>NC_056524.1:192412328-192462141 GCF_019175285.1 Sceloporus undulatus
ATCTTGAGCATCTGCATTGGGAGCTACTTGAGATATTGTTAGTGAGTGCGGGAAGAGAATACACAGTTTACTTGTAATCCCACCTTTGCCATTCTTCAGAATGCCATTCTCACAACAATTCCTTGCTTAGGAGGAGGAAGAGACGGAACATTTACCTCTGAGAAAATAAAATAACTGTCTTGTATATTTATTTTCCTTGAGACCTACACCACCCATGGGGCCAAAAAAACAGTTGTCAAAACTTTGGTAATAGTATTGAAAACCTGGAACCTGAGTGACTAACTCTCAAATACAGTTAGCCCTTCATATCCATGGATTCTTTATTCACGGATTCCACTATCCATGGCATGAAAATATTCCAAAACTATAAATTTCAAAAATCAAACCTTGATTTTTGCTATTTGATATAAAGGACACCATTTTATTATGGCATTGTATATAATGGGATTTGAGCATCCATGGATTTTGGTATCTGTGGGGAGTCCTGGAACCAAATCCCTACAGATACCAAGGCCCATGGTACAGTGCTTTTGGTTGTGCCATTAATTACTTTGTAAAATTTAATTAAAAAAATTAATTTAGTTTATTTTGAATTGAAAATGATTTAATTCACAGCAAGTTGTCAGAGTTGTGTTTGAATGAAGAAGGGGGAAATGAAAGGGCAACCAGCTGTGGAAAGTGTAGAACAAATTCATACTTCTAAGCCTAAAAAGCATTGGGCTGATAACTCATCAGTCTGACAGTTGCATAAGAAGTTGCCTTAAACCAGTTGAGATTTTTTGTTTATTGAGATCAGTGTCTGTTCTGAATGGCAGCAGCTCTATTGAAACTCAGACAAATCTTTACCATTATTTGCTATCTGATTTTTGTTGTTGTTGTTGGACATGCCAGGGATTGAAATGGAGACTTTATGCATGGAGAGCATTACTGCAACATTGCATTAGAGTTCTTCTCCTTTAATGGTGGCTCTTCAGGAAAAACAAATTTAACCTCTTGTATTTTTTAAGAGACATTCAATAAGTAATTGAGAAGAATTTTAGCTCCCTATTGTGTCTACTAGTACACTGCATGTATTGCTTACAGATTTTGGCTTTCAGAAAGGCAATGGCCCAACCCCTCTCCCCACAGTATCTTTTAGGTTTCATTTCCATGAAAAACCAGAACAAGAAAGAGGAGGTAGGTAGGGAGTGAGTTTGAGTCCACCTTCTAATGTCTGGGCAGGTTTTATACAGGAAGATGGATTCCAACTGCTGTGTATTGGGAAAAGGACTATGACTTTGTTATGCAGTTGCTTCCTCTATAGTTTCAATGTAATTGTGGTCCACTATTTGTAAAGCCATAAACATGTTTTCAGACATCATAATTCCTGCTCCACCTCAACTTTCTTGAAACTGAAGTGTTTCCTTTCAGGGTATACTTTTGTATTTTGTAATATACATGCAGGCATGGTGCCTGCTATCCAAATCAGGACCATAGCAGAGGATAGGGCTGCCCCCCTGAGCATCATACAAGGGTCTTGACCTAGGTCAGGACTTGTATTTCATATAGATTAAAATATGCTTTAAAAACCATAGCTACCAGCTACATCTTTAAGGTAATGTCTGCTTGGGTCCCCAATAGCTTCTCCAAGGTGTTGGAATTCCTTCCCAAGGGAGTTCTGTCTCTCCCCCCTGACTTACAAGCAGACAAAGATGATCTTATTCAGACATTGCTTTGGTCAGATGAACTGACTTTTATTTAATTCAGACATTATACCAAAACATGGTAATTCTAGTTTAGAACCTAGACCATGGTTTGAACTTTGATGTGTGCAACAAGTAACTGATAATTTGGCTGCTTGCTATTTTTCTTTTTCTTTCTACTCCACAAGTTCATAAGCTTGTTCCTATGTCCATGGTGCAACAGCTCATAAGGTGAAATGATGAATATGATGACAATGTTAGGTCAGTTCAGATAGTATTCTAAATCATAATTAAACTTTCTTAACCATGGCTTGATACAATTAACTAACTGAGCTTTAGAATACAGAGATAACAGGAAGAAAGACTCCTAGGAATAACAAATGTTTTAACAAGAAGAAAAAAGTTTCAAACAACTGACATCAGCTTAGCTGTTTATCGTAGAATCTGTGTCCAGAAAATAAGCAGAACCAAGGTGTGTACATGGGACACTTCCCATGGAGGACAACTAGTCTTAGAAAAATGTTCTTTTATTTGTGTACAGAACACAAGACCCATGAGCACAAGCAGACTTCTGCAAGTGCAGTCAGCTCTCCACATTTGCAGCTATGACTTTGCAGATTTGATTTTTCATAGATTTGATTAATATATTATTTCTAGGTCCTTCGGCTTGACTTTGTTCTATTGGCAACGTCTGGAGAAATCACACTGAAGGACCTAGAGATTCCTAGAGAGAACACTTCTCTAGACTTTTTGTGGGTTTTTCAGCTATGTGGCTATGTTCTAGAAAAGTTTCTTCCTGACGTTTCACTCCTGCATTCCCAGACTCACACAGTATATATACACCCAACTTTTTCCAGGCAAGCATTCTCTGAAGATGCCAGCCACAGATGTTGGCGAAACATCAGGAAGAAACTCTTATAGAACATGGCCATATAGCCCGAAAAACCCACAAAAAACTATGGATGCCGGCCACGAAAGCCTTCAATTTCACACTTCTCTAGGCATTTGTAGGTCCTTTAGTGCCATTCTGTGGTTAACTTTTGGCAGATGCTGACCATAGAGTTGCACTAAGGGACCTACAAGTGCCTAGAGAAGTGTTCTCTCAGGTAAAAAAAATAGTGATTTTTTAATTTGTATTTTTTCCACTTTCAAGGGGGTCTTGTGCCCCTAAACCCAACAAATGTGTGTGTGTGTGGGGGGGGAGGGCACTGTACAACCCAACTTAGAGTTGGAAATCTTACTTTTGTAACTACAACTTACATTATTTATCCTGACAGCATGGCCAGCATTTGGGAGATTCTCAAAAATGTAGTTCAAAAAGTAACTTTTTAAAGCTCTGAAATCAGTTTATACCTGCATCAACTAATGTTAACTAATGTTAGAAACAGGACATGGCAACTAGAAGGGGCTTCTTTTTGTGCTGTAGAAGGGGCGCCATAACTGCCCTGGCGTGGCATGATGCCCTTCATGCGCAGCGCAGTTTGGGTGCTGTGCACAAGGGATGTCATCGTGGTGCACTCTGAGTAAATGGGCATGTTCCAAGATGGCACCCTGGCGGAGGAAGAAGGGCTAGGAGCATGTAAACTGTCCGCCCTCCCTCAGCCCTACTGTGCACAGAGGCCAGCGGAAACTGCCAGTCTGTAATCCCCAGAGTTCTCACTTAAATATCTGGATATACTTTCTGAAGGAGCTGAGAATGCACTTTCTTATCTAGGATAAATTATGTTATACATCTCCCTGAAGGAGCTCCTTCACCACTAGTGTTTTCCATCCTTATTTTTTATTCATAGCAACCTTGCAAGGTAGGAAAGAAATAGCAATTGGCTCAAATTTATTCAGTGAGCTTTAAATGAGGATTTGGATCCAAATCTCATGAGGGAGCTGCCTATGTTATAGCCTATGTTCTCATAGCCTATGTTTTAATAATAAAATCACAATCAGTGCTTGCAAATAAAGAAAAGTGTATCATGATCCTCCTAATTTATGTCACGTTCTTGATTACTGTTGTCATTTTTACCAGCTAACTGTTTTCAGACGATTCATTTGAAATGTGAAGTCACTCTGATTAAACTACAACATACTAGTTGCCTAAATCAATCTTTAGGTTAATGTTGGCATCCATGATTACTCTTTAGGCATTCCTTTTGCCAACCACTGCTCAAAAATATGTAAGGTCAACATCTGTTATCAAGTATTATTATAAAGTTTTATCTTCCCTGAAGAATTTCCCAAATCTGTTCAAAATTCTTAATTTATAGCTTTGCTGATTTCTCTTTCCTATTTTGGAATGAGTTAATTGGCAGCATTATATAAACTCTCTCTGTGTTCATCTTGGTTGGTGATGTAAATCTTCTTAACAGACCATTAATTTTTCTTTGAATAAGGATCCAACAGATGGTAGCTAAGGCATATAAGAACATTTAATGCATGTACGAAGTATTTTGTCCCAGATGTGATCCATATATCTTAAAGACTATACTGTATCCTAGAAACTGAGTGGGGTGAAATGTTGAATCAATCTTATTTGTGCTCCAACCAGCCACTTCAGGCAATGCAGCTTGACACGCTTTAATGGTCATGGTTCCATTGTATGCAATGCTGGGATTTGTAGTTTGTTGTAGCACCAGAGCACTCTCTTTGAAGATTTTCACTACCAGCTAACATGGTCCACATGATGTGGCACCATAGTTGACCACATAGTTGCTCTCCTATATCAGTTGCAGGCACCAGTGCACATAGGCACAATTGTGGCATTGTAATGCAAAATATTCAAAGTCCACTGATAGAATACACATAATTTCTATACGTGTAGAATAGGAACTGAAAATCTGTATGAAGTGTTTGTATACTGCAACTCCAATACTCCCTCACCACTGGCCATACTAACTGGGGTTAATTGTAGGAAGAGCCCAACATGATTTTTACTGAGATACAGAAGATGCCAAGTTCAGTTACCAGTAGTTCAGCTCTGAGGATCTTGGATAGTTAAATGGGGAATGCACACCAATGTCAAAGGCTGCATTCACATTGCAGAAATAATCCAGTTTAACACCACATTAACTGTTATGGCTCAATGCTATGGAATTATGGGAATTGTAGTTTGTTGTGGTTCCAGAGCTCTTTGACAGTCTCACAAAGCTACAGTTCCCAGAGTGGGCCCTGTTCTTGCACAAATACAGTGTGATCCAGAAGAAAAACGGGGTGAATCATATCAAATGCCATTAACATCCAGAAAGACCAAAAACATCAAACAGCTCCACCCTTGTCATGGTCATCCACTAAGGGAACCTAGGTAGTTTCTGTGCAGGTACAAACCACTAGAGAAAGGGCCCTGGATAGCAGATTGTGGACATTGTTAAAGAGCTTGTTGTTGTATGCTTTCAAATTGTTTCTGATTTATGGCAAACCTAAAGTGAACCTTTCCTGAGGTTTTCTTTGCAAGATTGGTCCAGAGAAGGTTTTCTCCTCTGGACAAACCTTGCCAAGAAAACACCAGGATAGGTTTGCCTTAGGGTGGCCAAAACACTTGAAGGCACACATCAACAACAAATAGGAGCTATGGGAGCCATCCAAATTCTGGACCCTATCCTTGATACAGCACCTTGTAAGAACCCATACAATGTGGAGCAGCTGTGGGAGGAGTGACAGTAAAACCTGTGGCAATAAATCTACCAGCTGCCCATGCCTCAGGACAAAGTAACATTAGTCAGCCAATAGCTGCTGAAGTGAGATCATTCTGAGTTTGAACACTGCAGCTTTCTCCCTAGAGGCATCATCATTGAGGCTTTGGTCAGGTTTGCTTACAGGCCCAAGTATGAAACATTTAGCATTAGCACTATTTTGATCAGCCAGTCTCTTTAGGGTTCATTAAAATCAAGTTTCCTAGAACTGTTTCTCTCCCACTCCCTCTCTTTCTTACTGCTGTCTTCTTTGCTGACTTGGATAGGCATTAACACAAACCATTTCTGACAGCTGACAAACATTTTCCTCTGAGGTGTGAAACAGCAGGGATATTTTGTTCTATCAAATTGCCACCAGAACTGGAGAAACTATATCCCATGAAACCTGCTGCTTAACTGCTTCTAAACCTTTACAAGGGGACAGTTTATCCTTTGCGCTAGCCTGGATAATCCCAGGGGGAAACAATACGCTTTTGCAGGCAGATGCTATGGAAATGCCATGGGAACAATTTTGTAACTAAAGTGGGGAAGGGTTTTTCTTGCTTTCTGCTGTTGAGTCAGGCTGCAGCAATCAATGATGCAGGGTCATGCAGTCATTCCTCACATCTAGATGACTACTTTCAAAGCATCAGGTAAGAGGGGAAGTGACAAACAGGTCTGGTGTTGGCACTCGTGCTAGCCTGGTATACTGGATTTCATTAGGGCTAATGCTACAGATCTGTCCTTAAACTTAAACGTAAAAACCTCATACATCTAGTTAGACTAGGGATGAAAAGAGTATTTGTTATTATTCATTTCCAAGTTAAAAAGAAAAAAAAGAAAAGAAAAAAAGAAGAAGAAGTTCCTAACAGTTGGAAAACCCTTTTGGCAAGGATGATAGAATGGTGGGAATCTTGTGGAATTTTCTCCCTATATCTGAGCATCCTAAAATGTGGAGTGATTATTCAGTGTAGAAAAACATGGGGTGGGAGGTTTGGTCCAAAAACATGCTTTCTACAAAGAAAATAGTTTCTGTGTGCAAAAAATGTTAATGTATATGTAAGGTAAAAATGTTCAGATGTGACAATGTCTGCAGAAGTCTAAATTGGCTACAGCTGGAGGCCAGAGGCCAGAGCAGCAGACGGATGTTCAAGGTCAACTGAACAAGACTAAATGTAAATATGATATGTCTTCAGTCTGAACAGGGATTGGTTTCTATGTTGCATAGCAACTTGTATAGAAGGAGGCTGGACTTAGTAGTCACATCGTGGGAATATTGTTCTAGTGAATTGTGGGAGTTTTGGAGTCTGAGAGTTGAAGATAGTGTGGTGTGACAGTAAGAGTGTTTGTATAGTAGTGACTAGCTCGTGTTATTTAGAAACAAAGAAATAAAGCCCTCTAAGGAGTGAACCTGCTGGACTGTGATTCTTTAATTAAACAGCTGTTTCACTAGACATTGTTCCAGCAAGCTGAAAAGGCTGTTTGGAGTTTCGCTTTGTTCCTGAGTAGGAGTGGAGCCGGCATCTTCATCCAGTGGGCACCAGACTGGGAACACGGGCAAGGTTCATTACCCAAAATATCAACAAAAAAACCCCTTTTCCATGCAGATAACAGCTTTTTGTGCAAAACACACATTTTTTTCTATGCAAAATAATGCCTCTGCAACACTTCTGGTCATCCAACTATGGGCAGAATACTTGCAGAGGAATGGTAGGGCCTTATTGCTCAGTTTAAATAACCCGGCTTACCTCAACTGAATTCAAGGTTAAATCGGGAGGCAGCTGGGCCCTACCACAAGGATTTCGCTGCTGAAGCCAACAGACGAGTACAGTCCAGCTGCATCCCAGGTCCCAGGCAAGCTCCAGCAGCCATATTTCCAAGTCGGAAAGCTCCTGGCTTTGAAATAAGGCTGCCAGACCTTGTCTGGGACCTGGGTTGCAGCCAGGCTGTATTTGCCTAGCAGCTTCAGCTGCAAAATCCTTGCAGTAGGACCCAGTTGCCTTCTGATTTAGGTTTGAATTCAGCTGGGTGATAAACTCCACAGTTTTCTCCTAGAGTATATAATTATTTGCCCCCACATATGAGGATAAAATAGTTGAGGATTTGCACCCTAGCATAGACATAAAAATGTTTTAAAATATTTTTGTAATATCAACAAAATATTTTAACTCTTTCTATTGTATTTTCATGAAATGGTGCCTATTCTCAAATAAATGTGCTTAACACTAGGTCAGGAGAAACAAACTTCATTTTATCATTGAAGCTAGTGACTTCAATGATTTTCACACAGTAATTTTTCTTTCAATTTTTCCTGTATCGGCCAACTGTTTTCTTGCTCTAATATATCAAAATGTGGAAGGAGGTGTAAAATGTGGAATGGGAGATGTGGGAGAAGAGTGCATTACAACTGAAGCAGTCAACATAACTGTTTGAAGCCAGGGTAGGGGATGAGGATAGAATTAGACTGCTAAATTCAGGCCTACAGCTATCTAGCTGGATTACTGGCAACAGTAACCTTCTGAGCTTGATCTGGTTATAGCCTACACTGCAATGGGATGTCATCTGATCTTCTAGGGGTGCATATCTAAAGATTATGTAAATCATTAGATTTTGTAACAAATGCAAGAAATCAAGTTTTATGTGGAAAGCATAAGGTGGACAACTATTGGCTTTTATATTTTGCTTATTTTTTTAAAAAAAAACATATTGGAGTATTTAAATCAGAGGTCCAGGAAGGCAAAGCATACCCATTGGGTAAAACAAACAAACATAGCAATCGAAAACTGGGAGCATCCCATAGAAATAATAGACGTATCTTAAGATGCTAGAAAAGCCTTATATGTTTTGCTCTGTGTACACTCTTAAGCAAGAGAGCATATACACACCAAAACACACCAGGCTTTTCTAGCATCTTAAGATATGTCTATTATTTCCATGTCCTCTATACTGTAAAGGCACCAGATCTTGGGAACTAAGCAGGGTCATCCTTGGTTGGTACTTGAATGGGAGACTGCCAATGAATACCAGGTGCTGTAAGCTATATTTCAGAGGAAGGAACTGAGAAAATCACTTCTGAGTATTTCTTGACTAGGAAAACCCTATGAAATTCATTGAGCTGCATAAGTCAACAGACAACTTGAAGGCAAATACACGTATAGACACACATATTCTTAAGGGCTTTCCCAGAGAGCTTCTCACAATCAAAAACCATGTCATTGCCAATTAGGCAATGTATGTCAGGGCTCTTTCAGTGCACTGCCTCTCACAACCTGTAGCCATTTGGGATGGAGATGGTGGAGCTGCACCTATCTCCAGCATAGATTGTGCAACCAGGACATACCAGATACCACCTTACACAATGTGTCTGAAAAAGTACTTATGCTGCCATAATATCCTAGTTAAACCAGCATATGTTTTACCACATGGCCTCCAGAATCCTTAGAGTAGATCTTCGTAGAATCCCATAAAAGCAATATCAAAGTGTACTTCGTAATCACAAAAAAACTTTACAAGCAAGTAAAATCTTACCATTAAAATTACAAAACAAAACAGTGAAGGAAAAAATTAGCTCTCAAAACATCATCTGACTCACCCAAATGCTTGCTGGATTATATTTTTAAGGATTTTAAAGAAGTGGACTACTGTTGGCTCAAAGATTATCCTTACTGACAAGCATACTAGTCTGCTGACCATGTGGAAAAGCACTCTTGGCACACTATATAGATGCAAAATTGGAGAAGTATAATCCCCTGTATTACTGTGACAAGGGATAGCTGTACATGGGCACTTGATCTATGCTTGGTCAGGTTCATTCCACATTTTCTGTCACTGCACTCATTTCTATTCCTAATTGCTATTTCACAAAACACTATACCCAACTAACATGTCAAGCATGAGAGGATGCTTCATGCTAACTGCCTAAGGCATCTGTGTATTCCCAGTATTAATTAATTATCCCGACTAATTGATTGTATTACCCATACTTCTCCTTATGGTCCTGCGATGCTTTCTAGAAAGATTATATATATAACAATAAAATGATATAAAACTACCATCAAAAGTTCATTTCACATCAAACCAATCCACTAACTGAATATGCAGTAGTACACTAATTCAACTGCACATATACCTAGTATGGGACAGAGGTCAGAATGCTGGACTAGGGCTGGAGAGATTGTGTTAAAATCTTCACTGTGTGACCTTGGCCCTATCCTTAGCTCTCAGCCTTATTTTCCCCATAACACTGTTGTAAAAACAATAATGGGAGGAGGGTTCCCTTTACACTATATCATTGCAGCAATATGGTTCCACTTTAGATTCCATGGATGCATCTTATGGAAACCTGAGATTTGTACTAGAGCTCCCTGGGTGAGAATTCTAAGTACTCCTCTCTCAACTAAAAATCACAGGATTCCCTAGAATGGAAATTAAAGTGGAATCATAGCACTATCATGACCTAGTATGAAACGGCTATGCTACCATGAGCTCCTTGGTAGAGAGGATTGCTATAAATGTAACAAACAAAGGAATTGCTTGGCAACATGGTTTAGGCATTCTCCTGGAGAAGAGACCATTATAATATGTCCACTAGTCTTGCAGGGGCTACTTTTCACCACAGTGGGCCCTTGGTATCGTCTACGGTTTAGTTCCAAGATCCCCCGTGGATACCTAAATCTGTGGATGCTCAAGTCCCATCAAATAGAGTAGCATAGTAAACTGGTGTCCCTTATATAAAATAGCCAAATCAAGGTTTGCTTCTTGAAATGTGTGTGTGTGTGTGTGAAATATTTTCAAGCCATGGATGATTAAATATGTGGATAAAGAATCTATGGAAATAGAGGGCCAACTGTACTACAGTAATTATATAGTTATCTGTCCCTGATAACAGAGTAATTTAGAAACATGTCTGTTACATGTATTATGACTGTTCCATAAAGAGGCTGAGATCAAGTATAGATCTGATTATTGCCAACAGCCCAGTGAAGGACTTCTGGTGACAGGACACTGGCCAAGCATCTGCCCTGTCACCAGCCAATGCCATCTACAAACAATTAATATAAGGGCTCCTCCAAATTGGACCAATTTATCAGGAAGTTGTTGTATTTGTTGTTGCAGTTCTTGTTTTGTAAAAAAAAAAAAGATGTTTCTGTTCTTGTGAACTGTTTTCTGGCAATTTCTGACACCAGCTTTAAGATTTTATGCCTACCCTCAAATGGGTTTCTTTTTAAATCCAAGACATAATAGAACAACATGTTCCCTTCTCTCCTCCTCTTCTCTTTTAACTTTTAATAGAATTATAGTGCTATGGAGCATCAGTGAAACAGCACTTTTCCATGTGATGACTCTAAAAGAATAAAATCAGAGAGAAGAAAAATTGCCTATCGAACTGTAAAGCCACCCCAGTAAACTGCACCAGTTTTTTTAAAGAGGCATCTTTGGAATTGCCTTAGTGCTCTTCTAAGAAATTGCTACAAAAAGCCCACCAAAAGAATAGAATGAGGGGACGCAAAGGCAAACAGTCCCACTAGTCCCACTACATTTAGCACTGATCAGGCCTCATGTGGGATTCTGCATTTATGTTAGGAAGGATATAGACAAGCAGAGGCAAGTTCAGATGATAAGAGCTACGGAGAACAAAATGTATGTGGAAAGCTAGACATATTCAGCTTGGTGAAAATGAGGGGTGACACGATTGCCCTCTTCAAATACCTCAATGGCTGTCACAGAGAGAAGAGTGCTGTTCTCAGCTGGTCATAGGTATTTGAAGAGTCTAATGGTTTTAATTTATAGGAGGGTAGATTTTATTTGAACATTAGAATGAACTTCTTAAAAATGAGAGTGATTTGGTAATGGAATCAATTGCCTAGAGAGGTGATGGGGGGGGGTCTCCTTCTCTGGACATCTTCAAAAAGAGACTGGATAGTCACTTAGCTGGCCTGCAAGGCCACTCCCAATTCTTATGTTCCTGTGATTCTATGATTTATGACAACTGGCAAAAGCCAGTAAAACCAAAAGAGCTGTATCATGAGAACATAACCTTACTTAGACCAAACTGGAAGAGCCCTTAGCTGACTTCTTTCAAGGATACCAAGTGACAGAGACTAAATTTCTGTGACATGTGGGAACCAAAGATACAGCAAGACACAACCTTCAGATCATGATAGTTTTTTGTGGGTTTTTCGGGCTATGTGGCCATGTTCTAGCAGAGTTTCTTTCTGACGTTTCGCCAGCATCTGTGGCTGGCATCTTCAGAACATGATGTTTAAGGGATTATGAGGCTCTTGGTAGGAAGCTGAATGAAATGGATGCACAAGTTGTCATCTCATCTCTTTTGCCAATTAAAGGGCATGGTCCAGGAAGAGAGAGGAAAATAGCGGATGTGAACAACTGGCTCCACAGATGGTGCTGCTGAGAATGATTTGGATTCTTCGATAATGGGCTGTGGTTCCATAAGGAGGGACTGCTTGCAACGGACGGGTTGCATCTCCCACCAGTTGGAAGAAATGTTTTTTCCAACAGTCTCAAGAATTTGATCAGGGGGGCTTTAAACTGAGGTTCGTGGGGGAGGGAGACAATATTACGCAAGGCAAAAGGGCTGGAGAAAATAGTCAAACTGACATAGAGGAAACAAGACAAATAGTGCAAGGACCCAACAGTGGGAGGCAAAAAACCTTGCACAGGCAGCAAGTAAAAGGGACCCATAGTCTGCAGTGTCTCTACGGCATGTTACAGACAGCCTGAAAGTGGCAGTCTGCCGTTGCCGTCATTAGCGGCACCGAGGAGCCCCAGTGGCCAAACCGCGAGGCTCCCTGGTGCCGCAAAAAAGAAGTGCCAAAATGGCACTTCTTGTTGCGGCACGCTAATGATGCCACAAGACACCAATGGCGCACTCGTGGCATCATTAGGGCTGCACGACGTGTGGACACTAAGCGTCTGCTACGTCAAGATGGCGGTGCCTGTGTAGAACGGGCGCTGCCATTTTGTATGTCCCCTGGACATACTAGGGTTTGGGGGGGGTGCGTAAAGCATGCCCTTTCCTAACCCTAGTACGTCCTGGGGAACGGGTCTACACTAATGCACAGAGCATGGGAAATAAGCATGATGAACTTGAACTCCTAGTACAACAAAGCAAATATGATATAATAGGCATCAATGAAACCTGGTGCGATGAGTCTCATAATTGGAAAGTGGAAATAGAGGGGTATAACCTTTTTAAGAGAAACAGGTCAAACAGGAAAGGAGGAGGAATAGCACTATATGTCAGGGACATTTACACCAGTGAAGAGATCCAGGAAATCAATACTGGAAGCCAGGTGGAGAGCATCTGGATAAAAATTAAAGGAGAGGGAAACAACAAGGATGTTATGGTGGGAGTCTACTACAGACCCGCAAATCAGATGGAGGAATTGGATGATGCCTTTTTAGAACAGATGACTACACACTCGGAAAGGAGAAATGTTTTAGTGATGGGTGACTTCAACTATCCTGATATTTGCTGGAAGTCAAACTCAGCCAAATCCTCAAGGTCTAGCAAATTCCTCACTTGCCTTGAAGACAATTTCATTGTCCAAAAGGTGGAAGAGGCAACAAGGGGGTCAGCTATTTTAGATCTGATCCTAACCAACAAGGATGACTTGGTAAATGGGGTGCAAGTTGTGGGATCATTAGATGGAAGTGACCATGTTCTCCTGGAGTTTATTATACAATGGAAAGGAGAAGCCAGGCATAGTCAGACATGCATTCTAGACTTTAGGAGAGTGGATTTCAGTAAACTTAGAGAAGTATTGAGGGTGATCCCGTGGTCAGAAATACTAAAAGAGAAGGGAGTTCAGGATGGATGGGAGTTTCTGAAAAGGGAGATACTGAAGGCACAATTTCAAACAGTTCCAGTGAGAAAGAAAAACGGGAGGTGTCTCAAGAAACCAGGATGGATGACTAAGGACCTTTCAACTGAGCTAAATTTTAAAGGGAACATGTATAAGAAATGGAAAAGGGGGGAAATCACAAAAAGGGAATTCAAAGAAATAACAGGCATGTGTAGGGGTAAAGTCAGAAAAGCTAAAGCGCAGAATGAACTCAGGCTTGCTAGAGAGGTTAAAAACAATAAAAAGGGATTTTTTGGATATGTCCGCAGCAAAAGGAAGAAGAAGGAAATGGTAGGGCCACTGCATGGAGAAGATGGGCAAAATGCTAACAGGGGATGGAGAAAAGGCAGAATTACTCAACACCTTCTTTGCCTCAGTGTTCTTGGAAAAGGAAAAGGGTGCTCAACCTGAGGATAATGGAATAGAGGACAGAATAGGGGAAATTCAGCACAGAATAAGTAAAGAGATAGTACAGGAATACCTGTTTAACCTAAATGAATTTAAGTCTCCAGGACCAGATGAACTCCATCCAAGGGTATTAAAAGAACTGGCAAATGTAATATCGGAGCCATTGGCAATAATCTTTGAAAACTCCTGGAAAACTGGAGAGATCCCAGCAGACTGGCAGAGGGCAAACGTTGTCCCCATCTTCAAAAAGGGGAAAAAAGAGGATCCCAACAATTATCGTCCAGTTAGTCTGACATCAATACCAGGAAAGATTCTGGAGCAGATCATTAAACAGAGAGTCTGTGAACATCTAGAAGGCAATGCCATAATCACAAAAAGTCAATACGGGTTTCAGAGAAACAAGTCAAGCCAGACAAATCTAATCCCTTTCTTTGATAAAATTACCAGTTTGTTAGATGAAGGGAATGCTGTGGATATAGTATATCTTGATTTCAGTAAGGCCTTTGACAAAGTTCCCCATGACATTATTGAAAACAAGCTTGTAAAATGTGGGCTGGACAAGGCAACTGTTACATGGATTTTTAATTGGTTGTCTGAACCCAAAGGGTGCTCAACACTGGTTCCCTTTCATCCTGGAGAGAAATGATCAGTGGGGTCCCACAGGGCTCTGTCCTGGGCCCAGTGCTATTCAACATCTTTATGAATGACTTGGAGGACAAAATTGGGGGCATACTTATCAAATTTGCAGATGACACCAAATTAGGAGGAATAGCTAATTCTCCAGAGGACAGGATCAAAATTCAAAATGACCTGAATAGACTTGAAAGCTTTGCCAAAGCTAACAAAATGAAATTCGACATGGAGAAATGTAAGGTACTGCACTTAGGGCAGAAAAATAAAATGCACAGATATAGAATGGGTGACACCTGGCTGAATGAAACTACATGTGAAAGGGATCTGGGAGTCCAAGTAGACCACAAGTTGAACGTGAGTCAACAGTGTGATGCGGCAGCTAAAAAAGCCAATGCAATTTTAGGTTGCTTCAATAAAAGTATAGTGTCTAGATCAAGAGAAGTAATAGTGCCACTCTATTCTGCTTTGGTCAGGCCCCACCTGGAATATTGTGTCCAGTTCTGGGCACCAAAATTCGAAAAGGACATTGAGAAACTGGAGCATATCCAAAGGAGAGCGACAAAAATGGTGAAGGGTCTGGAAACCATGTCCTATGAGGAACGACTTAGGGAGCTGGGGATGTTTAGCCTGGAGAAAAGAAGGTTAAGAGGTGATATGATAGCCCTGTTTAAATAATTGAAGGGATGTCATCTTGAGGAGGGAGCAAGCTTGTTTTCTGCTGCTCCAGAGACTAGGACCCGGAACAATGGATGCAAGCTCCAGGAAAAGAGATTCCACCTCAACATTAGGAGGAACTTCCTGACAGTAACGGCTGTTTGTCAGTGGAACAAACTCCCTTGGAGTATAGTATAGTCTCTTTCTTTGGAAGTCTTTAAGCAGAGGCTGGATGGCCATCTGTCAGTATGCTTTGACTGAGATTTCCTGCTTGGCAGGGGGTTGGACTGGATGGCTCTTGTGGTCTCTTACAACTCTACGATTCTATGATTCTATGATTCTGTGACATTGCCCCTATCCATTTGTGCTGATTTGATGCAGGATTGAGTGAGCACCCGTTTAGCATATCTGGTTCAGCCTATGCTTCCTCAGCATTCCTTCTCTGGTCTCAGCAATACTTACCACTGGTCTTAAATGATGAAGTCCTGGACGACTGCTTTCACCATCTCCCAAAGAATGATGCAGGGTTACAAAATAACAGGTGCATCATGAGTTGGAAGAAGTGATTGGCCTACCATTTCCTTATTTTGCTCATTCCTTTTACAGAATTCCATCTACCTCAAGGCTTCGAAGTAATGTTTTAACAAGTAACAATATTCTCTGTAATGTGTTACTTTGGGGGTAACAATATCACCATTGTTGTTACTTTTAAAATGTAACGTAGACCAGTGAATTCAATACATTTTTGATGCGAGAAGTAATACTATTTTTTGAGGGAGGGAGGGTCAGTTGGTGGAATGGGAGACAAACATTTTTATATTTTAAAATAAAAATAACTAGAAAGTTGCATGTTTAGTAAAGAACAATGAAACAAGCTGCTCTTTTAATAACATGCCACAAGCAAGGTCACTGAGCTACTTCTTCAAAGTGGTAAATAGGGAATAAATAATTTTTATTCTAAGCAGCATTCTCCTTCTTTCCTCACACTCCAAAATGGCAAACCCTTAGCTCCTCAGTTCCTCCATCAATGCAGAATTACTAATGCCACATCAACACATTGTAATTGTAATCTTCAACTAACACATTCATTTAAATTAATTCCTTGCCTCAAACTATAGGAAAGCTCTTGTAGGACTACGGGAAGGTTACTGAGTGGCCTAAGGGGTATAGTCAGTCTCTCCTTTCCAATATTACAGAGTTGCCATCTTCTTCTAGCTACCTGATATACATGCAGAGAGCATATTCCAATCAATAGTGCAGAGAAAGCATTACATTTTAAAATGCACCACTGTCAACACCTTTTGTGCCAAATGTTTGCAAACAGTGACAAATTGTGATTAATGAATTTGCTGTTTTAACCATACTGCATTGTTTTTTTAATATATATTTAAGAAAAATATGGCAAATGAGAATGCAGACTAGTTTCTGCATGCTTGTTTGCTTTTTATAGCTTTCAAGTATTCACTGAAATTTCTTGGAAAGGAAGTAGGGCTTTGCATAGCTATCTTTATGTAATTCCCACAAATATTGTGAGCTGATTCAGAGATCTAGGAGATTAGTGCATTGGCTTTAAAGCACCTTCTCCCCAATGGGATAAAGGTGCATTTAATTTTCAAAACAGGTGTTATTGTATTTACCATTGTCAGGGCAAATGAAGCCCATATACAGCCAGTATATAGGATTTTTCCTGTTTTTGAAAAGATGGGTTTCATTCGCTTGCCATGCGTGAATGCGATAACACCTGTTTTAAAAATTAAATATGCTTTTATCCCATTGGGGATAAGATGCTTTAAAGCCAGTGGTCTAATCTCCTTATTTGAGATGTGATTTATTCTCTCTACACTTCACTTAAAGCACTGCTTGATGAAAATGTTGTAAGTAGAATTTCATAATTACGATGGGCAAGTTTACAGAGTCATACGTTTAGACTCCATTTGGAATGATCATACTGCATGTTATTGTAGGTGCATGGTGTGAGAAGAGGAGCAGATGGATATTCAATTTGGTGATGTGTCTGGAAGAGGTATTTAAAATGCATCTGGTACCCAGTTTATATGAGTCAAATGAGTCACTGTGCTAACACGGTTATATTATCCCCAGAGCAGGACCTCAGAATCTGTATGAATGATTACCACTTTCCATTCCACAGCTCCTTTGCAAATCCATTCCAAGCTACTATGTTTCATGTATCAGGCTATTCATTGCTGTGTCTTGTTACAGGTAAAGTTTACTCCAGGCATAGTGCATAGTTTTAAAGGATGAGTCAGAAAGACCTACTTGATGGTTGGCAGTTCTCTTGGTACTCAGCACAAACACTGTTGCAAGTTGGTCGTGACAGGTCATATTAGCTCATAATCAAAAAAGAGAAAGGGAAAGACCTTTTCAGCATAGTGCAGCATTGTACTTCAGATGAAAAACTGCAGGTCACTACTCATGTTTCTGTTAAATGAATCCATCAAGTTAGAGTGCAGAGACTTAAAATTATTGTTTGGCTTGCCATGAAGCTGATCAGAAAAACATGCCCAATAATATTTTCCAATAGACTTATTTAATAGCATGATTTGTTTATTCAACAGATAATATCCAGTTCAAGACCAGAAAATGTGTGAAAAATAGATATACTTGAGTGTTAAATCTGGACAGTGGCCCAGGGTGAGAATCGGGTGTTCTGGGATACCACTTGTTTTCCCTGAGCACCTACTCAGCATTTATGTTAGGTGAGTGGAATTTCCTTTCATGTTATTTTTTTTTTCAATATAAAAATGTATCCAAAATTGCAAAATTCTTTGTTTGGAGTGAGAAGAACTTGAATATTTGTTTTAAATTAATATGGGACAAAGTAAAAGAGACAAATGCATACATCCAAGTTTAGGGCTTTGAGTGCATCTGTACTGCAGAAATAATGCAATTTGACACCACTTTTATTTCCTTGGTTCCAGCCTATGGAATCTTGGGATTTCTAGTTTGTTGTGGCACCAGAGGTCTCTGACAGAGAAGGCTAAATATCTCACAAACTACAAATCTCCGAATTCCATAGCACTGATACATGATAGTTAAAGGGGTGTCAAACTGCATAAATTCTGTGGTGCAGATGCAACTGGGGGCTGAATCCTAGGGTATTCAACCAGATTACTACCCCCCCCCCGACAAACTCCCTGTCTTTTACACTTGTAGGGCAGGACCCCAGATACAACATGGTCTTCTTTATATTGAGAATAGCTGTATTTACTGAATATGGCTAGTGCAAATGGGAGAGAATTTTGTTTCATTTAATTTTTAAAACAATTTACCAAAAATGGTAAATTGCTTTACTTTCAGGATGGGAAGATTTTAAACTTTGATGATAGATCAGAGCAAAATTTGCACATTACCTAAGCTGCTGACTATTCCCTCCCTACTCCTACAAAAGTGCTGGCCAAAACGTGGCACTCCAGATGTGGTTGCATGACAATTGCCATCAATTCCAGCCAGTCCCGAGCCAATGGCGAGGAGTTACGACCGATGTACATCTGATACCCTTGTTATTTTCAATGTGAGAAAGCAGCTGAATTTCTTCTCTTGTAATTTCTCTCTCTCTGTGGGCATAAAACAAAATAAAAAAAGGAGTTTTTTTCTTTGGTAGTCTATCAAAGCATAAACTCTGTAAGATTAAAGATGGATATGACAAAATGTCTTTTTTACAGGCATTTAAAAGGCACAAAAGACACAGCCTAACTACTAAGTGGAAATTTCTACTCTGCCAGTTTGCCAGTTTGATAGTTTTTTCCTCTTTTCTCTTCCTGTGACCTTTCTGTGAACTGTACATAGAGTTCTCGCCTGTTTCCTCAATGCAAAATAACAGAGCAGTTAAAAATGAATGGGTTTTCATTTTGTTTTCACTTCTTCAAAATCCACTTTGTTTTACTACAAAAAATGGGAAAAACCCCACTTGTTTTAAAAATGAATGTGTATCCTTAATGAGCACCCTGTATTGGAATCCAAGAAACAGAACTGGCTTACTTTGTTGACCAATCCAAAACCGATGGATTAGTTCTCTGCATCATGCCATGCTTGACCAATGCTGCTGAGTGCCATTGTAATGCTGCACACACCTATTCCCAGTTAGGCCTCATGAGGGCACTGGGCTCAGCCATACTTCAGTAAGTTGATTCTGTATGAAAACAGAAATCTGAAAGAAGTATCTTGTAGAAACTTCCATAGTTGTAAGAGTTGTGTAGAGCAAAATGAAAGAGTTGCTTCTCAGACCAAAGTGAGCAAACCATCTACTTAGCCAAAGAGCAATTTGTTATTCTAAACCCACACAGTTCCTACTTTGTACAGGTGTGTTCCTTGTGGGTTTGTTCAAATCAGTGAAGTGTCTCTAGTCTTTCGAATTTCTGGCAAGGAGAAAGTCTTTGATTCTGTACTTTTCTGGACACACAGATGACAATCACATCAAACTGTTTCCAGAATAAGATCCCCCCTTGTTTGTATAATAATAATAATAATAATAATAATAATAATTCGTTTTATTTATATACCGCTATTCCAAAGTTCATAGCGGTGAACAGCAAGTAAGCTAATTAGCAAGTAAGCTACAGTGGTACCCCGGGTTACGAAATTAATTCGTTCCGCGGTTAATTTCGTAACCCGAAATACCTTCGTAAGCCGAATTCCCATAGGCGCTAATGGAAAAATAGCTCTCTGCTGCCCTCCGGTGGCGGAAAATAGCGCCGCGGTTTTTTCGTAACCCGAAGAAACCTTCGTAAGCCGAAGCAATAAATCCCTATGGGATTTTTTCGTATCCCGAAAAATTCGTAACCCGGCGCATTCGTATCCCGGGGTACCACTGTAATTTGCCCCCAACAGTCTGGGTACTCATTTTAGCTCCCTCCTCGGAAGGATGCAAGCCTGAGTCGAGCTTGGGCCTTTTTGCTGGTCTTGAACTCGCAACCTTGTGGTTTTGAGTGAATGGCTGCAGTACAGGCATTTAACCACTGCGCCACCAGGGCTCCTTCCTCCCTCCCTCCCTCCCTCCCTCCCTTCCTTCCTTCCCTCCCTTCCTTCCTGGTGAATATTTTTTTAAAAAAACAATCAGTGTTCTTTTATATTTTGATAGACTACCTTTTAAAGAAGGCTTACATCACAGACAAAGGATGTTTTAAACAATAATAACCAAGATTGCCTGAACATTAGAAGAAAAAAGTCCATCGCTGATACATTTTTATTACCCAGGTTATGGGATGTGCAGGGAACAAAGTAGTTATCAGTGTTTAATATTCCTTGTTTCTTTTCAAACCTTTCTCATTGTTCCCCTTTTTAATTGCACCAAAGGGACAATATAAGCAATTCATTCTAAACTAATCTTTATTGTTTTTGCTCCCAGGAGTCTATGTTTAAAACTGATGAATACTGTCTGAGGTGATATATCACATTTCATACAGTCATCCCTACAATTACAGCAGTATATGAAATTAAGCATGTTAAAAAAACATTTGGAATTGCCAAGATCTTTAAAAAAAGAAGATCAGTATGGCTTATTCATGTAAGACTTGTAGTTGTTGTTGCTGTATGTCTTCAAGTCATTTTTGACTTATGGTGACCCTAAGGTAAACCTATTATAATCTAAGATTTGTTCAAAGGAGGTTTGCATTTGCCTTCCTCTGAGGCTGAGATAGTGTGACCGATGGCTGAGTGCAGAATCAAACCCTGATCTCCAGGGTTGTACTCCAGCACCACTACACCATGCTGGCTCAACAAAAGATGAATCAACCATGCTTTTAGTCAGCTGGTGAGCAATGGCACTGGAGGATACACAGATTGTTGCAGAGTATTGTCAGTTTTATTTATGGAGAATGTGAACTTGTTAATAGTCATTTTTCATCTATCAAAATGTTTGACCGTGGGTCAGTGAATGACTGATCACTTCTGGGTCAGTGGTTCAGAGAATTTGCCTTGGGTTGAAAGTTGGAGGGAAATATATTTTCTGACAATAGAGACATAGGTGTATCTGTGCTACATAATCATATTACTTTAAATTCCATGTCTTTATCTGAAATAATCCTGGGATTTCTAAATTGGTGAGGAACTTCAAATTTTATGCTACAAAGATGTCATTTACTCTGCTGAACTATATTTTCCCAAATAATCATGCAACACATTGGCCAAGGGATAAATTGGTTTAATTCTGAATCATAGACAAGCCTGATGGTTCATCCCCTAGGGACCCAATGACATGTATTCCTAAACTAGTTATCATAAGCCATATGTATATAACTTCTCAGACACATTGTATTTCTTTGGTTGGATTTAAAAATGATTCTTCCAACAGAAGGACTTCCTCTTTTGGAAGAAATTGTTTTCTCTGACAGAGGAAGCTCCTCTAGATCCAGTGTAGATTTTGTTGAAAGTGCAGTCTATCCAGAGCTTGGAAAATGTTGCTCTTTGAGGCTACAAAAACCAATGAGATATCATGGCTAGTGGTCATGATGATTTAATGATTATGGAACTTAATTCAGCAAAGCAGCTTTCCTCAGCTCTGTGTGCACCATTGTATTTGTTATTTTTTTAAAATACAACAAAAATCCCAGGCTGTGCTTGTAGGAGAGAACTGATGATACAAATATATTCAGCTGCTCATTTGGCAGAACAGGTAAGTCATCTTTTCAGCGAAATAGAGGTTTACCTGTCTGGCTGAACATCTGGCTCTGGAGAAAACTTCAGAGATACTTCTTGCTGTATGCACTGTACACAAACAACTCTGTAAGCCTACAGCTTCTGAAACTGAATGCCTAAGAAGTATTTTATACTGCAGCCACTTATAGAGTGGTCCCATGGGAAAGAGCCAGAAAGACACTTTGCACTGCCTATACTGTGCACAAACAGCTTTGTCAGACTGAAGCCTAGGAAGCTGAATGTCTAAGAAGTATTTAAAACTTCTTAAGCAGCCTTAGAGGGTAGTCTCATGGGGAAAGAGCCTGAAAGACAAAGCACTATCTGATCAGTGGCATCTGCTGGTTCCAAAGTCAGTGGGGTACTGAATTCACAATGGCTTTGAGTCTGCAGTTTAGCAGAATTATCCATGGTACTGGACTCTATCCTCATAATAGCTTGTACTTTAGATAGCTTCTTTCACATCCTAACTAAAATTCAGAATCCACCATTTCAAAGACATTGGAGCCAACAAATGTCACTGATTCTGAAATATCAGTTTCTGATCTCTCTAAAGCCTTGTTGGACTCCTACTGACAGGGTCAAAGTGTGAAGACAGCCATGTTTGCTGCTTCTTTTTCACTTTGTGAGGCACTTATTAAAAAAACTTAAGCATAAAACAACAACAACAACAACAACAACAACAACATTCCCTCCCATTTCAAGCCCTGGTGCTGGTCTCAACATCCCACCACCCCCAATACAGGGCACTGGGGAACCTAGCAGATCTATACCTTCTGCTTCTATGCTAATTGACAAACCACATCTTGGAAGTGTTCCTTCAATGAACTATAGTTCCAAGACTACCTAGCCACATTGCAGCCCTCCCCAAACATCTATTTCTTAAGCTTTGTATCTAACTACTAAAACTCTCATTTGCTCCCCTTGAATTCCAATTTGAAGTGTCTAAAGAGGAGCCAAGAGGTGGATTCAGGCTGGATTTCCCTATCAATGGCACAGTCCATCCTGGGGTCAACCTGTTTGGACAATACATGTCCAAACCCTGGTTCTGGTACAGGCAGTCCTGATGACATCCATTGTGTTCTGCATCAGAACCATGGGTAACAGCCTTAATACAAATTTTAAAAACTTGCCTGTTATTTCAGATCTTCTGGGAATATCCATAGCTCTCTGTTCTTGTGCCATGGCAGCTATCTTATCTTATCTTTCAATAAGCTCCTAAGTATGTCCACTGTTCCTGCTGCCATTGATAGTTATTCATTCTGAGGTCAGAACAAGGCACACAGCCATGTGCTTGTCACCTAGGCATTTTGTTCTCACTTCAGAAGCAAGTGACCTGTGGTGGTGGCAGATATCCCAGGTGGTTCAGTGGGAACCCATGAAACAGCCATGACAGCGTGAGAAAGGAGGCTGAAGTAATGGGGCAAATTGGGGTCTATAGGCTAATAGTGAGATGCTCCTTCTCAGGAAGAAATATTCTCTGGCTGTCCCCAGAGTATCTGGGGCAGTGCAGATAAGGCCAATGTCAAAGCTCGACTCGAAGCAGTTTTATTTTGGCCTGTCTGTATCAGGCCTTTGCTTCAGAAAACTAGAAATCCAAGATTCTGTAGCATGGAGCCATGACAGCTAAAGTGGTGTCAAACCTCATTATTCCTACAGCATAGAGGGACCCTTAGAGGACTTATTTCTGAACAGAGCAGACTATTCCCAATTTTTTATTTTTCAAATTTTGCTTCTTCCTGCAGGCTAATACTAAGAAGTTCCATAAGCTATTTGTGCCTGGCAGAAGTGTTCAATGCTCCAAAGACAAACAGTGAATACTGATCTTTTCCATGTGCCTCATATGGACACAGCCAGGCTCTGCTCACTGAAAAGAGAGGAGGGCAGATACATTCAGACAGTGCACTTAAATATTTGAATTCACCTTGGGGTACACTAATATTGGATGGGATTTGTTCTCAAAAAGCTGTCCTGGTTTGGCAGGGGCAGGCCTGGTGAATCTTCTACTGTCCCACTTTTCAGCCACCTTTAAAATGTCCCAGTTTTTATCTCCTCCTCCCACTTTGTCCTCAGCTTATTCCAATTGCTGCAAAAGGAATTCAAATTGAAAAATTACTTCACACTCAACTCAGTGGGGAAAGGGGGTGGAATTTTGCCTTTTCCAGTAGGCTCAGGCAAAAGCAAATTGCTACAACCTCTTTGAATTGTTGTACTCTTCCTCATTAATAACTTTTGTCACCCTGACCAAAACTCTGATGTTGCTTGGATTCACACACCCTGGTTTTCATCTGTGAAATATTAGAAGGTATATTACTGGATGTTTTTATTGTTCTTATATCATGCCTCTTAATCCCCTTCTGGAACTGCAGCCACTTTGGGGGAATGGATCTGAAAATTAGTAATCTGCCCAGGGAAAGTATCAAAACTGGGATTTTACCTTGGGGCTCGCAGAGTTAAGCCCTATGTGCTATTTTCTGGCTTGTGCTCTCTGTTCCTATACCCCACCCAATCTGAGTAATTTCCCCTCTGCTTCCACTAAGAAATTGGTAGTAGGGCTCTCTGAACTGAATTACTTTCATTGTGGACAGAAAAGTAGAAATAGCTTCACGCAGGTAGTGTGATGTTATAGAAACTGTGGCAGTAGGACACATTAGAACTGCCAAATGTGCCAATTCATAAGTTGCATTTACATTTGCTCCCCTTCCCTTCCAAATTCCTGACTCCCAATGTATACAGCTGACTGGATGGAATCTCTTGCAGCAGCCAAGCCAAACAAACAAGAAAAAAAAACCTGAGTCTGGCAGTCATCAGCTACTTGAATCATTCATATTCACCTTAGCCATTTCTGTCACTTTGGTAGGACTAATCCCACAAAGCAAGAGGGAGTGAGAACTGGGGTCTGTAAGGATTTTTTTTTCCCGGGGAAAGTAGGCAAATATATATACATAACTAGTACTGAAAAACAGGCCTGTAATTTCAGGGAGATGCAGTTACTGAGAACAGTAAGGTCCACACCTCAGTTTACCAAGTGCATAAGCCTGGCATCTGAAAAACTTGTGTACCAAGCCTGTACCCCTGCTTTTTATCATTAGACAGACCTGCTGTGCATCAGCAGATAGATCTTCTATCTAGACTTTTATCTAGATTTTCTGTCTAGACAACCTATCTTCACCTTAATTCCTGTAGCCTCAGCACAACACACTTTCTTCCCAAGCTCAATTTCATCAGTTCCAGCCTTTCCTTTTTAGCCTTAGGTTCAGGGCAGTAACTGGAAGTGGGGGAGGAAAATGTGAACACTCCCTCCCAAAAAAGAATTCTGCCCTTCCTGATGAAATTTTCCTTCAGTCCTCATACAGTAACTTGAAAACTTTAGTTCAGCATTCAGAAATACAGTTTAGGCATACAATGAAAAGGGACAAGCAAGGGGAATTGTTTATCAGACAAGGGAAATTGGAAGTATAATCCAATGGCAATCCGAACACAATCATGGGGTTTAACGTTATTGCATGATAGACTACCACACACAATTTCGGGCAATGGGAAGTCAGTCCAAACGCAATCATGGGGTTTCACATTATTGCGTGATAGACTACCACACGCAGTTTCGGGCAATGGCAAGCTATTTTCGGGCAATAGGAAGTCAGTTTGAACCCAATTCGAATTCATGTAAATTTGCTGAACTAGCGAATTCACGTGAATGTGTTCTGGCCCCACTTTCTTTTCATTCGAAATTATGAGAAATTCCTCCCATGTGATAAACTCCAAAGGTACCAAGAAAATGTGAACATAGCAAAAGTGAGAGGCCTACTTGTGAACAGTTTTCAACACCTCACTCTCTGGAATACTAGAAATTTGGGGATTTATTGAAAGAATGGGAGAGGGCAGAATTCATATTTGGAATACATAGTCCTCATTTTGCCTTCCTATAGGTACACCCCTGCTTAGATCTTTTGAGACTTAATCTTGTTCTTGTCTTCTAGCCGCTTTTAATACACATTGCTGTTTTCTCTGCCATTTCTCTTCTATTCTCCGTCCTCTCCTATGTGCAGCCCCCTTTCAAAGTGATTCAGGTAAAAGTCTTCTATCACCAGGCTTAGAGGGCTTCTCATTGCTACTCCATCTCTCTGTGATGTCTTTTGGAAAAATCTGTTGGATGAGTGTCATGGTGTCCATTATGGGGACACTCATCCAACAGATCTTTCCAGAAGACATCAAAGCCCTGTTCAAACATTGCCTCACCACAAGCTATTTCCAGTAGGACAATAGATTCTACGAACAGAGAGAAGAAGTAGCAATGGGAAGCCCTCTAAGCCCGGTGATAGCAAACTTTTACATGGAACACTTTGAAAAGCAAGCCCTGGAAACAGCACCGAAAAAGCCCACAACTTGGTTCCGATATGTGGATGACACTTTCACCATCTGGAGCCATGGAGAAGAAGACCTGGCTGTTTTCCTGAACCATCTGAACGACATCCACCCCAACATCCAATTCACCATGGAAAAAGAAAAGGAAGGAACACTGCCATTTTTGGATGTCCTAGTCATCCGCAAACCGAACCTACATTTGGGTCACACAGTATACCGAAAACCCACATATACAGACCGGACTGGGTGATGGTTGCACAAGAACTCCAACCATCATCCAGGACAAAAAAGAAGCACAATCAAAACACTGGTAAACAGAGCAAAACGCATCTGTGAATCCCACTTCTTGGAAGATGAACTGAAGCATCTGGACCGGGCTCTACAGGCCAATGGTTATTCCATCTCAGACATCAGAAGGGCTGCCAGGCCCAGGAAAACCCAGAGAAGTGAAGACAAGCAGCCACCCAAAGGGAAGGTATTTTTACCATACATCAAAGGAGTCACAGACAGAATAGGCAAAATGGTGAGGAAGCACAACCTTTAAATGGTTTACAAACCGATGAAGAAAATCCAGCAAATTCTTCGCTCAGCCAAGGACCAGAGAGACCTTCTCACAGCCACAGGAGTTTACTGCATACCATACAGCTGTGGACAAGTCTACATAGGGACCACCAAATGCAGTGTACAAACAAGAATCAAGGAACACGAGAGGCACTGCAGACTGGTCCAGCCAGAAAAATCAGCAGTAGCAAAACATGCCACAAACCATCCTGGGCATAAAATACTGTTTGAAAATACCAAAGTTCTGGACGATGCCAACCACTACCATGTCAGGATGCACAAGGAAGCCATTGAAATCCACAAACACCTGGATAATTTCAGCCGGAAAGAAGAAACCTTTAAAGTGAACAAAATTTGCCTACCAGTCCTGAGATAGCAAAATAAGGACTCAGTAAATGCAAATGGGAAACCATTCAGAGTCAGGGGCTTTCCTAGCAGATAATTGATCACCAATTAGCAGACATTAATCCTCTTTTGCATTAGCCTCCCAGCCTGAGGCCAGCCATCAGCACAGAACAATACACATGCAAATCACTCCTGAATTCCCAGGTTCACACAGTATATATAGACCCATTTTTTCCAGGCAAGCATTCTCTGAAGATGCCAGCCACAGATGCTGGCGAAACGTCAGGAAGAAACTTTTCTGGAACATGGCCACATACCCTGAAAAACCCACAAAAAACTATGGATGCCGGCCTTGAAAGCCTTCGACTTTACAATATATGTGAATGTTCTTCATACTCCTTTTTCCAATGAGTGATAATTATTTGGCAGCTGGTCACTGCCATAATCCTGGACTCTGCTAATAGATTGGCATGCTAGGCTGAATTAAATGATAAACTCTACCATTCCTTTCTTTATCTTTGTAGACACATGAAAGGAAAAAAGAAAAATACTGCAAATGAATTGCCCAATGTTTACAGAATGGACATGGGATCACCCCATGCTTTGTTAATGTTAAAGACTTTATTTTTCCCCTCCTCCTTTCTTTCCTTGAGAAATAGTAAGGGTGGACAAGAGAAAGAACATGATCTCAATATTTATTTAGAGAGTGTGATGAGGGAAACTCAACACAGGCTGGAATGCATTGAATAAACATGTTGTTTTCCTTCACTTCACTTCTAGAGATTGCCTAGTTTCTTCCATATTGTTCGTGACTGTTTGAAATATTGCACAAAACTTTGCAGATGGTAAAGGTGAAACAGAATGCACCTATATGCATTTTAAAAAACTTCAACAGCACTGTCCATGGTGACTGCAGAACACACACACACACACACACACACACACACACACACACAGTGGGGTTCTGGGATTTCCCTCACAAAATCTATGGAAGAGTATTTGCTCCAGTGTCATCATAATTTACTGCCAGGGCATAGTTTAAAAATCAGATAGGATTAAGTGGTTTGATTTGCTTCTTACAGAAGCATCTTCTGCATGCCTGCTACATCCACTGAGTTCAATGAAATGTATTCCTGGGTGAGCACATATAGGACTGCATTCTTTATTAATTATTGCTCCGGGACCCTAACCCATTGTCAATGAGCAATAAATGCTCAATCAATCCTAATTTCAAATATGCAAGAAGAGTAATAATTCCTAAATGCAAATATGTGTGGACAACTGTAGCAGGTACAGAGACAAATTTTCCCCTTTGTGCACCCACAGTGGGCTATCCCACCTCAAAGTCAGCTGGAAATCAGTTCATTTTCATATCCTCACATAAACAAAATTAAACTATAATTTTAAATTACAGTATCATATGCACAACCTCAGTGTATTTACATGCACATTATTTCATGTCATTAAATGAAAATTTAGTAAGGTATGATGTTTTTTAAAGAAATTTTTTAAAGAATAAAATTTAAAATATTTTAAAATGATTTCTTGTATTTTTAAAAAGTTTTTCAGAATATTTGAAGGGTTTTTTTTTTGGTCTAATTGTAAACCATCAATTGGCCATTGCAGGTATAGTTGAGCAAACAAATTGCTGAGGAATACTTTTGGAGTGGAGGAGCCTTTCTGGGGAGAGTCTAGACAAGACTGGGGTTGGAAATACACAAATGCCTCTGGGCTTCTGCATGCATCCCACTAGCTGCACTTCTTCCACCCTGATATAGATCAAAGCACCTGGTGCTGGAGAAGAGAGTGCTGACAAGGACGTAGCCCGGGGGGGGGTTCTTGGGGTCCGGAACCCCTCTTCCATTAGAAAAATGAATGGTGTGTGCTGCTGCGCTGCAGCGCCCAAGCCCCATTATAATGGTGGCACTTAGTCTGGACCCCCCTTCCTAAAATCCTGGCTACATCCCTGGTGCTGAGGATACCATGAATGGCCAAGAAGACAAATAAATGGGCTGTAGAACAGATCAAGCCTGAACTCTACCTTGAAGCCAGGATGACTAAACTGAGGCTCTCACACTTTGACAATCATGAGAAGACATGAATTACTAGCAAAGACTATAATGCTAGGAAATGTAGAGGGCAGCAGAAAGAGAGGAAGACCACACACCAGTGGCATCACTAGGGTTGGTGTCACCCGGTGCAGTAACTCATGCTTTCACAGCCCCCCATTGACCTCCTTCCATTTCACATACAGAATCCTTAGTAATGCTTTTTTGCACTAATGTGACTCGTAAATCGTAATTCCCATACACCCATCACAGAATGTAATGCAAATAGTTGTGACATAAGCAACTAGCAAAATTAAAATTATACCTTCATAAGTCCAATCTAAATATATTTCCATATACTTAATGAAAATCTGGTTAAAATGAGATGTTTTAAAAGAAAATTTAAAAATAATATTTTTAAAAAGATTCAAAATTTTAAATATTTTAAAATGAAAATGTTGACATTTGAAATTTTATTTTTTAAAAAATTCTGGGGCCTCTCCTTTCTCCTCCCATTGAACTTCACTCCACTCCCATCATCTCTTAATGCATTTTAAAAGGAAACAGATGAATACTTCTTTTCTGCCAAAAGGTAGGTGTTTGAAGAGCAGTGGTGTCACCCTCCCCCTTCGGGCATCACTTGGTGTAGTCTGTACCCTTTGCACTCCCCTAATGATGCCACTGCTACATACCAGATGGTTAGACCCAATCAGGGAGGCCATGGGCCTGAAACTGCAGGAAGTGAACAGAGGAGCTGAGGACAGGAGGACTTGGATATGTCTTATCCACAGGGTCACCATGAGTTGAGGGTGATTTCGGGGCAGTTAACGACAACAACATTTCATGCATTAATTTCTATGTTTATGACAACCATCACAGAGTAGACTCTGTCCATGCAGCTTTTACATAAAGTGTGTCCCCCATTCTGCACTGCTCCAAGTTGTATAGTAATTATCTATATAGAGTACTATATACATTGGCTATGCCTGGTTATATATTTATGCTCAGTGTACAGATTTTTTTAGACAGGGCCTGCAGAGTGACAGAGCCCCTTCACACAATCAACTCAATAACAGAGCTTGTAAATGATTTAAGATCATTGCAATATTTCCAGGTAAGGTGGCTGGAAATAGAGGAGGACAGGGGTTTTGTGAGGCAACCACTTATTTGTCACCAAAATGGAAGAATGCTAAATGGACTAAAAGAGAGACAAATCTGGATTAAAATTACACAAGCCAGAACACATATGTTGGTGAAAATTTAGCATTAATTATTAATTCAAATACATTTACAATATATTTCATAATAGTGAGGAAGAGTGTAGGAGACCTATCTGTATTCAGGACTGATGGAAATCTTCAAGCCCCCTTATGTTTCAATAGTGCAGTCTGGCACCACTTTAAGTGCTGTAGCTCCATCCTACAGAATTCTGGAATTTGTAGTTTCACAAGGTCCAGTGGTATCACTAGAGTTGGTGTCACCCAATGCAGTAACACATGGTGTCACCCCCCCCCACCTCTTCCTCTAACACACCATACAGAATCCTTAGGAATGTTTTTGTACTAATGCTACTCCCTGTTTATCATTGAATGTAATCCCTGTTTATCACTGAATGTAATAGTAATAGTTGTGACATAAACAAAATTAAACTATAATTTTAAATTACAGTATCATATGCACAGCCTCAGTATATTTACATGCACATAATTTCATGTCATTTAAGTGAAATTTTGGTAAGGTAAGATGTTTTTTAAAGAAAATTTTAAAATAATTTTAAAAAAATATTTTTTAAAAATTAAATTTTAATTTATTTTTTAAAACCTGAGGCCTCTCCTTTCTCCTTCTACTTGGTGTCACCCCACTCACACCATCTCTTCAACATTTTAGAGGGACACAGGAGAAAGCCACAGCTTGTTTCTGGCAAAAAGCAAATATCTGGGGCATACTGGTGTCACCTCTTCTTAGGGTGTCACCTAGTGCAGCCTGCATTCCCTGCCAAAAAATGATGGTGCCTCACAAAGCTACAAATCTCAGGATTCTGTAGGATGGAGCCATGGAAGTTAAATTGGGGTCAGACCACATTATTTCTACATTGCAGATGCATCCTAAACCTTTAAAGTGGATTTCGGGCTAACATGGGCAGGAGAAAGTGGGTTGAAGCTGCCTTTTCTGAAGCTATCTAAATGACCTACCAGAAAACCAGCCAAAAGACTGCTTATTTTGACCATCTGTTTCACCCCTTAGACTGGACAACCTTTCGGACACGGAACTATCCAAACTCCTGCACTGTTCATAGTTGTGCAAAACAGCAGTTCCCAACCTTTAGTTTTCCAGATGTTTTGATTTCATTCCCCAGAAATCCTAGCTAGTATGGACAGTGGTCAAGAATTCTGGGAGTGGAAGTCTTAAATATATAATGGAACAAAATTTGAGACCACTTTTGCAAAGAAAGAGAACCTTTCCTGTTTGTATATAAAGGTAATTTAGTATTCTTCTTTTTATTTATTAAATGCCTCTGAGACAGGATAGGGGAGAGACGCTGTTCTTGCTGAATGCAACCCAGAGAGCTTTGTGGTCAAAGCCAATAATATTATGTGAATGTGTACAATCCCTTGTTGACTACGTAGTCAGTGGGCAACACCAGCAAGTCATGTGAGAGATCATGTCTGGAGGCTGGGAGAATTACTCTGCCATAACAATATTGATTTGACTAGTTAGGTTTTGCTTGCTGCATTTTAAATGTATACATTTTCCCTTTCTTTTCAGGTCATATACAGGTCTATAAAACTGAGGGTCATCATTTCTTTTTTAAAAAATGTGTGCTGGTTTTATAGGAATTTGATATTCTAAATCCAAAAATGACCTCTGATTTGCTTCATCATGTACAGTTTTTTACAAGTTTTTTTTTATATTTCTATATTATATTATGTGATTGAATAAAACGATCCTTCACATAATTTTAAGGCTGCTGCCACAGTGAAGAAATAAAACAGTCTGGCACCACTTTAACTTCCATGACTTAAATCTGGGATTTGTAGTTTTGTGACATATTTAGCCTTTCCTGCCAGAGAGCACAGGTGCACCACCAAACTACAAATTTCAGAATTCCATGGTTCAGTGCTATGGAAGCTGAAATGGTGTCAGTCTACTTTATTTCTGCAATCTGGCCGCAGCTTTAAGGGTTAAAGTCTTTCAAAACATTTTAATTTGCTAATATAAAACATAAAAATCCATTCAAAATCAATGAAAGAAATCACACTGGAACATGAGTAAGAACTGAATTGATAAAAATACCAAATCTGTGAAAGAACTGTGTGTGGTACAACATTTTTATTGTGTTTTCACCCCAAAGTACATTACAAAAGAGCTACAATATTGAAGAAAAGTTTTTTCATTGCAGGTCTGTGTTATCATACCTATTGGTTTTCCTGCTACCTAAGGGAATGTCTAAATGTCTGAAAGCAAAACTAGCCAGAAGAGCACTTAGGAAAAATACACTTTGGTGATCTCTGCAGGGGACTGCATAAATTGATGAAGGCCTTTTGAAAGTTTAGTACCCTTTTATTTCCATCAAGCTGTTGTTATCCATCTTGGTATTGATCTTATTTTCTTTTACCAGCAGATGACTCACCAGCAGGGGCTGAGGGTGGGGGGAAATGAAGAAGGAGCCAAGAACCAGGTCCAGGTGTTTAGATATTAGCTCAAGCCCATCTCTTGGAAAAGCTTTTGTTTCAAAAGATTTTTGTGTAGTTTTCAGGCTGTGTGGCCATGGTCTGAAAGAGTTTATTCCTCTTTCAGAACAACTCTTCCAGAACATGGCCACATAGCCCAAAAAACCCACCCAAAAAACCATGGTTTCTGGCTGTGAAAGCCTTTGACTTCCCATTTTGTTTCAGCATTTCAGCCAAGATTACTTGGATATGAGAGCCATTTATGGAGAAAGGTATTTCATTAGCAACTTCAGAAGGGGAAAAAGGAGGAAACAATGTAGAAACACTGATGTCCCTAGAGTTAGCATCACCCAGTGCAGTGTCACCCTCCCATTGACCTCCTTCCATACCAGACCATGCAGAATGCTTAGTAATGTTTTTTGTACTGTTACTCATATATCACCAAATGCAATGGCATTTGATATAAGATCAACAACATAAACAACTAGCAAAATTAAAATTATATCTTTAAATTACAATATCACATGCAGAGTCTAACTGTATTTACACTGACATAGTTTCAAGTGGTTAATGTGAAAATTTGGTAATGTGTTTAAAGAAAATTTAAAAAGAAAATCTTAAAAAACTGAGCCCCCCCTTTCTCTCCCTCCCCCTACTGAGCTTCTCCTCAGTCATGCCTTCTCTTCTGCTAAGTTCCAGCATTTTAAAGGACAAATACCACAGCCTGTCTCTGTCAAAAGGCAGTTATTTGTGGAGCAGTGTTATCACCCCCCCCCAGGATGTCACCTGGTGAGACCCAAACTCCTGGCACTTTAAAAGTGATACCCATGGGTGGAAATTAGTTCTAGCAATACCATTTTCCAACACGTGTTAAAATTTAATGGGATCTTCTATTTAGCAGTCCAGCTCTGAAGGTCCTGCTATGTATTTCTCCATCACAGAATGAGCTCTATTTTCTGTTATGGAACCAAACATGTACGGATAGGATTGTTGACTGACAAAGGTCTCAGCTGATATGCAGTTAATGTTAGCTTGATATATGGTATTAGCACATGATTTTAGCCCAATGCAGCTGGCATATCAGTGAAAATGAGTATTCAAGGACAGCCCACAACATTCTGCATGTTCATCACTTCTGCAACAACTTTGCATGCGGACATGTTCATACACAGAATCTGTAACTTCTGGGTGTGTGTCAACAGAATCTGCAAGAAGCCATTTGAAAGCCATGAAGAGGATGGATCAGGTCAGTTGCTAGCCCCTGCCTGTACACTAATCTCACAGGAAACAACTTTACAGGACCAGGCTCTCTCTGAATGTCCAATACTACTATTGTCTAGAAGATTTTCTTCTGCTTCACTTACACTCATTTATTTGCATTTTTAACTCTGTCTGTGTCTTAAATTGTAGTGAACTTTAAAAGGATTGCAGTACTGCATTTCTTTCTGTTTTGACTTTAATGCTAACTCCTCTGAGTTACTGCTCCCAGACAAGCCAAAATAAAAGGACTTTCAATATACTCTTTGTTGACTGCTTTGTGAGATGAGTGTCATATGCTTAACTAACTCATTTCTGTTTCCTCTTTGATATTACTTATACTCTCCAACTGTCCCATCTTGGGAAGGATAGTCCCAATTAACCCGCTGCCATCCCACTTCTTCAGCTACTTTTAAAATGTCCCAGTTTCTCTTTCCTATTCCCACTTTCCCTCTTTATCCCCAGCTTAGTACAGTTGCTGAAAATGGAGTTCAGACTGCAAAAAGTAGATTGTACTCAATTCAGCCGGGGGAAAGAGTAAAGGGTGGTGTCAAATTTTGTGCTTCTCAGTAGGTTCAGGCAAAAGTAAACTGCTGCAGATTTTTCTAGCTTGTGTGTTCTTCCTCAAGGATAACTTTTGCCACTTGATTACTCTGATATTGTTTGACCTCACATGTCTTGATTGTCATCTGTGAATGTTGGAGGGTCGGCATTAGCATATTGACTTTTGTGTTTCCTTTATTGTGAGTTGTTTTAGGAATTCATCAGAACTATGAACAAATAAATATAAAATGCATTTAAACTGTACTTTTTTCTTTTGGTTAAGAAAACCAGAAATATAAATAGTATACATTAAATGAAATTCCTTTGGTCTATAACAAAGTTGACCAAAGTGATCTTCTGGATCTTGCTGGACTGCAACTCCCAGCATTATCCACCACTGGCTATGGTGGCAAGGGCTGCTGGGACTTGCAGTCCAACAAGAGCTGGAGCCCTGTATAACTCCCATCACTGTAGAAAGAGACTGATTTTCCCCCTCTCATATAATTACATTTGCATGTAAAGGCACAAACAACATTGCATTTAAAGATAAAGGCACAACATTGCTTGGTGTACATGCTTTTCTTGCAAAAGATATTGAATATATTAGATCAAATGTCCTACATAAACCAAAATTCCTCTTCTTTCACTAGCCAGTCCCAGGATATAAAAGCCTTTTCACAAGTATCTTCAAACCATACACTTAACACCATCTTTGTGTGGTGATTTGTTTTCTATAGACTGGACTGGCATATGACCTACCTCTACCACGGCAAAACATAAATACAGTGTGGGCCAGTAGAGTGAGAACCTTAACTTGGTGGCATACAACAGGTTTTGCCTAGAAAAATTGCCAGCTCAGTTCATTGCACCTCCAGATAGGAATGAGAAAGAATCCTCTCTGAACTCACAGGGGAGTGACTGCAAGTCAGAATAAATTGTCTTGGGCAAGATAGGCAAACTGTCTGACTCAATATTTAAGCAGTCTCCTGTGTTTCCATTGACAAATTCTTAAGTGGGAGGTCGACTATCTAAATCCTGTTGGATTTCAAGTCCAAGAATGTTGGTGCAATGAGGGAGGAAAAATGGTTTGGGCTGCTTTCAGGTCAATTTGTTTCAAGATTAACAAACTGACCATTAATTATTGATATTATTTGTCCAGCCATAGCATTTGCTGTTGCAGCTCTGCTACCCAGAGACTTGGGAATTAAAGACATCCATAACCTTTCTTGAAAAAAAATCTCTGTGTTTTTAATTTCATAACATCCCGTGGTTGGTTGTGTGTTTTTTTAATACGTGTCTACATGCCAGCATGTTTTTCTCATTGAAAATGACTCTCTGGTGCTGATATATTTTAAAGTGCTGCTATTTAACTTGCAATATAAACAGACCCTCTGGTAAACCTACCACATACAAGTTGAGAGAGGGTGTTACTTTGGTATCCTGGGGAGAGTTAAACTCATGTCACTGTTACGTTTCCTGTCAGTATGAATGTCTCTCAGTGTTATGATGGTAAACATATCTGTGCTTTTCATCTATAATGCCTTCCAGCTGTGACAAAAGTTTGACAGGTTGCGATAGATGTTCTGGCCATCAGTAGATGAATCAGTTGGTATGTCCCTGGTGTAATTGGGATTCATATTTACTGCTGAGATATGTGAAAGCAGTTCTGACAGGGATAGCTGAAATCCCAGGCTGAGAAAATATGGTTTTGTACTTTTTTTTTAGTTTGTTGATGAAAACCGGACAAGTGATAGATGGCGCATGTGTTTCTTTGAGAGCTTCCACTAATATCCTTGCTAATTTAGGAGGATACCATTGACAAATTGCCATACAGCCTGAGGTAGTCCTTGAACTGAATTACAAAACTAATCTATTCCCCATAGAAATATTTCTGATGAAATATCTTTTCTTCTATGCATTGAAAAATACATAAGTACAAGTGAAATTAGATTAGTTCTGTAACTCAGTTCAGAATACTTCTGGTATAGTCATTTATCACAGATATCTCAAAACAGGACTGAATAATAATAATAATAATAATAATGTAAACCTCATCAGCTGTAAGGGAATGGTTTTGGAGTTTACGGCAGCTAGGGCTTTGCTGTTGCTTTTGACATGATCACTGAAAAAGGGAGAATTATTCTTCATACACTAATGTCAACAGGAACCACAGACAGATAACAAGAGAAAGAATGCCACAACAAGTGAGTCATAAGATAAGGAGTGTTTGCTTGAGTTTCTCAATATTTTACACAGAAGTGATTCAAAGGCAACTCAAAATCATCTGAGTTCTCCTCTTATGATTCCTCTTTGTGATAGTGTTGGCTTGCCCTGAAGGACAGCAATGATGAACACAAATAGAAAAGGTGCGTGGAACCCATTTAGCTTCTTTGAAGGTAACATAATGGCTCTCAGGGGAAGTATGTATGAGATTTTTGGGGGAATGATTTATAAAAAGCTATTTAGGCCAATATATGTTTCTGCAAATCTCAATAGTCTGTGCTTTAATCTGATGCTTCATTTAAAAGTCTTCAACTGTGTACTAGCTACAATAGCACCCTTGCATAAAGGGAAAGTTATTAGATTAATACACACATGAAAGCATCCAGCTTTGCCTGGTTTTAGACCTGCTATCCTAGTCTTAGTATTTGTTCCGCTAGTACCAGTTTTCCTGCGTCAGAGACAACTTAGCCCCTTTCTGTTTTCTCCTACTCTCAGTTTCTTCTATCAGACTCTTTCCTGCATTTGCTGGTCTTTATCTCATCTCCTCCCCTCTGCTCCTTCAGCCTTTTCTCCTCCTACCTTCCCTCCCCCATTATCATGTACCACGACTGTGTTTTTCTCATTTCCCTTGCTGTCTATTGCCATATTTTACTTCTTCCAAGCCAGGTAACCCCAAATGCAGGTTATTTGGTCATTATAAAAATGATTTTGTAGGGCATGAAAAGACTGACCAGCAACCCTTCCTTCATTCATTTCCCAATTTAACAACACATGGGCAATTGTGGGAGAATAGGGGTCATTTGGACAGTCAGAGCCCCTTATACAGCCTACAAATCTTTCTTTCTTTCTTTCTTTCTTTCTTTCTTTCTTTTTCTGTGCCTCAGTATTCTCTGTTGGATACAGAGGGGTATTTTTGCCTTTTTTTTTTCCTGCTCAGAGCCATTTCAGGCCCTAGAAATGCACTTTTTAGCAACAAGGAGTCACCAGAAGTTTCTGGTTCTAAAAAAGGCCTCTCTTGGGACTAAAATGATCGGGAGAGAGGCATGGCAAAATACTTCTAGAGGATATCCAGAGATATTTGAGGGCATTTTTTTTTTTTTTTTGCCTCCTAGGAGACCCTGATGGCCATAAAGTGCCCTGGTGAGCCATATGCAGGCTGCAGACCACACTGTGCTCACCTCTGCTTTACTACGTTTTGTATCAGTTACAAAAACAGAATTCGGAGCTTATCCCATGACTTACTAAATCGATTTACCTCTATCTGGCTTAAAGCTTAATTCGGACAGCATCCTGATGTTATCAGAAGGATTTTTCCATCGATTTGCTGCCCGAATACATCCCGGACGCATCCCTGCTTCCAGGAGCACTCCTCATGGCTCTTTTCAGATCTGGGAGTTTTCTGGCTTAAGAAAATGGCTGCCAGAGTGCTTCTGGAAGTGGAGATGCACCTGGGATGTATTTGGACAGCAAATTTGGCCGAAGTCTGTCATAGCACAAGCAGGAGGCATACATCACAGACACTAGGGTCTCATTTACACTTACAAACTAATACAGTGCTTTATTCTGAACTGCTTTGAATCCATTTTTCACCACAGTGAAGCTACACTGATCACATAATGATGGACACAACAATTACACACACACCCAACCCACTTTGGGACAAAGGGAATGTCCTGTCAGTGATCACAGCATTGGGTTATTTTTGATCACACACTGTGGGTCTGCTTTATTTTTCCTTCCTGGCATGCACTACACCTATCAACAATGAGCCTTTCCTGTATTCCTGTCAGTCTAACCATCCACCATGCACTCTCATTGGATGGCTATCCCATTCAGTCCCATTCTCCCCTTTGCACCCAGTGAGTAAGTGAGGGATGTTTAAAGGTCTCCTAACACAGGCTGCTCTGATGAGAAAGAGAAAGAAAAAATAAAATATTTCTTCCCTTGCAGCCCTTTCCACTCCGAATCCTTAATTGTGTTAATTATGTTGATTTTGACATTAGCTCTTTATCTTCCATAAAACAACCTTGCAAACCATGAGTTAACTTGGTTTGGTGTCTTCCCCTATCATGCCTTAGTACTGTAATGAGTAAGCAAGCAAACTTTAAATAAACACACATAAGATGGAGGTGGACAGAGTGAGCAGAATGGTGCAGGAATGGGGAGAGAGCTGAGGTGGGCATGTGGAATGGCAGCAGCAGCAGGCGGAGGAGGAGGAAGACTACTCCCATGGCAGTGGCTCAATGTGCCTCAGCCAAAGAGCTTCCACCCTTACCACAGCTAAGGTTTTGCTAGTCTTTGCCCTCCCCAGCACCACAGTGAAGTGAGAGGAGGAGAGGGATGCTCAGCAGTTCCTCAGATGAACAGCATCTATCCTCCCTTGCTTCGCAATTGGTGCTGGTTGGGGCAAAGCCTAGCTGTCAGTGTCCTGGTCAGTGCCATGACACAGTGAGGGGAGAAGGAAGATGCCCACTGGTGCCTTGGGCAGTGTGATGCTACAGTTTCACTGGCCATGTTATTTTCCCTGTTTAGTGGGAAACCACGATGGCTCCAATGCAGCAATTCCTTGAGCCTCCTTCCCCCTTCCACCATTGATGAAGGAGACATTCCTCATGAGTAGGAATTATAGTCAGGGTGGGTATAGAATAATACCTCCCCAAAACTACTATACACTGGATGTTAAAAATAAAATGGCAACAACACACTTGCTGGATGCCACTCACTAGTCTCTCTCACACCCACCTACACTCCACCTCCTGGCAGGACACACCTTTCAAAAAACAAGGAAAAACCAATATTTCCTGAAAACTGCAGGGTAAAAAGTAAGTTTTTCTAGATTGCATCACAGCCTAAAAGAACTGCTTTCACTGTAAAAATGGTTGTACATTGTGTGTTCCTATAGCAGCAGAAACAAGGTGAGGATGAATTATTTTGGTAGTGTGGAATTGATTTAGATTGTGGGGGAAATGCATGAACGGGCAGGATTAAGCACTCAGGAAACTGTACATGCTTTAAATTTTTTTAAAAGTCATATTTAATGGTGACTAATCCAAAAGGCCCTGGAGTACCTGGGTATAATTTATTTCCTTCAAAGGCGCTACAGCATCTCAACTTTTGTGCACTTGCATAAAGACTAAAACGTTACTATCTTGGTTTCCCAGTTGAGAGGCCTAAAGATTTCAGTTCCTGAATCTTGATTCAGATTTGGGATCTGAAGTAGGTCAACTTAGGTCTGAACTGACCTTAAACAGATTGGGGCCCAATCTGAATAACTGAATCGAGCTCCACACCCAGGTGGGGGACAGCCTTATTTTTATTTTCCCTCTAGCCCAGTGGATCTTAAATTTTTTGTTGTTGTCACAGATCCCATTTGATAATCTAATGAAAGCTTCCCATAACATGATGGCTATGAAGATTGTATATCACATGTCCACATAAAGTAGCAATAAACAATAAAGAGAAGGTCTTGGGCCCTAAAAAATCTCAGGGCGACAAGACTGAAACAATACTTTAATAACATAATTTGACCAAAAGAAAAATTCACAACAACAATTTTTAACGAATAGGAGTGCAACTGAAATGCACATTTTTGTACATGATTCATGGACAACTTATACCTCACTTCTGGACCTCTTGGAGGTCCATGGACCCCATGTTAAGAACCAATACTCTGGTCCCACCAGTCATTTAGCTTTTTCTATTCCTTGCTCCATATATCACACAGCAGAAATGGTCATTTTCTCCTTTGCAGACATACACATGGAAGAAACAGTGGGTAAGGATCAATGGGCAGCTTGACCTGTGTTGCACCAGCAATGAGAATGACAAGCAATTAAATAGCCTTGCCCTCTGGTGCCCACCCAAAATTTGCTGAAAGCACTTGGAGCAAAACTCAAGGCTCTAACTGCTAAGGAGACAGGTGTCTGCTGCCTCATGACTCAATGACAGCCAATGACTCATATGTCACTGCAGGCTACAGTCATATTTCAAATGGAAATTAATTAATCTACTTTAAAAACAAAATAACTTCAAGATGCACACCAAGTCTCAAATGTACAGGCTATCTATGGAATTCTTTTTTTATTATTATTATTGATAGATGCCTCTTGCCCTTTCCTCCATTTAAAGTGATAGGAATGTATGTCTTTATGTTTTGATCCAGTGACATTGGCCATGATCTTGCACTGGGAGGCACAGCCTGAAGCTAGCCTCTAAAAGTTATATTTTAAGCCATTCACCCCCTCCTAAAATAATCATTTCTGTATTGCTGGAGAGCTGGGGGATGAGCAGGGACAGGTCCAGTTCTTCTCCTGCAATGATATGTGTGTATTAAGGTAGCTGCACTGCTTAAAAGATGAGTTAACTTGGTTTGGTGTCTTCCCCTATCATGCCTTAGTACTGTAATGAGTAAGCAAGCAAACTTTAAATAAACACACATAAGATGGAGGTGGACAGAGGGAGCAGAATGGCTGTTGTGTTGTCAGAAGATATTTCAATCTCCTAAATGACAGTAAAAAAGTGAATTGTGATGTCATGAATCAGACTTATGCCATAACTATTCTAAAAACAGGGTGCCAGCCATTCTTTTGTGTGTTCTACTGCATATTTTTGTAGGAATCCTTTTTTCTTTTTTTGTCAAATTACAGCCGCTCCAGTTATATTGTTGAATTAGAAAACAGACATAATAGAGCTTGTTGTGGCCATGTCATCCATCCATCCGTCCGTCCATCCGTCCATCTTCTTCCTCCTTGAGCAGTTTGACCAGATATCATAACCACAAAGGAAGACAAGGCACCACAAAATATAGGTTATTCAAGAAAAATGTAGGACATTGCAAAATAATACTTAAAAACACTAATATAAATATATATCTTCGTTTCATATGGCTTATTTACAGGCATTTACTTAACTACAGGAGGACACAACACAAATGTGGACACCAGTACAAAGCCTTGCCATAAAACCAGATGCCAACTCTGCCCACACATTGATTCAGGGAATGTCATTGCAGGTCCTACTGACATCACCCACAGTATTTGAGGGACTTTCACGTGCTCATCCCCCAATGTGATTTATATTATACTACATCAGCAATGCCCTTCAGCACTCTGCATTAGGCAAACACCCTAGTCCCTGCACCAGAGGATAAATGGGCATAAATCAGACATTAGGAATGAGAATACACAAAAACCGGTTGCAGAATACTTCAGTGCCATTGGGCATTCCACTTCACACCTCAGAACAGCAGTCCTTGAACAAAAGAACTACAAAGGAAGATTGAAAAGAGAAATGGCTGAGTTGGAATTTATCCACAGACTATAGTCCATCAGTAATGGATTAAACAGAGACAATCATTTCCTGACACAATACACACGTTTCAACACTATCTAACCCCCACCCTCATGAGGGTACCCTTGATCAGTTCATCACATCCCCTCTCTGTTTCCCACACTACATTCCAGTACTCATTTCATATAGTTATCTACTCTCTGTGGCTTTATGTAACAGCCTTCCTCTTGCCTTTGTCCCCCAATGACCACTGCACAGTCTTTTATTTCAAACAAATGATTATTTTGAAGATGAGAGATAAAGAAATTATGAAAAAATGTATTAGAGGAATATATGATAAAGGGCTGAAATTATGTGTAGCTATGTAAAATTATAACAAGGGAAGGGGGAAGAAGGAAGGGTTTATTACGAGACTATGTATAAAGTATTGTATTTTAATTGTAAATATCATAATAAAGTGTGTGTGTGTGTGTGTGTAAACTGAACTTGTCACCTCATCACCATACCCACGAGTTTTTTTAATTTGAAATGACATTCGCACACACAACCAGCTTATATAGGTCTGTCTCTGGATTCTGCACTCCAAACATACATCTGCAGAAGTAGGCTCAAGTTTATGAAAGCTCATGCTACCACCTTCTTTCTTTTGGTTAGTCTCAAAGGTGCTTTGGATATTTATTGGCTTGCAATATGCTTATAGAACAATGAGCAAGACAGATGCTTTACTAGCAACAAACTCTTGACTTCATCTAACATCCACCCTCCTTATTGAATGACTTGCCATCTGTGGATTTAACCATCCACGGATGGCAAGCTCCCATTTGGGTAAATGGCTGCACATGTACACAACTCTGCTACCAGGCATGCACACTCTGCACTGCCATTACTTTTAATGGGACTTGAGCATGTGTGGATTTTGGTATATGTGAGGGATCCAGTCTGGATCCCTTGTGAATATGGAAGTTCGACTGTACATATAAATTATTCCTTTAATTTGTCCATTGTGCTGAAATTATGGGGGGAAAAACCTTTCAACATTTGCATTGTGTCCTGAAGCAGCTAATTGCCTAAAGTGTTTGCTATCCTTTGGTTCATGCATTTCAGGCTTTCAAGAAACAAATGCACCTCAGGCCCTGGGGCCAGGTCTGCTGCTGCTCCTAGGAAAAAAGAACTTTAGAAGGAATCATCCTATCCCCCTATTTGCAGCAAGGAAAGGATGCCAAATAGACACAGTTTTCAAAGGGGAACAGCAAACATGGTGCTACTCAATAGGCTTCTCAGGCGGGTTATAAACCGCCATAAAATACGTATTGGCTACGTATTAGGGTTAGGAAGGGGCGGTGCTTCCGCACCCCCTAACCCTAATACGTAGTCAATACGTACAATATGGCGGCGGCTGTTCCACACGGCCGCCGCCATATTGACGTAGTGGACGCTGTGCGTCCGCATGTCGCATGGCACTTATGATGTCGCAAGTGCACCATTGGCGCTTCACGGCGTCATTTTGGAGCTTCTTTTTTGCTCCGCGAGGGAGCCGCGCTGTTTGCTGCTGTGGCTCCCTCGCGGAGCAAACAGCAGCGCTGGGAGACCGCCACAAAGTGGCGGTTTGTAACCCGCCTCAGTCATGCTCAAAATGGAGGACATTTTGGAATTCTTCCTAGACAGAAGACTGAAATGTAGGACGCATCCTGGAAAAGGCAGACCCTCTGGGTCCTCTCTCTCTCTCCTTTTATGTATGCAGAATTAATATTATATCCACACTGGAAGATATCTAAGATAATATATGACCAGTAATCGGAGTAAGGGAGAAAGAGAAGGACTAAGCCTTCTCCCTTTGCTTCCCACACAAGAGAAGGAAACCACCTACTGCGTTTGAATCAAGATAATAGCTAAATGCTGCAGAGATAATTGGTGTTATGGCCATTTGTGCTGGCAGCTGTACTTCTGCATTTTTTAAAGTCATTATCGTTTAGGACTTTCGTAAACATACAGCACATCCGGCAATGCCTCATTAAAGCCCTGACGAGGAGGGAACTCTGAAAGCATATACGAGTGGTAATGTTTTCAAGTAGCTCTGAATGTGTAAAGGCCTTCATTTGGTGAAGCATCTCATATTTTTCTTGAGAAGAATGCAAAAATGAAATTCCAAAAAGGAAAAGAAAAACCTCTCACCCTTTTAGCATTCATGTAGCAGTGTCTGGGCAATAGCATTATTTTAGCCTACTAAAGGAAATGTACCTGAGAAATCAACTAGGCAGAACTGTTTGTCGTAGAATATTACCTCATTGAATAGCTAATATAATGAAGCATTATAAAATTGATTCATTAACATCTATAGATTTCTGGCAGAGTTTCATTTGTATAACAAGAGATTCAGCTCTAGGCTGCCTTGGACATGGATATTATGCCATAAAAGGGTCTGCACTAAGGGTAGAATTAGTTGTTAAGATGAAAACATATTGTGCATAACTTTTTATTTCCATCATAAGGTAAATGTACACATGTAAGGGAAAATTGTCAAGCTTGTGTGAGTACTTCTTTTTTTTCTTATCTGCCAGTTCTATCCTACAAAGCACGTCTACCTCATGAATTTTAATGACTCAACTTCCAAAACATAATTAACAGAAGTTAAGGAAAAAATGGCTCCTTCAGGTGTTGGGGAACCCATGGGTTCATGAGAAGTTAAGAATCCCTAGGTTGTGCAGACTGCCTGTAAGGGGCAGCCTGCAGCCACCTTTAGCTGTGCTGGATTGGGTCCTTTTTGCAACCTGGAAAGGGTGCGATAGCTGTGGCACCACAGCTTTAAGGTGCTCTTTTGGCACTGCATCATGAGGGGCACCCTGGGGGTGGAGTCAGGGCATGCAGCATGTGGATGCCATGTCCCAACTCCACCCCCAGGCCAACCTTAATGGTTGGTCTGCACAGGGCCGTAGTCCTGTTACCTTAGGAAATTCAACTTTTCTGTGATGATGTGTGGTTCTTACTTTTCACAGGCATACTAGCCAGGCTACCTTAATATTTTTATGATATTGTTTGATGGCAGTTTTAGAGATCCCAGAATGGAGGGTTTGGAGATTCAGGTGAGGTATGTGTTGAAAGAACTTTAGAAGGTGTACTTCATGAGTTGCAAACTTGTGGTCAGATGTAGAGGACGAGAGGCAGTGGTATAACCCAATTAATTACACTTAAAAACTGAGTGCATCACAATAGCAGTCAAGGCCCAGCAAAAAGGAGTGAGGCATAAATATTCTGCTTTACATGCAGAACTTGGAAACATTCAGCTGGAGTATAACTCCAGCTGGATAAGGGAATACTAGGAACTATAGTGAAAACCTAATGTTTCCAAATTATGCTTATATATTAAGTATTGTAGGAATATGAAGTCAAAGGCTTTCATGGTCAGCATCCAAAGTTTTTTGTGGGTTTTTCTAGCTATGTGGCCATGTTCCAGAAGATTTTCTTCTTGATGTTTCGCCAGCATCTGTAGCTGGCACCTTCAGAGAATGCTTGCCTGGAAAAAAATGGGTCTATATATACTGTGTGAACCTGGGAATGCAGGAGTGATTTGCATGTGTATTGTTTTGTGCTGATGGCAGGCCTCAGGCTGGGAGGCTAATGCAAAAGAGGATTAGTGTCTGCTAATTGGTGATCATTATCTGCTGGGAAAGCCCCTGACTCTGAATGGTTTCCCATTTGCATTTACTGAGTCCTTATTTTGCTATTTCTCAGGACTAGTAGCCAAATTTTGTTCACTTTAAGGGTTTCTTCTTTCCGGCTGAAATTATCCAGGTGTTTGTGGATTTCAATGGCTTCCCTGTGCATCCTGACATGGTAGTGGTTGGCATGGTTCAGAACTTCAGTGTTTTCAGACAATATTTTATGCCCAGGATGGTTTGTGGCATGTTCTGCTACTGCTGATTTTTCTGGCTGGACCAGTCTGCAGTGCCTCTCGTGTTCCTTGATTCTTGTTTGTACACTGCGTTTGGTGGCCCCTATGTAGACTTGTCTGCAGCTGCTTGGTATGCGGTAAACTCCTGCGGCTGTGAGAGGGTCTTTCTGGTCCTTGGCTGTAGGAATATGTGATGGCTAATAAAAACACACAATTAAAACTATGAAATGCAGATATCTAAAATCACAAATATCTAAAACCATTGTATAAAAACATAGAGGTATAATAACAGTGATTAGAGTGTTGGTATAGGACTCTGGAGACCAGGGCTTGGCTATGGAAACCCACTGGGTGACCTTCAGCACATCACACTCTCTCAGCCTCAGAGGATGGCAAAGGCAAACCTGCCCTAAAGAGACTTGCCAAAAAAAAAAGCCTGTGGTAGGTTCACCTTAGGGTCACCATAGGTCAGAAACGACTTGAAGGCACACAACAACAAATTATAATTACTGTGGGGGATTAATGGTAAATATCATTTAGCTGCATAAACAGAAAAATCACATAAGGTTATGATATAGTGACTGGCATAGTATTTTCCTCTGCAATGATAAAGCTAAAGAGGAAAAATGCTTGTTGGTCAATGGATCAAAAACTTTTGAAACTTGAAATGCATACAGTGGACGCTGGGGTTTGGTTCCAAGATCCCCGTGTATAACAAAATCCGTGTATGCTCAAGTCCCATTAAATATAATGACATAGCAAAATGGTGTCCCTTATAAAAATGGAAAATCAATATATTTGAAATTTATACTTTTTTGGAACATTTTCAAACTGTGTATGCTTGAATCCGTGTATAAAAAATCAGTGTATAAGAAGGGCCAACGATACTAAGAAAAATCTTGGGGTGTACTTTGAATTCTTTCTAAATTTTTTAAAATGCTTTTCTTTTTTAAATGGCTTTTTAAAATTCATGTTAATAATTAATTTAATAACCTTTAGTGTGTTTGAAGCCTGCCATACTATATTAAGTCACTAGCTGGTAGACTTTCCTAACCAGCACATAGCTTTGCAATTGACACATTTTGAAGCTGGCAGAAGTCAGATAGCAGCCTGCTGAAGGAATTGGGGAAAACAGGAAATAAGGCAGAACGGCCCGGTACATACCTTTCATGTTGTCCGGGCTGGTGGTGACATTTTTTCCTCCACAGGGAAGCCACAACAGCCAAACTGTGCAGCTTCCCTGTGGAGGAAAAAGAACCAGCAAAAAGCGGGTTCTTTTAAAGCCACAGGGGCACCGTGCGGACGCTGCGTGGTGTTTACGTAACCTGGTGGGGCCTGTGTATACAGGGTGTTGCCATTGTTACGGCGCTGCGCCGTACTAGGGTTAGGGACCATGCAGTTGCTGCATGGTTCCTTAACCTTAGTATGGCACCAGCATGGCGCATTAGCACTGTCTGTACCGCGCCATAGGCAACTTTTCTATTTCTCCAAAAGCACTCAGTGCAGAATATGAAACCATTGGATACAGAATAGTCAGCTTCTGGGAGAGTCTTAATCCAACTCAGCTCTAGCTTTTCAAGGTGAAGAGAGTTTAGAATTAGGAGTTTGCCTCAGGCATATCATTTGGCAACTGTGGCACTGATAATTGGTTTTATAGATAATCTGCCAGTGCAATTTATCTACAAAGTTCACATGAATAGGTAGTTGTCTTGAGTGTGCTCTGTAATCTCCAGTTTCATTACAAAAGAAGCTTCTCTTGTTTTGCTGCAACCATGTGTATTGATTTGAAGTAATAGACCACTTTTGTACTGTAGGCTTAATCCAGATAAGAAGAAGAAGACTCTGAAGTAGGAATTTAGCCTGTTTTAGATAAGATAGTACTCCACTTGAAGAACAGTTTTGGGGTGCTTCTGGACTTGGCTATGTACACAAATCCTCAAGTGGTAGCTATAGCCACTTAATTTTATTCTTCACTTTTTGTATTTTAATATGTTTTAACATAATCTCTCTATTTTCTATTGGTTTGTATGTTATGCAACCTTTCCATTTATGTGATCTAAGTTATTGTATGCCTCGATAGGTCTATTGACCATAAATAAAGATCAGCTGATTGATTGATTGATTGATTGATATAGCCAGAAATCACTTTGACCAGCTTAGGCGGGTACATCAGTAGTGTCTGATCTTCACAGAGTCAAACCTAGACATGGCAACACATGCCTTAGTTGCATCTAGATTCATTTATTGCAATGCACCGCACATGAGGCAGCAACCTCTGAAGACCTTTCAAAACCTGCACTTGCTTCAGAATGCAGTCATGAGAATACTGGCATGTACTCATTTACAGTATCATACCAAGGACTGTGTTGGTTACTAGTTTGTTTCTGGGTACAAGTCAGGGCACTGCCCTTTAAAACCCCAATGAAGTTAGGTCTAGGAAACTTTAATGACTGGTTCTTTTCATACCTGCTACTCTTTATCCTAATACATAATGGGTAACTCCTCCTCTGTATCCCAAGACACATGATGGATGTGCAAGTGAGGAGATGAAAGAAAGGGACTTCCTCACAGCCATAACAAATTAGTGGAACTCTTTGTCCTCAGAGGCCTCTCTTAAAGATTTTCAGCATATGGAAAATCCTTCTTGTTTATGTAGATATTTTTTTTTATCTTCTGTTTTACCTGATTCCTCTCTCTCTCTCTTTTTATGATATCCTCCCCCCTCAGAAATTATCCTTTATAATTCTGTTAAGGTTGATTTTATCTTTTATAGTTGTCCAGAGTAATATGTAAGCACTAGAAGGATGATATACTAGTTGTGTGTGAAAAAAGGTGACATACACAGACAACATTCAAGGTGACTTACAAATGTAAGAATCAAATTTAGGACATGAATGGCAGTACACTGACTGACTACCAATATTATGTTTATTAACTTTCTTAGTACTTGGAATTGCTTTAAAAACATCAGTGTTTTTTTCCATATGCTGAGCAACTTTAATATATCTAAGGACCCCTTTTTGCCATTCTGTGATCTGCTGTATACCCCATCCTCTGCTGAAATTTGGCTGCAAATGTCACCACCAAATTTTGGTACTGTACTGGGAAAAGTCTTAGAAACAAGTAGGAAATGTTGGTTTTGAAGGGCTTTTAGGGAGTATGCTGCCAAAATCTGGGTTTGGACAGCACAGGCTACTGGGGTTACAAAAACATTAGTGTGTGTGCGCGCGTACGCACGTAGTTCATGAACCACTTGTTGCTCACATTTGTTTTATGACAGGGTCACATGGCATAATTATTTTATTCTGTGATTACTGCACTGTTGAGCTAAAAAAACAGCATACACTGCTACCTCGGGTTACGAAATTAATTCGTTCCGCAATTCCTTTCGTAACCCGAAAATTTCGTATCCCGAAACACTTTTTCCATTGAAAATAACTAATGCGTTCTATGACCTCAGACTGAATCTGCAACTCAAAACAAAGGTACAATAGAGGCCTATTAAGCTAAGTACCCTACAATACAAAGTTGCCTGAGGCACTAAAGAGCTTAACAATGACTGGCAGGTCCATTCTAAAGTTTCTAAAGGATAAAGAAAAAAAGTTTTTTTCTTATCTTTGATGGTTCTGGCATCTCAGAGTGAGGCAGGAGGAGGAGGAGCTCTCAAATCATCACAGCCATGACCAAAGAACCCCAAATCTAAAAAAGCAACCCCATGGTCACACTCTATGGCCCGCATCAAATCAAGGCCAAACTTTCAAAACTCACACCCCACACCCCACACTCTCAAATCATCACACCCATGACCAAAGAACCCCAAATCTAAAAAAGCAACCCCATGGTCAGGTTCATTGTAAAGGATAAAGAAAAAAAGTGTTTTTCTTATCTTTGCTGGTCTTGGCATCTCAGAGTGAGGCAGGAGGAGGAGGAGGAGGAGGAGCTCTCAAATCATCACAGCCATGACCAAAGCAACCCCATGGTCACACTCTCTGGCCCGCATCAAATCAAGGCCAAACTTTCAAAACTCACACCCCACACCCCACACTCTCAAATCATCACACCCATGACCA
>NC_056524.1:192462151-192517916 GCF_019175285.1 Sceloporus undulatus
TACCACCCCAGAACCCAAACCCAAAGGCCAGAAACCCCAAATCTGAACATGCAACCCCATGGTCAGGCCCATTCTAAAGGATAAAGAAAAAAAGTTTTTTTCTTATCTTTGCTGGTCTTGGCATCTGGTCCTGGCATCTCGGAGTGAGGCAGGAGGAGGAGGAGGAGGAGAGGGGCAGCCCAAAAAGCCAAATTTAAACCAATTCAAGCAATTTAACCACTTCAGCCAATTCAAGCAATTTAACCACTTCAGCCAATTTATCCAATTCAAGCAATTTAACCAATTCAGCCAAGGTAGCCAATGCAACCAATTTAACAAAGTTAACCATTTTTTAAAAAAAAATTTGGTGTTTTTTTTAAGGGTCACCTTTTTTTTAAGGGTCACCTTTTGCCTTCTTGGATGACGGTTCTCCCTCTCTAGTGAAGAACTGGTCCAAGGATGTCTGCTTTTGCCGGCCCTTAAGCAGGTTCTTAAAATGGCTAAGGCAGACATTATCAAAATGGGCAATGGCATGGCTGGTGAGCACCTTCTCAGGGTGGTGCTTCTCCACATATGAAGACACATTGTGGAATTGCCGCAAAATGTCTTTAATTTCTGCCGTTGGCAAAAATGCCCCCACAGCCTCCTCCTGCTGGCCCCTGTCGAAATGGAGCACGTCCTCATCCACGGCCGAGTGTTGCATCGCCGCCAAGGCCTTCAGGTCCTCTGTTGTCAGGTCCTCGCTGTGCTCCTCGCTGAGTTCCTCCACGTCCTCGTTGTCCACGTCGAGTCCCAGGGAACTTGCGATGGAGACGATCTCGTGTACCTCTTCTTCTTCACCTGGCTCAGCACCCTCGGTCTGCGACCCTTCCAAGGAAGAAGCATCAGGCCACAGCTTCCTCCACGCAGCAATCAGGTTGCGCCTGGTGATCTCCTGCCAGGCCAAGTCCACCATCTTCAAGCACACGACGATATCAAAATGCTGCTTCCAGAACTCTCGAAGGGTCAGCTGTGTGCTCTCCGTCACATCGAAACAACGCTTGAACAGGTGCTTGGTGTAGATCTTCTTGAAGTTGGCAATCACCTGCTGGTCCATGGGTTGCAAGAGGGAGGTGGTGTTGGGTGGCAGAAACTGGACCTTGATGAAGGAGAACTCCGCGAGGATGTCCTTCTCCAGGCCATGCGGGTGCGCAGGAGCATTGTCCAAGAGGAGGAGGCACTTCAAGGGCAAATCCTCTTCCTCCAGGTACCGCTTCACTGTCGGGGCGAAGACACTGTTGATCCATTCCACGAAAAGGAGGCGTGTGACCCATGCGCGGCCATTGGAACGCCACATCACTGGCAACCTGTCCTTCTGAATGTTGTGTGCCTTGAAGGCCCTTGGATTTTCAGAGTGGTACACCAACAGGGGCTTGACCTTACAGTCCCCGCTGGCATTGGCACACAACGCAAGTGTGAAGCGGTCCTTCATAGGCTTGTGGCCTGGCAGTCTCCTCTCCTCCTGGGTGATGTAGGTGCGGCGAGGCATCTTCTTCCAGAAGAGGCCCGTCTCGTCGCAATTGAACACTTGCTGCGGGACGTAGCCTTCCTCCTCCACCATGGCCTTGAACTCGACGACGAATGCTTCGGCGGCCTGGTGGTCTGCGCTGGACGCCTCGCCGTGACGGACGACAGAGTGGATCCCGGTCCTCCTCTTGAACTTTTCGAACCAGCCACGTGATGCTTTGAAGTCCGGGGTGGCTGGCTCCTCCTGCGAAGAAGTTCCTTCACCTGCCTCCTTGCTGGCCAGGTCTTCGAAAATGGTGATGGCCTTCTCACAGATGACCGAGGTGGTCACAGTGTCCCCGGCTCACTCCTTTTCCTTAATCCAGAGGAGAAGCAGGCGCTCCATCTCCTCGTGCTTCGGTGTCCTCTGCTTGGCAATCGTCGTCACGCCTTTCGCTGGAGCCACAACAGCTCTGATGGCCTCCTTCTGCTTGAGGACAGTGCCAATTGTCGAAGGGTTTTGTCCATACTCCTTGGCAATGTCCACCAAGCGCACGCCCCTCTCGTGCTTGGCGATGATTTCCTTCTTGTCCTCCAAGGACAAGGGAGCCCTCTTCTTTTTCTCACCGCTTGGCTTGGGAGCCATAGCTCAAGCCTAAAAAGGACAAAAGGCACAGGCACTGAGCAAAAGCCACAATTGGAAACCACCCCCACCCCCATGGTCACACTCTCTGGCCCAAACTTGCAAAACTCACACCCCACACTCTCAAATCATCACAGCCATGGCCAAAGAACCCCAGAACACAAACCCATAGGCCAAAAACCCCAAATCATAAAATGCCACCCTATGGTGAGAGTCTCTGGCCACATGTGACCATGGCCAGAGTTTTAAAAGTCAAACACCACACTTTGAAAACAGGACAGCCATGAAGAAATCAAAGCAGCAAATGAGGCCCAGCATCCACAAATCATAAAATGCCACCCTATGGTGAGAGTCTCTGGCCACATGTGACCATGGCCAGAGTTCTAAAAGTCAAACACCACACTTTGAAAACAGGACAGCCATGAAGAAATCAAAGCAGCAAATGAGGCCCAGCATCCCCAAATCATAAAATGCCACCCTATGGTGAGAGTCTCTGGCCACATATGACCATGGCCAGAGTTTTAAAAGTCAAACACCACACTTTGAAAACAGGACAGCCATGAAGAAATCAAAGCAGCAAATGAGGCCCAGCATCCACAAATCATAAAATGCCACCCTATGGTGAGAGTCTCTGGCCACATATGACCATGGCCAGAGTTTTAAAAGTCAAACACCACACTTTGAAAACAGGACAGCCATGAAGAAATCAAAGCAGCAACACAAATGCGGCCCAGCATCCCACAACTCAGAACAATGCCACCCTATGGTGAGAGTCTCTCTGGCCACATGTGACCATGGCCAGAGTTTTAAAAGTCACACACCACCACCACCCCACAGCAAACCACCACCCCACAGCAAAGCATGCTCACACCCCACAAGAAGAAGGTAAAAATACATCCACCTACCTGTAGAGAAGTTCCTGATGGCCGGTCTTGATCCAAAGAATACACCTGGCAAAGCCAGAACAAGTCCAAAGGCAGAAAAGCCAGGAAAAAGTCAAAGCCAACAGTGGATTCACGAGTTCGAGCTCAGAAGAGACTCTTCCTCACACACTCCACCAGGCCAGACAAAGGGGGCAGATCAAAAACAAACGGTTTTGTTTCTGAAGCAAAGCCACCCCCCCAATTTCGTTAGCCAATCCAGGTGATCAGCTTGATTTCTCAAGCCAATCACTGCTGCTAACGAAATTCAAAATTCGCGCCAAAGGTAACCCCTAACCCAGCCCCCTTAGCTTTCCGTTAGCTCTGGAAAGCCTATAACTGCACTTTGCATCGTTTGAATTTCGCGCCGAAATGAATTTCGTAACCCGAAAAATATTTCGTAACCCGAAACAGTTTTCCCCAATCCAACTTTTTCGTATCCCGAAAATTTCGTAACCCGATCATTTCGTATCCCGAGGCACCAGTGTATAATGTGTAGAACAGGCAAGATAAACTGAAGCAATAGTTATCAAAATGGATGCCATTAGAATAAAGAAAATGCACCCAGATCTGAACCTGGTCTTTCTCTTGGATTAGAACACCAACTGCAATGGGCAACAACCATACTGTTCCTCTATTGAATGGGTCCTCAGCAGCTTCATTTTGTCTGCATTCCATTTCAGTGTGTTCACTTCCTCTCAACTCTAGCAGCCCTTTGGGTTGACCACATCTTAGAAGAAAAGAAGGGAGTCTAAAATTCAATGTGATTTCATTTTTATATGACTATTTTGCTCTCACAGTGGTGATGTACCTTGCTATACATGCTGCTAAATGAAATGGAAGTGGGATCCCACTTGCTAAGCATTTCATTGGGTACACATGGGTGTAGGTGGGTATGTGTGCTCTTTGTGTTTTTCCTCATCTCTGGTGGCAGGCTTCTGATCTATACTTTTCCAGTTTTTCCTCCTATCTGTTCCCAGATGTTTTTCAGTTCCTGAGGCCATTCTTCTAGCTTTTCATCTTCATTTCTGCCAATAGATTCCAGAAGAGAGAAGGCTTGTTTATTCTCAGCCATTGACCTCGGTTCCTGACACACCAAGCTTGCCAGCTGCTCACCCACCTCTTTAGCCACCCCCGGTAGGGTGCTCTGCAGCTGGGATTCTGAGTCATCTTTGATCCCTTGTAGTTGTTGACCAAATGATGTTCTCACCTCCTCACAGCAAGGCGTCAAGCTCTGCTTCAACTTTGCTTGGGAAATATTTAGTTTCTCCTGTCTAAATATTCCTCTGATTTTTCTTCCAAACTGTTATTGTGGCTTTCTTAATGTCCAAGAAATGCAAGCATTGGATTCATCTTCACCATGTCACAGCCTGTCTCCAAGAAAGCACTATCTAAATTGCTTACATCAATGTTAACACATCTCCACCCCCGCTCATTCTCTCCAGAACATCTTATAACAGTTTCTCTAATGAAGAAACAGGACTTCTAATTTTTAAAATAAATTATATCTGTTAAATTTGTAAATGCAGTATTTACTGTCCCACAGAGAGCTTTCTGTGGATCTGACTTCTCCATGAAACAGCCAGTTAGTGATTATAACCAGCCTCAAACCACTCCTGTTAGCATCAAAAACATTTGGACTTACACCCAACTGCTAGTTCCAGGTATAGCAGAGCCACTGAATTTAGACTGGATTTAGGCCATGCACAATAAGCTATTGAGATCTGGCATGAGATCTCATGGTGTTGTGTAATTAAACAATTTAAAACAATTCCAGATAAAAGCAATTTAAATAGGATAAAATCAAATTAAACAGATCACTTAGTTAAAACAGCAGTAAAGAAACCGTGTGCATGCAGATTAAAAAAAAAGATTTTTAAATAAAAGGCCATGCTTTAACTTGGCACCTAAAAGATATTACTACCAGCACCAATCAGACACTCAAGAGGAAGGCATCCCATAAATGGGGTGTCAGAGCAATAAAGGCCCTTTCCAATGTCCTAATGTTATATATCACTCTGACTAGTGGGACACAGAGAAGAGTGCTGCCAGCAGATCTGTCTTTTTCAGCAGGTATATATAAGGAGAAATACTCCTTCAGGTACTGAGGTCTCAACTCATTTAGGGCTTTGAATACCACCACCAGCACCATGAGTTCAGACCAGAAGCAAGTTGATAGTTATATCAAGTCCAGCGTTATGAGTTGCTTATATGATATTCTGGTCAACAGTCTTGCTGCTGCATTAATGTAGCTTCCAAGTCATCTTCAGGGGCAGGCCCACATAGAGTGCATTATGATAGTCTAATCAGGAGATTAGACTAAAATGGCTAAGTTGTCCTTGTCTTGGGAAAAGTGTGTAAGTCGAAACTGGTGCCAAGCACTCTGAACAACAGGGTCCACTTGGACCTCAGTTGATAGAGAGAGAGATCTAGAAGTACTCCCAAGCTATATACTCCTTTAGGGGGGGATGCAACTTCATCCAGGACAAGTGTTTAACCAATTCCCAGACTTGAGATCCACTGATTTCCAGAGTCTCTGCCTTATCATGATTCAGCTTTAGTTTATTGGTCATGATCCAGCCCATTGCAGCATCTGGGCACTGGTCCAGCACCTTCACAACCTCAGCACACTCTGATGAAAAGGAGAAATAGAGCTTGGTGTCTAGAGGGATATAGACTTTAAGATACATCTTAAAGAAACAGTCTCATACAAGGACCTGCAACATTGGCTTCTAACCAAATGTTGGTTGAGAATACTATCACTATTTATAAAGAAATATTGTAAAAATGTCTTCCTCACCACTTCCTCACCTTAACTAATATTTCATCTTTCCAGGCCTAATCAAAATTTATAGAACATAAAATCACAGATTTTGTGAATCACAAATGGTTGAAGATATTGCTGTTTTCTGGAAAATTATGAATGTCCCCCTCCTGTTCTCACAGCAATATCTGTAGATGTGGGAGTAAGGGAATAGGGACCATAGGGAAAAACCAAGAGAGGAGAAAAGCCCCAATATTGTCAGAGCATCAAAAAGTTACTTTTTGGACTATAACATCCAGAATCCGGTAGCAATCCAAAGCATCAAATTGCTAGACTTACTCATTTTTCCTTAAAGAATAAATTAGCAATTTTTAAAAACTTCCCTATGCATTACACCCTCACGTCTACTATAGCCCAATGCTTTCTAGGAGACGGCTATGCTAATCAGAAACTACACACCAGTAAAATGCTGCATAAGATATTCCCTACATACATTGTTACTTCCTTTCAGTTTCTATAAGAAATTGAATTTCTCTTCCTTCATTGATTATCCCACAGCCTCAGTTAACAGTTCTTATTAGGAAAGTGCTTCACCAATCACTGTTGGTTCTGCTCAGGATGAATTATGAGTGGAACTAATGATACACAGCAGTGAGTAAACAATTTGCATAAATTAGTGAAAAGGTGGGAAAACATGGTTGTATGAACAGACCTTAAGCTTTCAGTAGTCCTTTCTTTCCAATTAAGTTAGAAGCAATGCATAGAGAGGCATCCTAACTCCACCAAGAAAGAAAAGTAAAACCATACAAATCGTTTCTAAACATGTTTTCCTTTTAAGCTAAGATATCCTAAAGTGTGGGCTGTCTTTCAGGGGGCCTGCCTTAGTTAGCACACAGAGAGACCCTCAAGGTGGTAACAAAGGTTAGTAGTAGTAGAAGTAAGGTTTGAAGGCAAGGGGAAAGAGAAGATGAAAGACAAAGTAGAGCAAAACAATGCAGCAGGCAGTTAAAGTGTCCACTTCTGAGAACTAATGTAGAAGTGCTATTCCAGTATCCTTGGCGCGTTATAGACGGGCCTTTAATACGCCCCTGTCACGTGCTAGGGGTTGGCTGAGGACCTAGCGTCCACACCGGCCTCACCCCTAGCATGTGATGAGGGCGTAAAGATGGCGGCGCCCTATACACACGGGCGCCGCCATCTTTACGTGCTGGATGCGTTGCATCCATACGTGTCGTCCCAGAAATGACGCCGCAAATGCACCCCTTGCGCTTTGCGGCGCCTCTTCTGGGGCCTCAGAAGGAGCGCAATTTCTGCTCTCTTTCTCGGCAGCGTCCGGGAGCCGTGCCGTTTAAAGACTGCGGCTCCTGGACGATACAAGCGGCGGTGGCAGCAGACTGCCACAATCCGGCAGACTGTAATGCGCCCTTGTATGTACAGCACAGAGCTTTTTAGCCTGAGCCTTCAGGGCTCCACCAAAGCACATTTTCAGGCCACCAGTGTGGACACAAGAAGGGTCTGTTTGTAAGGAGTGCCTTGCTTATGAGTATCCCTACTCATGAGGAGTTTGTATTTTACAGGTGGCCACTTTTGCATTTGAGAAATGCTTGGTTTCCTCCTCTGTTTCAGTGAAGGGTCTAGCTGTGTCTTCATAAGATATATCAATTGCTGTCTCCCCTGATGGCTTAACCTCTTCCCTGTCTCCCCCAAAACCTTTTGACCAGTATTGGCTCCCGTGTCAGTCAAGTAATGAATCTTTCCCAGGTTTTAGTTGAGCTACCCAAGAATGCAAGCTTATTCCCCAAATAGGTTCAAGCACATTAGATAGCTCATTGAAAATCAAGAACACTGTTACCACCCCATAGCCACCACTGCTTCCTAAATAAGATGCACTCCAAGACATTTGGCTCATAGAACTCTGGCTTATCTTCTGAAGTGGATTCCTCCAGCAGAGCATGACATTCTGTGTAATAAAGATGAAGATAAAATTAAAATCAGCAGATTGTCAGACTTACTTATGAAATGTTCCTCTATAAATGAGGGGCCGGTCTCAATTACTTTACCATTTTTGCAATTGCACACAAGTGACTTCATTTTGAGCTTTTCTGATTTGCACATGGAATAAATCCATAAAAAGTAACAGCACATTCACCCAGTCTCTTTAACATTATTGAGCACAACGATAATAATTTCCCATTAACGTAGGGAACATAGAGTGCAAAGGGAAGCAAGACTATTCATTCCATCTGCAGCCTAATTCAGTGTTTTTAGTTTCTTTGTTATTTTCTGGATCGTTCAACTTAAGTTCAATATAAACTCAAATTTAAAGCATTTTAAACTAAATCTCCCTGGTTTTCCATTGATCTGATGGAAACCTTGCTTAATCAAACAGAAAGCACAATCCTGTTTTATGTAAGAATGAATTTGACACTTGCTTTAAGAAGTAGGATGAGTAATTGAAACAGGTTCTCATAGTGTAGTAAGATGAATGGTGCATTATGTTGAGTCACTGTCATCTCAACTTTGAGCTAAACATAAGGAGACTAGGGCTTGGATCCTATAGTTGTCCCAACTAGAGAAGACTCATTTACTCTATGATATTTACATAAATATTAACTAATTGTTCAATGATTGATTCATTAGGTCTATTCTAGTTCAGAATACCAATAAGATTCAGACATAGGGATATAGCAAAGCCAACAACATAGGAAGAGTTGTTGGGAAAACTTCACAGATGGCTTCTGAATACACATATATTACATCTGAAGACCAAGTGTACTGTTATTTAAACAGATGGCTTCTGAATGCATATATGTCACACCTGAACACCAAGTGTACTGTTATTTAAACAGTAGTAATGTGTTTCATGGAACTAGATGCCTTGGCTCATCTACTTCTATACTGTCAATACCTGCATTATAAAACTGAGGTCTTCCAGTATGTCAGAGGATTTTGGCAAAGGCCAATCTAGATAGGTATGATGGGAGTTTCAGTCAAACATATCTGGAGAAGACACCAGGATGGGGATGGCTAGTTTAAATTGTCTATCAGCAGCTCTCCAGGGTTCAACCAGGAATCCTTAAAAGCCACAGCTGGAAGAAACTGACACTTACTAATGCAAAACATGTTTTCTGTCAATGACTTAGAATCCATCACTAGTTAGACTGTATAGTGTGCTTTGCTGCCATAGTACCATAGTAGTGGCCAGTCAAAATGGCAAAACAATTTAGACAATACAGCTTATCAGGTATAGCAAATACCATTTTGTGGCAGCATTAAGTGACTTTCATGTGCTCACAGTATTGCCTGAGAACACTAATTGAAAATACTATTGGGGCTGGCTATTGTCCAAGAAGAGATCTTGCATTAAATAAAATATTGGTAGAAAAACCATTTCTTTTTATTTTTTTCATTAAAGTTAGTATTCCACTGATCTATTGTATTGCGTTAACAAAGCTAGAGTATTCAATGTCATTTCACTTTCTGTTTTCATTTCATGTATGTCATGCTGGTAAAGAACAGCATGTGAAATAAATCAAAATTTTCAGGGAAATGTGGGGGGCCGGGCAAAATGTTGCTATTACTTTAAGGGATCACAGTTTATACTGAAGAAATTGTGTGCAGGGTAGGGATAGGAACCACTTGGCAATATTACATGGTGGCAGATAGATTTCAGCTTTAGACTTTATAGTGCTTTATAGACTAAAGCAAAGCCTTTGACTGCCTAGATCATGAAATGCTATGGAATGCCCTTAAAGACATGGGAATGCCAACACATCTGATAGTCCTGATGAAGAATATGTACTCAGGACACAAGGCTACTGTCAGAACAGAACACAGAGAAGCAAAATGGTTCCCAACTGGAAACGAGTCAGACAAGGCTGCATCTTATCACCCTACCTGTTCAACTTATATGCAGAACGTATTGTAAGAAAAGCAGGCTTGGACATAGAAGAAGGAGGAATGAAAATAGGGAGAAGGAATTATCAACAGTCTAAGATAAGCAGATGACACCATAATACTAGCAGAAAACCTCACAGACCTTGAACAACTACTATCAAACAAGAAAGTGCAAAGGCAGGCTTACTGTTGAATATAAAGAAAACAAAAATAATGACCACTGAGATCTTACATAAATTCAATTTAGACAATGAGGAAATAGAAAGAGTAAAAGAGTTCTCACATTCGGGATCAATTATTGATAGAAACGGGGACTGCAGCTAGGAAATCAGAAGATTAAGAATGAGGAGAGCAGCTGTGAAAGAATTAGAAAAGGTCCTAAAATGCAAAGATATTTGCATTTTAGGATCTCAGCACAAAAGTTAGAACCATGCAAGCCATTGTATTCACCATTACAATGCATGGATGTGAGAGCTGGGCAGTTAAAAAAGAAGATAGTAAGAAAATCGATTCATGTGAGATGTGGTGCTTGAGAAAAGTGCTGAGGATCCCATGGATGGCCAAAAAGACAAACAAATGGGTTCTAGAGTGACAAAATTTAGACTGGCATACTTTGGACACATCATGAGAAGACATGAATCACTGGAAAAAACAATAATGCTAAGAAAGGTGGAGGGAAGTAGAAAGAGAGGAAGGTTGCATGCTAGATAGGTGGACTCTATTAAAGATATCATAAGTATGAGTTTGCAGCAGTTGGGCAAAGCAGTAGAGGACAGGGGGTCTTGAAGATGTCTCATCAGCAGGGTCATCATGGGTCGAGATTGACACAAGGGAACAACAACAACAACAACCAACAAATTTCAGCTGTAGCAACTCAAATTTCTGCAAAATGGCAACAGTGCAAAATTCATGTTGGCTATGAAAATCACTTATGGTGCTTGAATAAGTTCCCTGTTTTTGACTACAGCTCCCAGAAACCTTCAATCAACATGGCTGTGTAGTTGTAGTCCAGTTTCTATTTTTTTGTAACTATATGCTGGCAGCCTATGTTATGTTGCTCCCATAACATCATAACAGGAAACAACTCCATCTTCAAAATATATATCCAAATAATGTCTGCACCAGCTCCCATTACTCACTACTGTATCAGGTTTATGGGAATTGTTAACACAGTCTGATGCTTCCCACAATAATAATAAAGACAGTCAAACCGAAGCCAAAATTAGAGGTGATGGTGATTGTTCCCTTCATGGGGTCTTATCCCTAGAGCATTAAGAAGGAGACAAAATTAATTTGCAGTGAATCTCTAATTTCATCTGTGATAACATTCGCCCGCATATTTATAGTCTTCCTCCAATATATCTGCAAACAGTTTATTTATATAGCAATATGATCTCAGGGCGCAAATGTAAACTATATAGGTTCAAAACTTCAGATGTTACCAATTAGCATCGCTTATTGTGAAGAATGGAGACTTGTCCTTTAACTAAACAAATCATCACTTTATTTTCTATTGTCTGCCTCAGAAAGCTGTTACTATCTAGGCAAGCTATGGCCATTTTTTAGGAATACAGTAGAGGAAAGTTTTTGTAGAAGCTAGGGTTTTTACTATGTTGTTGTGCATGAACAATAAATCATGACCCTGCACTTTACAGTATCCTGTAAGGTGTGATTAATGAAGCCATGGCCATATATAATATTTACTTTGGACCACAGTGAAACCATAAGCCTTCTCCACTTTGAAACGTGATCCTGATCTCATGAAGCCATGCCAGAACCATGTTACTTTTTCCTGTGTTTTCTTCAGCATCCTTGTTGTACCCTCAAAAGATCTTAGTATGCACTTTGAAAATGGGGGAATCTAGTGGAAAATGCTTACCTTGTTTCTGAGCAAATAATATTAGGAAAAAGTATGCTCAGCTCTCAGTCTGGCATCAACAGAGTCAACAAAGATTCACATTCCTGTGACAAGTCAGTACCTTAGCTGAGGCCTGTGAGAATAATTGTTGGAGGGTGTTATCCTCCTAGGCAGCACTGGAGGTCAAATCAGGCCAAGGCTGTGCATACTAGAGCTAACGCACAGTCTTTTGTTAAAACCTTGTCATGGTGTCACAGATGGCTTTCTTGCTTGGTGCTGTTGTCATCCTTGCCCCATTGGTCTGACTGAGGTGAGCTTCTTCTCAATGCTGCTACAACTTCTTCCTTGTCCCTCAATTCTTTTAACAGAAGCACAGAACAGTCATTCCCAGAATGAGATGCAGGCAAAGGAAAACCCATGCAAACGGGGAATGATTACAGGTTGTGGGTGAAACCAAAGCAAAACAGCTAACATAGGGAAATGCACAACTTCCAGGGAAGGTACATTTAATCAGGGGAAGTGTGACCTTGTTGGTGCTCTTGGACATCTCAGCGGCTTTCGATACCATTGACCATGGTATCCTTCTGGAGCGCCTGGGGGAGCTGGGCATCGGGGGCACTGTGCTCCAGTGGTTCCAATCCCACCTCTCAGGCAGATTCCAGATGGTGAAGCTGGAGGACACTTGCTCCTCTAAGAGGGAACTGACATCTGTTGTCCTTCAAGGAGCTATTCTGTCCCTCATGCTGTTCAACATTTACATGAAACCGCTGGGAGAGATCATCCGGAGACATGGGGCGTGGTGTTATCAGTACGCTGATGACACCCAAATATGTTTCTCTATGTCTCCAACTGATGCAGTGACTAAGGATGGCATCTCTTCTCTGAATGCCTGCCTGGAGTCGGTAATGGGCTGGATGAGGGAAAACAAACTCAGACTGAATCCAGAGAAAACGGAAGTACTTGTGATAGGTCCCTCAGGTCTAAGGAAGGAAATTTGCCCACCTGTCCTGGACAGGGTCACACTTCCCCTGAAGGACGAAGTTCGCAGTTTAGGAGTACTTCTGGACTTGTCCCTGCAATTGACATCTCAGGTAGATGCGATGGCCAGAAGTGCTTGCTATCAACTTTGGTTGATATGCCAACTGCGACCCTACCTAGACTGAAGGGACCTTGAAACTGTGGTACACTCTCTGGTAACCTCTCGTCTAGATTTCTGTTGCACGCTTTAACAAGGGGCTACCCTTGTACCAAGTTTGGAAGCTTCAGTTAGTGCAAAATATGGCAGCCAGATTGGTCACTGGTTCATCAAGGTTTGACCATATTACACCTATCTTAAAAGATCTTCACTGGCTCCCTATCTGCTTCTGGGCACAGTACAAGGTCTTGGTTATTACCTATAAAGTCCTACATGGCTTTGGGCCCGAGTTACTTACGGGACCGCATCTCCCTATATAATCCACCCCTCACTCTTAGAACATCGGGTAAGAACCTATTGGAGATAGCAACCTCTAAGTATGTTGCAACTTCGCAAAGAGCATTTTCAACAACAGCTCCGAGAATCTGGAACAGTCTCCCTGAGGAGATCCGCATAGCGACCTCATTAGAAACATTCAGAAAAGAGATTAAAACCGAGCTTTTTAGCTGAACATACCCCACCTGATATGAATACCCCCCTGATATGAATGACTTGCCCTGTCTGTGTATGATTCCTGCCTTGTTTGTTGATGCTATTGTTACTGTATGATGTTGTATATTTTATTGTTTTTAGATGCTTTTAATTGAATTTTTATGTAAACACTTTGTGCTTTTTTAGTCTGTAACCCTGCTTCGATCCACCGGGAGAGGCGGGGAAACATAAATAAATATTATTATTATTATTATTATTATTATTATTATTATTATTATAAACATAGATCCAGAGATGGGGAAACTGACCAGAGATGGGGAAACTGACACCTTCCGGATGTTGTCTGACTACAGCTCCCATCCTACTTCGGCTGGTGGATGTTGTGCTCCTGTGTGGACAGAGGAGTGGGCTTTTTGGATTTTGAAAAGCAAACAAAGAATGTAATTTCCTGGAATTGGTGCTCTAATTTAAGCTTAGTTCTTTTTGGATTAGTATAGCCCTGGGGGGGGGGGGAGGAGTCTGGTTTTGAAAGAGCGGTGGAAGTGCTTTGCTTGCAAAGGTGAGCACAAGGTTCACTGACCAGAAGCCAGTACAGGAAGCCCTAGAGACAGCAGAGCTTCCCTGTCCTGTTTCTCTCTTGTTTTGTCTGAGTTGATATTATTTGTCTAGAATTTACCGACTGTGAAGTGGCATGAAGAGAGAGTGGCTAGAAATCCCACCAGTTTGTGGTACGTACTCTGGTTGGTATTTTGTAAATAAAGCTGAAACCTCAGGCTGGCTGGGTGTTTTTCTTTATTTTTTTAGCTGCTATTCTTGCTTCCTGTATTCAAAAGCTTGTCATGCCACAGTAACTATCTCTAGGCACACTCTGTTTGCTTCCCAGCTCCACACTCAAACAGACTTGCTCTAAGACTTATGTTATCCTTAAAGCTTCTTCCATCGTTTCATCAGCTTCACGACTGTTTGTCTGGACTGGGTCAAACATTCTCAGAAAACACTTTTCTGATCATTTTGGGTTTTTGCCCCCCTGGGAATTGATGGAGAGTTCCCATTTTGACATGTACAAATAAAGTTGGAAATTCAAGTGCAATCCAGGTTTCAATATTGCCAGTTTTTTTAAAAAAATACTACTTAATATATTGGATGAAACAATGGGTTTGAACTTCCTTTTTTAAAGGCTGGGAGGTAAGATGTTAAAAGAAATGACACTGTTACTCAGTGTGTTACTTTTGTCATTCATAAAAGTCTGGAGGCTCATGAATGAACATTATTGAATAACCAGTGTAAAATTCAGTATAATCAGCAATGTTTGGTTTTTGTTGGAGGTAGTACTGAATCCCCACATAACCACACCTGCTCAGCACCACCTCCAGCATTTTACAAATGAAAACCAAAACATATGTGACTAAGCAAAGTTGGAAAAATTATTAATGGACTTTTAAGAACACACAAGGTAGGAGAAGCTGCAGCATTTGGAAAGGGCAAGATTCCACCCCTTTTCTCCGTTCTTCCCAGAGTGGAAAATACTTTTGCACTTTGAACCAAATTTCAGCAATGGATATCAGCTGAGAACAAAGAGGAAACTGGGAGGAGAGAGAATCTGGGACATACAGTGGTACCCCGGGATACGAATGCGCCGCCTTACGAAATTTCCGGGTTACGAAAAAAATCAATTGAAAAAAACTGTTCCGGGTTACGAAGGTTATTTCGGGTTACGAAAGAAATTTTGGTGCTTTTCGGCGCTTTTTCGCACCAAATCGCGGCTTTTCCCCATTAGCGCCTATGGGTTTTCGGCTTGCGAAAGCTTTTCGGGTTACGAACGCGGCGGCGGAACGAATTAAATTCGTAACCCGGGGTACCCCTGTATTAAAAACAGCTGAAAAAGTAGGATATCAGGATTAATTCAGAATAGAGGATGTTGTACATTGTTTCCTATTAGCACTTCTAGATGGTACCTCAAATGCTACTAGGCCTCTTGAAGAGAAACACAGATGGTTTTTGTTTTAAATGGAAGTTAGGTTTTCTTGCCATTGTGGGTTTTGTTTGTGTTTATGTGCAGGGTGGGTTGGGTAAGGTTCACTTAGTATTTCATGCCCAATTAATCCATTGGTAAAGCATAAGGTAACCTTTTAGAACTATTGCAGTGACAATGAATAATTAAACAGGCTCCTCATAATGAATAACTCAGCAAATAACTCTACAAACTTTTTGAACAAAATGTTCTAAGCTCTGTTCCAGACTGAGTGTGTCTAGCAATTAGAAGGCACTGTGCAGTTATTCTGCCTTTTTCTTTTTAATGGATTTTTCCTGGTAGGAAGAAAGATAGAAGAGACAGTGGGAAAACAAAGTAGGATAAAGAGTCAGGGATGATCTCATGTGAAGCCTGTGAAAAATTAATGAATGAGGCAGAATGATGATATGATAAAAACCTCATCTAAAACCATCCTGAGCTTATTCCTTCCTTCATCCACCAGCATGGATAAACAACATAGTTTCAGTCAGTTAGTGGATTTTCAGTTTCTCAAAATAGAAAATGTTCTTTCTTGGGAGTGCCCTGAAACCCACCTTGACAATATTTAGTGAAATATCCTCTGACACTTTTTCCACCAACTAATAGGGTGGAGAATATTCAGCTACATTCTCTGTTACACACTTGTAAGAAGGCAACACTGTTTTTATTCTTAGCTATCCTTTTCTACCAGATTGAATGGTCAAAACAAGAAATGTTGATTCAGCCACAGTCTACATGGCTGGAGAAGTGAAGGTAGCATCCTTACAGATCAGCATCACTAGAGCTTGATCTCAGAGGGACTAACTGAGATGGGGCCAAAACACTCTGCAGAAATAATCCAGTTTAACACTGCTTGAACTGCCCTGGTTCAGAGCTAGGAAATCCTAGGAACTGTAGTTTGTTGTGGCATCAGAGCTCCCTGACAGAAAATGCTAAATATCTCACAAAACTACAATTACCTAAATTCCCTAGCATTGAGCCAGGACAGTTGAAATGGTGTCAAACTGAATTATTTCTGCTGTGTGTTTTGGCACATGGGTAGATGGAAATGTTTGCTGGGACCACAACAGGAGGTAGGAAGAAGGACTGGCATAGTGCTTTCAGGTGCAAAGAGATCCTTTGTCTCTGGTTTTAATGATAAGCTATGAGCAAATGTACTTGGTGCTTAAGGCATAACGTTGCTGACATCACCAGTGGCCATCCTTAGGTCTCAAGTTTTGAGCTGGATGGCCCTGAAATGGCAACCTGCATTGGATAGAATGATGGGACTTGCAGTACTACAACATCTGGACTGGAAGGCTATGTTATTTCCTATCCTTGTATTCCTCCTGCTCTGCTTGATCTGTAGGTCTTCAGAAGCTAGAAGGGGAAATGTGAGCACATTTTCTGAATGTGAGTTATGCTTTTTGGCCCTGATGCAAGGCCTTGACAAATATGTGACAAACATCATCACAGAGCTTGGCAAGTGCTCTAAAAGGATGCCTAAACAGTGACAGGAAAATCAAAATTATACATAAAATAATGTTATATAATGTTATATTGGTGAACATTTATGGTTCCCCCTGAAAGATTTCACAAATATCAACATGAGGCAGAAACAAAATGTTTGTTTTTAAGCACTTCAATAAACTGATTCTGGATTAATTCTGGATTGAAATAAAGGTAGAAAAGTACTTTAATCAGTCCAGTATCTTTGAACGTTATCACACCGGCCCTAGAACGGGCCCGTCATGCTCCAAAAAGGGGGGGGGGGGCGTGACGAGACTGGGATGGGGCTAAGAACGGATCCTATCACACAGAGGAATGCTGCCACTGTCACCGGACATTCCCATCGTGTTCTACATCCGTCCCAGATGGGACAATGTTTGAGAACACTTTTGAACAGTACTCAAAAACTGCCCCTATGGGATGGATGTAAAATGTGCTGGGAATGTCTGGCGGCAGTGGTGGCGTTCCTCTGTGAGGTAATATACATTCTTAACCCCATCCCGTTCTCATCACCCCCCCCCCCCTTTTTGGAATGCAACGGGCCCGTTCTAGGGCCCGTGCAATAAAGTTCTTCAATTTGGTGATCATAATAACCATGGAAAATAGATGTATCCAGCGTTGGTAAATAATAATGTCATCAGAGATTAGCCAAATGTACATTGTTAGTGTATCGGCTTTTATCATGTTACATTTCACAGAATAAAAAGCAGATATTATCCCATAAATATGCTTAGATGACAAACTACATTAATAATACTGTATTTGTGAGCAATCCATATACAGCATTTGCTTGTTATTTTTAAATAACCTTCTACAAATGGTTTCTGACTTTGAAGATTATTTCTGCAGTTGCTGATTGTTATTTGCTTGCCTTTCCAAGAGGTTACGAATATTTTTAAGGCTAAGGAAGAGTCTATTAGGTTGTAACTATTAATATATTGCTATTCCAAAAAGTAGTGTTTTTCCAAGAAGTGTTTTCCTTCCTGTGAAACATCTGCCTTTTAAACAGGAAAGCTGCATACAGTGTGCCCTCAGTATCTGTTGGGGTTTGGATCTAGGACACTCTGTGGATACAGAAATCCGTTTTCATGTCCTAGTATATACAATGGAGTAATAAAATGGTGTCACTTATAAAAATGGCAAGATCAAGGTTTCCAAAATCTGTGAGTGCTCAAGTCCCATTGTCCCTAATGGTGGCATGGCCATGTGGCCATGCTGCCATTAGGTACAAATGTACTGAGGTCCTCCCTCCCTCCCTCTGGCATCCCTAGGGTTGGTGTCACCCAGTGCGGTCATTCCCGGGTGGGCAGGACTTACGGGAGTGGGACTTCCAGTGCACACAGAAGTGTGAGAATGCTGCCAGAGATGCCGCACATGTTCCCAGTGAGCAGCCCTGGGCCCCTGGGGAGGGTGGGAGAAGCCCCACATGTCCCAGGAAATGTCCAGGGAGCAGCCATGGGGGAGAAAGCCCTGTGCACCCCTAGGGAGAGGCCCATGGCTGCAGTGAGCCCCATAAACCAATCCTGTGAACGTGGGGAGGTCCCAAAGGAGGAGGCAGACCAGCTGGGTGCCATCACCTCTTCTGGGGTGTTATGCTCTTCTAGGGTGTCACCTGGTGCCCCACATCCCATTACAGTGGGGTGGAAAGTGTCCAGAATCGATGGAAACAATTGGGCAAAAATATGGTACCAATCCCTGGCACACTGGGAAGAAAAAAGGTTGCTGGTCTCTTATATCAGATAACATGGAATGCACTGATGCCAATATATAAGCCAGCTTTCCCTAACCTAGCACCCACCCAAACTGTTATAGTGTAACTTCCCTCATTTCCAGGCAGTACACACATTGGCGATCAAAGTACACCAATGAAAGGAGCATAGACTATTGCCTTTTCTTTATAGTGTCATGGATGAATGATGTGATGTTCATTTTTATCCTTTCTAAAGTCTTGTGAGGTCACTGTTCCTAGCAATAGCTGAATGCGAAAAGAGGTCCATATATCATGTGCAATCTCTTTCCTTTTAAAAGTCTGGGATGGTTTGATCTTGACATTTTGTGCTGCTGAATTTTTTTTTTAATCTTGGTATGCTGTTGGAGTAATCATAATTTTCTGCCATATGTATACTTTGCCTTTTGGAATGTGCAGATCGGCTGGCTACTGGCACCTCTCCCGCATAACTCTTCTATGAATGCTGAAGAGAAAATTCATTTGTTCCTCCCTTCATCCCATCAGCCAAGTCTGAAGCTATTGTCAATATATTATCACTCTTATGCCAGATGTCCTTGTGTGTCTTCTGTTGGCCTTTTATCTTTTGGTGCACTCAGAACTTGTTTCCCCCCCACTGTTCATCTGCTGCTAAAATCTTACTTCATTTTTTTAACCTTTGCTTCTTCTGTAATTTTGCTAGGGCCTCCTAACAGAATTTTCCCAGCATTTACTTTATATCTCTTTCTCACTCATGATTACTTTCCGCTTCTCATTGTACACCTGCATTTTTCTCTCGGTGCTCTTCATATCTGTACTGCCTAATGTATTACACAGCCTCTGAATGTTAGTTTTTTTTATTTCTTTGCATCAATTCCTTCTATTACTATATGCCATTCAATTTCACCTACCATTTCCACCTGCTGTGTAGAATTAAAGCTACTGACATACAGACTTCTCAGTTTATCATTTATGCTTTTACTCTGGCTCCAATTAAACACTGATTTATGGAAACCTTGAAACATGCCTGTTTTCATTAATATTATTATTTCTTGAATATATATTCTGGCCTTCTCTTAAAGAATGACACTTAATGTGTCTAACAATGATAAAATAAAACAAAAGAATGCAAGTAAAATATAAAGCGAATAAAAACACACAATAAAAAAGGACCACTGACATTGTGAAGTCGAAGGCTTTCATGGTCGGCATCCATAGTTTTTTGTGGGATTTTTCCAGGCAAGCATTCTCTGAAGATGCCAGCCACAGATGCTGGCGAAATGTCAGGAAGAAACTCTTTTAGAACATGGCCACATTGTCCAAAAAACCCACAAAAGACCACTGACATCTTTAAAAATCTTATCCACAGCAAATCTTGCTTAATTGTCAATGACCTGCCTGAATAAAATGCTTCTTGTTAGACAGCAGAACAACAAAGTGAAGGCCAGCCTGGACTTCCCTGATAGGGAAATTTATAGTCTAGGAGCATCAGGAAAACTATATCTTCATCTAATGTTCTCCCTAGGATGATGGTTTCAAGAAAAGAGGATGTTTACAGTGGAAGCTGATATTCACGGGTGGAATGGAAGGTGATGGCTCCAGAAGAAAATGCAAGATTACCAAAGATGGAGCCAACTACCTCTACTTTCCAAGCCAAGCTCCTCCCTTGCATCTCTCCTTGGAAGGGTATTGCAGACTAGGAATGGACTGCACCATCTGCCCAAATAGTATCATCCCTGTTCTTTTAGGGTTCAAATTCAAAGTAGTTTTTACTCTCCCTTTAAATTACAGCTTTGTAATCTGCATAGAAATTCTTCTTATTTCACTCTTTACAATATCTCAATGAGTTTTCTTAGTTAGTGTGTATCCATCAAGTTCAAAACTTTTCATGTATTGCATCATATTTCACAGTGTAGGAATAATAAAGTGAGAGAACAGATAGAAGTTCCTATCTCATTTATGATGGATTGCTAGACATAAGACATTTTTATGCTTTGCTGATGGATTGCTGACAGCTTTAAGTCAATGTCAGGGGCCAAGCTCTCTCAAAAACTAAAAATTATAATTCACATAAGAATAATAGGATTTTTTCAATTGTTTTTGCTGTCATAAACTGTTTTTATTGATGTGCTTTTGGAATTGCTTTCAATTGATTTGTTTTATTATTATTATTACTTTTATTTGTTTGATTGTGTTTTAATATGAAACTTTTAAAACTTTATGCAACTTTTTAAAAATCCTGTTGTGAATTGCCTTGAGTCCCAGTTCTGTAAGAAAGATAGGGCATATATTAAATAAATATATCATATTTTATGTAATATTTTTTCTATGAAATTTACCATTTCTATGAGGCAAATGTTTTATTTGGATGGGGTTATTGCCATCTCAAGTACAGTTTACAGCCACCACATATAGACTCTGGATGATGTCTTTGCACAGTATTTTCTATTTTATATATTCTGTGTGGACAGAAAAGCAAAGTGAGACAAGAATCAAGAGCCATGGAATCAAGCCAGAAGTCAGGACTCAGCAGTGTTGCCAGGTTGCTCATATCTCTACAGCATCTTTTCTAAGACTTATATATATATATATATATGTGTGTGTGTGTGTGTGTGTGTGTGTATGAGATGGCTGGTTTAAATGGAATCTCGTCTGGCCCAGAAGAGAGATGGTTACACCAGTGGCTGAAAGGAGACATCTACATTCAGTACTCTCTAATGTTTCCTTCAGGAAGGGTGACTGACACAAACATTACCACCTTATTTTTATCACAAGCACACAGTAATGGCTCTCAGAAAATCCAGTTGTACACCCCACTGTGCTATTAGTAACTACAGGACTTGGGAAGGGGAAATTTTTCCACACAAACTCCTTGTAAAAGAAAGATTAGATGTCAAGAACATTCATTCTAGGTTTGGGTCTGTTTGTTGCTTCTCTCTCTGCCAGAAGCCTTCTGCCTCCTACTGAACTCAATTTTAGCCAGAAAATCTTATTAATTTATCTGTTATTCTAAATTCGTAGAATTCCCAGGACTTGGTTAGTTTTGTCTTCCCTTTTTTTCCTGTCCCAGTTAGAAGTGCAACACTGGAATGATTTGGAAAGGCTGCTTAAGAACCGTGAAAGAAATTGTGCTACTGAAACACGGTAAGCTGGTTTATTGCTACCGTGCTATGCAGTAATTATTATGAGGTTTGAAAGGTTCACAAAATGGTCACTGAACCTGGCTTTCAAAGCTGTAACGGGAGATGTTCTCAGAGGAAGGATGTATTTATTCATGGGACATAAACAGGCAGAACAACAGTCTGGTTCAAATGTACTATTTACTGCAGCAGTTAACATGGAACTCATGGGTCTCTTGCTGATATATATATATATATATATATATATATATATATATATATATAAAATTATTTCTTTGAATATCTTTGGCATGTCTTGAACTATGATTCAGACCAGATCCTTCATTAAATCAGAACACTGAGTAGACTAAACAAACACAAATAAGGTAGCGTACATAAATGAAAAACTACATCTATAAAACTTCCCAATCTCTCTTGTTTACTGCTTCATGAAATTAGATCTATCACTGCCTCATTTTATATTTGTTGGTGATTTTTTTTTTGGTCTGACTTAGCTGTATTAGCTGCAAAACCTGATATCTTATGTGTCAGAATGAGAGCTTCAGTACCGTACATTTCAGCCTTCCCAACAGAGTCCATTTGGCTACAGGGTTTTGTGAGGAAGAAAATGTTGTGAAATTATTCAGACTTGTACCTGGTGAAAATGAATCTAGGAATGCAAGGTAACTTGAAAGATTTTGATTTCTTTATTGCTGATAACATGCTATCCAAAAGCACATTTGAATTGAAGTAACAGAAATAAATTGAACTGAAAGAACTAAAACAAACTGCTTAGTACCTTTTTTTTTCTTGCAAACCTAATGGGAATGCCAGTACTCTTTAAGAAATAAAGCTTCAGTCCTTCATACCAAGATTGTTGTTGATGTTTGCCTTCAAGTAATGTCATTTCATTGAAATGCAAGAATGCACAAAAAAGTATACACTTCCTACAAAAGAGACAAAACTTCAGTCCTCAAAGTTCCTGAATGTGAAGTTTTCACAGGATTTTCTTGGCAATATTTGTTGAGATGGAGGTTTGCCTTTGCCTTCCTCTTGCCTACTGTCTCCTAGTAGGTTTCCATTCCTGAGTGGAGATTCAAACCCTGGTCTCCTGGAGTTCTAGTCTAGCATTTAAATCACTACATCCTACTAGTCACTACACTACTCAGATGTTAGCACCATTGAAGTCTGTAGGACCTGCTTTGGGAGAAGGGTACAGGATTGTATTGTTAATTATTAAATGATATATTTCCATGGTAAGCCTCCATTTCAATATGTACAGCAATCTTCCCCATTGTACCTTTCAGATGTACTATAGCATCTATCATTCTCAGTCAGCATGACTATTCAGTATGCTGTCCTGAGATAGTGGAAGTTATTGTTTAGGCACTGAACTAAGTATGGAAGGCACTGAGTTGTGCAAGCCTGCTGTACAGGATAACTTAAATGATTAGATAACCCATCTTGTTTTTCTTTTGCCATAGTTGGTCTTTAATGTAAGACATAAAAGGTATGACAGTTTGGAGCAGTGTTCATGATTTTTAAAATTTAAAACAACACTTGAAAAATCAAAACAAATGAAAGCCATATTTTTAAAAAAAGATATGCTGTGAGATAGACATGGAAACATCTTGAATAAATTTGATATTCCGTGTCATTTTCTCTAGTTGACAGTTTCACTTTGTAATCTTAGATTGAAATCTTCATCATGAGTTTAAAATCCTGCAGTATTTCTGTGATTATGATTCTTATGGTTTTTGTCCCATGTGGTAGGAAAGGAGGAAAATCACATGTAAGAGATGTCAAATGTCTAGTCGCTTATATGGAGTGCTTCTCATATTTTTCAAAATATCATACTTCGGGACATCTTTAAATTGGCACACACAGGGACGTAGCTAGGATTTTAGGAAGGGGGGGGGTCCAGACTAAGTGCCACCATTATAATGGGGCTTGGATATGGCGGCGCAGCAGCACACACCATTCATTTTTCTAATGGAAGGGGGGGGTCCGGACCCCAAGAACCCCCCCTCCCCGGCTACGTCCCTGGCACACATTGGGGCCCTTTCAGACCACACAATGTTAACATTATAATTCTGCCATTATTATTATTATTATTATTATTATTATCCTTTATTTATAAAGCGCTGTAAATTTACACAGCGCTGTACATACAATCTTTTTAATTGGACGATTCCCTGCCCTCAGGCTTACAATCTAAAAAGACACGACACAAAAGGAGAAGGGAGTGGTGGAGGGGAAGGGGCCTTTCTAGCCATGGTTCCATCCTGTGTAATCCTGGGAGTTGCAGTTTCTTTCCAGTTGGGACTGATGTACTGACTGAACCCATCCTCTTCCAGGCCCTAGTAGTTGGTCATATGTGTTTCCTTCCTGTTCATATAGTGCTTGCTGTGGAGAAAGAGGCCAGAAAATAGAGTAGCTCTATCTAGCTCTTTTGCAGACTGACTGGCCTTGTGAGTAGACTGGAGCCACAGGCCCATTCCATTTGAGTGTGACTCAGAAAGCTCCAAGGAGGGAGCAGTATAAAGCTGAGTCCACCAGGCTTTGGGATAAATTGAGTTTGCCATGGAGGAAGAGTCCAGATAACCTGGGATGTCTTTTTTGTTTTAATATAAGTTGTTTGTGGTAAAAACAGCACATTGAATGGACACTGGTCATTCTGGGACTCTTACACCAGTTGGTAGTGGGAAAGCCAGCTGAAGGACTAGGTAGTAGTGAGAGGGCTACCCAGAACCATCTAGTTGGCTACAAGGCAGCCCCCTGGTGGGAGAAGGTTGTTTCTGGACTAGCTAACTAATCAGCCTGGTTGATTGGGAATACACCCATTGACTGTGTGTTAATGTCTTTTAATGTCCTATAATCAGCCTTTTGTGTTTTTACTTTTGTTTTTAGCTGTCTCTTTGGCTTTTTATTGTTTGTTTTTAATTTAATGTATTTAGAACCTGGCGCAGCAATACAAGTCATATAGCGCAAAGGGAGATATGGCGAGGGCAGGGTCACATGTCCGTGTAGAAGGAAGGAGATAAATGTGTTTAATATCTATTTCACCTTCCAGTCACCCTGCCAACCTGGGGATTTTGGAGAGTGAGCCAGACCACACACAAAACCTCTCCTTGCTCTTAAGTAATGGCAGGTGAGTGAAAAACAAGACTCATATCATGTATGACCTTCTCAAAGATGAGGGAGCTGATCTGACATCTTTCACTGAAACTTGGTTGGGAGATGATAGTGCTCCAACCTGGGCCCAGGCTCTCCCAGCCAGGTATTGTGTTAGTGAGCAGGTGAGAGAAAGTGGGAGGGGGTGTGTGTAGCTGTGGTATATAAAGACTATCTTAACCTGACCAGATTACCTGTTAGGATGCTGAATCACATTGAGTATGTATGCCTGAGTCTGAAAACTAGGGATAGACTGGGGATTCTGTTAGTATACCGCCCACCCCTCTGCCTAACAGACTCCCTGGCCAAGCTCACAGAACTTGCCCAGACAGGTCATCCCCTTGATGTGATTTTCAGTTCAGAACGTATGGATCTGTGGGAAGAGGTGATCGATACCTCTGAATTGTCATGGACAGATCACTTTCTGATCAGGGTTAGTATCACAGCGACAACCTACACCTGCAGGGGTGGTGGACCTATTAAAATGGTGCGTCCTTGAAGGCTGATGGATCCTTTGAGATTCCAGGAGGTTTTGGATGGTCTTGTTGGATCCCTGTTTAATACGTTGAATCAAAATTTGACCAGGGCTATTAATACGATCGCCCCCAAACATCCTCTCTGACCTATACCTCCCTGGTATACAGAGACCCTCAGGGAAATGAAATAGGAAGGACAATGGCTAAAGTGCAGATGATGGATAACTCGACTTATATTGCAATAAGACACAATATAGAGGACAACTTAGTTCCTATAAGGTGACCATGTGTGCAGTGAAGAAAGCTTTCTTCTCTGCACACATTGTGACTGCGGATTCATGTCCAATTGAGCTGTTCAGAGTGGTGAGAGGCTTAAATTAGGTACCCTCCCCTCCGAACCCACTATTGGAATCTTCAGTAGCTCCCTGTGATGCTTTTAAGAACTATTTTGCAGATAAAAACTCTTGCATAAGAGCTGACTTCTGACTTAGATGCTGCCATTGTAGCAGAGGCCAATGATGAGGTGTCCAGCAACTCTATGAGTAGGATTACACTGGATCAGTTTCAGTTCGTGAATACCGCTGATGTGGACAAGCTGCTGGAGAAAGTAAGGAAGACACAACCTTGCTGGGGTTTGGTTCCAAGATCCCCCATGTATAACAAAATCTATGTATGATCAAGTCCTATTAAATATAATGACATAGCAAAATGGTGTCCCTTATAAAAAATGGAAAATCAATATGTTTGAAATTTATACTTTTTTTGAACATTTTCAAATTCTGTATGCTTGAATCCGTGTATAAAAAATCAGTGTATAAGAAGGGCCAACTGTATAAATATTGTGTAGAGATGCAGCTTAATATGTGTATTTTATGTAAGGATTGCGTTTTAACTATGTTGTTACTCACCTTGAGCTATGAGGAAAGGTGGGTAAGAAATAATAATAATAATAATAATAATAATAATAATAATAATAATAATTTAGCACCTCCACTCTGGGTTTAAATTTCTCTTTGATTTCTTGGATCTTGTGGAAGAAGTCTCTTGTTCTTCTTTTTGGTTGTTATCTTCTATTTCTCTGCATTGGTTATTATAGTAGTTATCTTGGCTCCTGCAGACAAGAGGCATTCATAGTCCTGACCCTACAGTATTTCTGTCACCTTTTATTTATGGTTCTTGTCTGTCCTTAACTGCTTCAAGAGTTTCATCTGTCATCCATTGAGTCTTTTCTTTCTTTTTGGCTGCAGTTAGTGTCTTTTGCATTCCTCGCTGACAATGTCTTTTGTTTCAGTCCAGATTGTTTTGGCTCCCAGACAATTAGGCTTAACAGTGCAAATCTATCTATATCTATATGTTTTGCATTATCTTTAATCTACAGGGATGTTCTTCAGGTTGTGTTCTAGCATCATGGTTGGTTTAGTGTTATTCTTTAGGTTTGCTCTAATTGTTGATATTAGCAATTCATGGTCAGTACCACAATTTACTCCTGGTGTTGTTTTTGTAGCCAGAACGGAACTGCTTCATTTTTTCCCTCTAGTTATGTGGTCTATTTGATTTCAGTATTGGCCATCAAATGATGTCTCCATATACCATCACCTCTTTGGTTGCTTGAAGAAAATGCTTGTGATAAATCAACTGCTGACCTCATAAAATTCAGTTAATTGCTCTTCTGGGTCATTTCTTGCTCCTTGATCAAATTTTCCTACAGTCTTTGATTTTGCTCTGTTTCTTACTTTTGCATTCTAAATGCCTATGATTGAAACCAAGTCCTATTTTGGTATGTGATCAATTTTCTACTGGACACCAGCATAAAATCTTTCAATTTCTTCTTATTTTGGTACAATAGTTGGCACATAAACTTGGATTATGGTTAGATTGATGCATTTCCCCTGAAGTCCTATTGACTGATGTCAGAGTTTACCATTAAAAAAAAATCCTATGATGAGAAAATCAAAAATGAATCAAGAGACAACAATGCCAGAAGATACCAGGCATGGGTTGTCTGCAAAAAGATGGAGATACCACAGGGAAAAATGGGATGACACTTGTTCCACTGCCCTTGACAGCCTCACACAATTTTATAGTTGTTGTTTTTACGCACATCTGTGTTCATATACTTAGAAGACAAGTATCAGGCTGTTGTGTTGGAAGTGGTCCTAACAAAAACATTATGTGATTAGTCATGTACGTTTGAGAACATTTGGCCACAAATTCAACACAGAGTTCAGCATTTTTGAGTATGACTTGGATAATAGCCTTGACATTTGCTGTTGCACATTATCAAATGTCTTTTGTTAAAAGAAATATCATTTATTTTAAGGGATTATTTCAGGATTTTAAAACAGCATTTTTATTTTAAAAATATAATATGGTTGCCAGGGCATATTATAATATCTCATCCACTATAATATGGCATTCAGAACATCGATGCATGTATGGATACAAAGATGCAAGGAGACCATATACAAGATTATAAAATCCACCACACTGTACAAAAGTGTTAAACAAAACATTAATTTCAGTCACATGTACTTCAGCCTTTCCCATACAACACATTAATTCTCTTAAAAAAAACAAAAACAAACGGCCACAGTTCCTCACAAGCAAAAATATGCTCCTCAAACACACTGTTAGGGAAGGCACAGACTTTTGTTTGAATTTCCAAGTTTGCTGAGTAGTTAAAAATGAAGAAGAACAGGAAAGGAAACTTTTCTGTTGTTTGAATAACTGGTAGGAATTCTTCAGGAGATTAAAATTCTGGTTAGCATGCTGTAGCAAGCTGTTATGGTTTCATTATCACATCTTTCTCTTTTATTGCTTTTTAATCTGGGACTGTTGTCTTCTTGGTGCTCTGCAAGTGGTTACTCTTGCAGGACTTTATAGGCAGCATGTATCACTTGTCCATGATACAGCTGGTAGGGGGTAAAATAGTCCCTCTAGCTGTGTAGCAAGATCTAGAAGAGAATGATTTATTTTTATACATCTCAAAAGGCTGCCAAACAAGTCTTACAAAGACATTGGAAGAGTTTTTACCTTTTTAGAAATGTTTCTTTTAGACAACTGCAGGCTGTTGAAATAAAGTTTGTTTTCATGAAATACAGATTTATGAACTTCCTCCTATTTATTATGCCTTGAAAAACTGCTTGACCACAGTCGGACTTCCCGCATTTGGGGAAATTGCAGAGGTCAGCAATGGATGAGCCTCACCCTGGGAAAACCACCTTCGTGATCATACAGTGGTACCTCGGGATACGAAATACCCAGGTTACGAAATTTTCGGGATACGAAAAAATCCCATAGGAAAACATTGTTCCGGGTTACGAATGTTTTTTCGGGTTACGAAAAAACTTTTGGTGCTTTTTTCGGCTTTTTCGCACGGAATCGCGGCTTTTCCCCATTAGCGCCTATGGCAATTCGGCTTACGAAGGCTTTTCGGGTTACGAACGGTGCCACGGAACGAATTAATTTCGTAACCCGAGGCACCACTGTAGTATCTCCCTTGCCAGGGACATACAAGGAAGAAATGTAGCATGTCAAGCCAGGATTCACATGCAGGAGGTGAAGTGATGAAAAAAAAAAGTTCACTGCTATGTTTCTGATTGCAAGACAGCTTTTAGAGTCCAAATGTATCCTGTGAAAGAATGCCAGAGCTAATGAGATGGTACAATAAGTGGTGAAATAGGTAGTGTTGTTCATGTCTCTCCTGGGCAAATCAACTGCTTCATACTAATTCAAATGCATTTTTCTTACTTGCTGGTAGACATTTACTGCTGAAGTATTCACTACCTCTTTATCTGTGTTGGCTGCCCCAGGAGTCTAACTGGAAGTATGGACTGGAGTTCCTGGGCATGGATGTGGGTGGTTGTGAAAAGAGCCACTTAAGGGACTCTAGAATTTCCACCACCTGCCTTCCTCAATGTTCACCAATCATACCTCCATACCATTTGGAGCCCAAAAGACCAGCTGCCCATGCTTCCTTCTAGCCCTCATAATGTAAACACTGATCTGGAAGTATGTGAACACTAGATCTCTTCTTCTTGTGCCACCACAACTGCTTGGCTTCTAGTGGCACATTCATTCAGCCAACAACAGCTCTCCTGACTTGGTTTATCAGGGGACATGAGATAATCAAGTTAGTGCCACTTGGAAGATATAAAGCAGCTACTTACCCATGGTTTAAACAACATTTTTATTGAGGAACTTCCCTTTTCTATTCCAAGTCATTGGGTGAGTCACTGAAGAATTGGCTGGTAGGTTTTATTTAAAGACTGTTATGGGTTCCTTGCTTTCCAAATGATTGGCTGATTGTATGGTGGCATAAGAATGTTCCAAGTACCCCTCACAGCTTCCATCCAGACTAGCCTCTGGCCTCATCAGATTTAAAACTCTCAGCAGATTCAGTGACTCCTGTATCATAAACTGTTTCCATCTGTGCCTATGTTCAAGCAGATACTGTGACAAATGTGTCTTGTTACCTTTACTGTATAGGTGACAATCATGTGGCTCTCCAGATGTTGGACTGCAGTTCACAGCATCCCTTGTCATCGGTATGACTCCTGTCCCAATAGATTGAGATCATGACTCAGATCACATCAGATCAGAATACTGATCACTCTTAGATCACACTGATAGCTGCATTTTGTATTAGCTTCATTGACACAAGAGTGTTTGATTGAGCATCATTTATATGATTTCCATATGTCTATGTAGATGTATGTAGGAAGCCAGAATGGTATATTGGTTTGAGTATTGGACTATGACTCTGGAGACAGAGTTTGAATCCCTGCATGGCTATGTAAACCCACATGATAATCTTGGGCAAGTCACACTCTTGCATCCTCAGAGGAAGGCAATAGTAAGCCCCCTCCAAAGAAATCTTGCCAGCAAAACCCTGTGACAGGTTCACTGTAAGGTTGCTATGTCAGAAATTACTTGAAGGAACACAATAACAATATGTCTATGTAATATGGGTGTGTGTGTGTGTGTGTGTGTATGAAGCAAGCATACAACTGAACATGATTAGTTCTTTTTGCTCATCAGAGATTTTCCTGAAAGCATAATTGCAAGTACACCAATCTGCCATTGTTATAAGGGCTGGCTGATTTCATCATATGTCTGCATTTTTTTCCAATGGGAAATCAACAATCTTAATTAGCAATACTGGCAAGGATATTACTGGAGGGACAGATGATGGTATGTATATCACAAGAGAGATGCAAGTTAATGAAAGGGTGTCACTAAGGTACATTTACATTAAAAAGCCAAAACGTCTTGTGTTGATTATGTTTGCACTGAAAAGGGGGTATTTATTTTAATCACATTAATGCTAACCTGGAATTTAAATTTACCTTACGATGATGCACTAAAAACTTTACCAGAAAGAAGGTAAAAAAACTTAACAGTGATTTTACTTTTCTTCCTCATTCCTATTTTGAACTTGGGTGAAAAGGAAACAATTGCATGGGTTTTAGAAAACCCAGTTTCTCATCTCTTTGATCCAACCACTGAAAGGGAATGAATGAAGTTAGAAAGAAATATTATTTTTAAAGGAATATCTAACAAGAACACTTCTCTCTTAGAAATCTTTTGGATAAACAACTCAACAGTGATATTGGCAATTCTCAGTACTTGCTGTTTCCATTTGTCTTACGGTTTATTTCCTCTTCTCTGTTCCCTTCCTTTTCCAATGATTTCTGTGTTTTCCCTCAATTTCTCAGAATGTACTGTCTGAAAAAGAAAAAAGAAAAAAAAATCCCTAAAAGAATATGGGAAAGAAGGGCACTACACATTTACAGCATATGTAAAATACCTATGCACCTTCTTTGCTGTGTGAACTCACAAGAAATTCAGGGAGGACTACTATTTTGAGCAAGGTTTATATTGTTGTTGTATGTCTTCAAGTCATTTCCGATTTATGGTGATCCTAGGGCAAGCCTATCACAGGGTTTTCTTGGCAAGATTTGTTCAGAATGAGGTTGTTGTTTTTGCCTCCCTCTGAGGCTGTAAGAGTGAGATTCACTCAAGGTCACCCAATGGGCTTTCAGGGCCGAGTGGAGATTTGAACACCAATCTTCAGAGTTATAGTCCAATGATAAAACCACCACACCAATACAGTATACTATTCTTTATTTCTGGCCTAAAAATACATTTATTAGAATGGTGAGAATGGCTTGTATCACTTACAAAATGATCCTTATATGAATCTTGTTATCTTTTGCACAGACCATCCTTAAACCCTATCTTCAACTTTTTCTCTCCCCCTCCCCAGTCTTTCTCTCTGGTTGCCATCTTATGATCTTTACCTCTTGAAAAGTCTTCTTCTCCCATAGTTTTGGCAACTATCAGTGACACTGTTACTATCACTTTCTAGTGTCCTGGTCCCCTTATGTTGTTGTGGTGTGCTTTCAAATAGTTTCTGAATTATGGCAATCCTAAGGTTATCATGGGGTTTTCTGGAGCTGAGTGCGTGATTCATCCAAGAGCTCCCATGGTCAAGTGAGGAATCGAATCCTGATCTCCAGAGTTGTAGTCCAGCACTCAAACCACTACACCACACTGGCTATTTAGACTCCTCCTTTAGGTTTATTATTTATTTATTTATTTGTTTATATATACTCCTTTACATACCTCCTCTTTCCTTTCCTTTTCTGCTTAGGTGCACTTCTCTATGTTGCAGACACTTGTACTTCATTAAGACTGTTACTATGCATTCTGTCTTTTTTCTTTCTCCTCCTTCCCATCTCACATTTCTATTTTCACTCCTGTCTCGTCTCGTCTTACTTCTTATCATCTTTCCATATACTTTTCCTCTCTCTCTCTCTCTCTTGGTGTAGCTTCCTTCCCACATGCTCCACTTTGAGGCAGCTTACCATTTTCTTCTTCTTCCTGCTCCTCCCTCCCTCCTGTCCCTGCTTTTCTTTGTGCTTGCTACACATTAGTGCAGCTGGTGCCCATTACAGAATGCAAAATTCCAGCAATGATCACAGGGAAGGAGGGGACCAATGTAGCTGGCACAAATTCTACCCTCAATATCATTCCCAGGGGAGCGACTTCTATATTATATGAAGACTGGCTCTAGGGAGGGAAAGGTACTGGTTTAAACATTCTGGTTTAAGTTCTGGTTCTGGTTTTTCATATGAAAAAGAAATTAACATAATTAATATCACTGCATCCATTCCAGTATCTAGGTTTCTTTTTGAAATGATCATAAGACAGCTATGCCTCATAATTTTTGAGTATAGAACTTAATATCACTGGCATATGTTAGGGAACTGTCATGAATGAATTTTGTGTTTGTTATACTAAAATTACACCACCACCCTATTGGCTTATTGAGTAGTTTTCCTATGGCCTGCTATGATGAGTTCAGCGAGCCATGATCTCTCCTAGCAGATGTTTAATTTATAATGGGATTTACTCACAGAAAGGGGTAGAGGACTGCAGGTTTAAAATTCCTTTAAAAGTCTTACTCTTGTTTATATTGATGACCTTTTCCAATGAAGATTCTTTGACCAATGGAAGAGTTCAGCTGGTGATGGCAGAGCGAGATCCCAAAGTGGGCAGAGTTTTCAGCATTCCATAATGTGCCCACTTTCTCTTTCTCTCTTTGATATGCTTCTGTGCTCTCATCCTTCAGTGCTTGTTGTTCTTTTTTTGGACTACATATCTCTGAAGTCCACACAACTTAGCTGTTGTCAAGGTTTTAATCCCCAAAAGTAACTTTCCCCAACACTGTCTCTTTCTGTGCTGCTACATGTGAGGTTTGGCTCAGGGTTGCAGGTTCCCTGTTTCAGGAAAACACAATTGGTTTTTGGAAGCCACTATTACTATTTCCCCTAATTGCTAAATTGGCCAAGAAAAGTGTGGCCTTTGCATACACTGAGAGCCCTCCTAATCAGCTGAACTACAGCAGGGACAACATCTATACAAAATTTATATCTGTGATTCCAGCACTGTCACTTTTTTTCTTCCTTTTGTATGATTGTAAACATCTTTTGGCTGATAAAGAAGCCAGCAGAGCTATGAAAGCTCACATTATTGTTTTGCACATTTTGGCTGGCCAATAAAGGTACTAGTCCTTTGTGGATTTTGTATTTTTTTAAACTGCTAAACTGTGTCTAACTAAGTATGTGTGGGTGTGCAGATACAGGGTGGGTGGGTATGAGAGTTTAAATTATATAAAAACCATCTGGATCATTGTCCTCTACCAAGCTTTTTTCTGAAAGGCATTTTTCTCTGTCAGGTCACAGCTGTGTTTGGGATGTCAACTTTTAATTAAGCCATCAAAAATGTATATATATACATACACTCACTATAAAATGCATTATAAACATACAAATAAATACACATAAAATGCTACAGTTCATTATAACATTTTTCCCAACTTCAGAAGCTTCCCCACCCCCAAAAGGTTTGGTGTTTTTGTTGCTGAGTATCCCATATCTTTGCTCTACTTGCATCAAAGTCATAAATGCAAATAAAACTTAACCTATTATTCTTGCCTGCTGGGTGAGATTTTCTAAAGCTATTAGACTTTAAACCTTGTGCACGCCAGGTGTTCTCTTAAGGCTTTCATGATTGGATCACTGTCTGAAAAATTGTCATGCAGCACTGAGTGAACATTTTCCCACCTAACTCTATCTAACAAGAGTCTATGAGCCATATTCATTTAAATTTGTCATTAAGCCCAAGCATATCAATTCAGTTATGCATTTATATAAGGTAGATTCTTAAATTCCTAATGCTCATATGTTTTAAAAAGATACTTTGACAAATGTAGGTGTTTGGCTAGTGTGATGACTCACTGTAGAGATCACTGATGCACATGCTTAAACTGCACATGAGCTTAAGAAGTTATTTTCTTGGATTGTAACTGCCAGAATCCCTTTACAAACAGTGGCTGGCAGTTGTGGTCAAAACATATTTGATGTGGTCCCAAATTAACCTTAACAGGCTCTAAAAGCCTTATGGTTACTGACGTACAGCTCCCCACAAGAGCAATAGAATGTGGGTCAAGTGAGTCAGGATTGTGTTTCAGTATTTTGGGGGGTGGTTGGGGGGGGGGGGCGGGGGCGGAATGTGAGAGGGGGAAGAAAAGAGAAAAGTGAAAGTGAGAACCCCCCCCCCATGTAAAAAACTGGGTTGGTATCCCCATGTGTTCAGTCATGTTAGTCCTGAATTAGGATTGCCCCCTCTCTTTTCTGTCAGGCTCTGCATTTTTAATATTTATGAAAGGCATGTATCTAACATGGTCCATTCCATTCTGGGAATTGCCATAGCATTTTATTTTAATGGATGCTAATGGGAGAGAAATGCATTTCAGGTCATTTACCAAAAATTCACAAGTCAGTAATAGTAATAACTTCAGATTAAAAAAAATGGAATAGAAGGTCTCCTCTGACCTGGCCAGAAGCCTTGGGATTTTCCAGGAATTGCAGCTGTACTTATCAGTTTGTTTGTGTTGCTTTTTTCCCCTCAAAAGAAATCTAAAGGACATTCTTCCTGTCCTGTTTTGTTCCCTTCTGAAATTCCAGTCCTATCTGCAACTATTTCTTCTTATGGGAATGTGTGTTTTCTCCCCTGTTCTGATTCTGATACAGGTCAGTGTAAATGGCACACATCTCAGTTTCTCCTGTTATTTGGGGGGGGGGGGGAGCATTCACAATGATGACAACCTTTGGGTATGCAACCTTTGCCATGGTGATTTCCTTCTAATCATCATTCTCTCACTATATTTTTGAGAGCCAGAATGAATGGTTCTTCCCCCCCCCACACACTTTTTTTAGTGTTATAGGGGCTGTTCAGACCAGCAGTTTGGGCCGGCTTGGGGGGAGTCGGGGCATAACATCTCCATGATGCATACCCCAGCTCCATCCCAAGGGCAGTGTGATCCTACACTGTATGGTGCACGGCATCACAGTGCTCCTCCGGCACTGCATACGTACAAGCCCCAAAGGAGTGTCACCAAGCTGTGGCAACACAGCTATATGATTAGCTTTTTGTGACTCCTTTTTGCACCCTGCAAAGGCCAGATTGAGGCTGTGGCATGCAGTTGCCATGGCCCTGATCTGGCTGAAACAGGGGCGGCTCCATGCCGCCCCTTCAGGACGGTCTGTTCAGCTTAATAGTGCATTAGCATTATGACTAACCAAAAAGCTTTTAAAAAAAGAAATAGGAAAATTAGAAACAGAAAATAATAATAATGTGCTATGGAACACAGACACTGAGGGAAGATTGTATGGGCTGAGGGAGGTGATGAATTCATAGATGGAATGCAGGGATAGATGGGAACAATGCAAACACTACATGTTAGCTACACCTCAAGCAGAAGAAAAGAGTTATGTGCAGACTAAGGGTAGTGCCAAAAAATCACATACAATTAAATCTCATACATTCATAAAGAGTCTGGACAGTTACCTGCTGGGAATGCTGTAGCTCAGTGGTTCCCATACTTTGGTTCTTCAGGTGTTTTGGACTTTTTCTCCCAAAAGCCCACCCAGCTTGGCCAACAGTCAAGACTTCTGTGAGTTGAAGTTCAAAACATCTGGAGGACCAAAGTTTGGGAACTACTGCTTGAAGTCTAACTGGAGATCCTACAATGAGCAGGATGTTGGACTTGATGGTCCATGAGGCCCCTTCCAACTCTATGATTCTATGACACCACCATATTTAGGGCATGACTGGATACAGTAGTAGAAGCAACCAAGTGAGAGTGTTACAATGTGTGAAATGCCAAGATGAAATGTCCCGACATTTGCTGGAACTATTGGGCAGTCTGGGAAAGTTTCACGAGAAAGCAAAGCAGACAGACTTTCCCCACGACTCTTTCAGTATTCTGTTGTAAACCATATGCTGTATTCATTTGTGATCTCTTTCTGTGGATCTGGCAAACTTATCAAGGCAGGTTTCATGGAGAAGATTTGCATTCAGCATACCCACTTCCCTGATAAGAATTGGAATTATGTGAATTTGACATTGCAATCCATTAGGCATTTATGAAGGAATAAATCTGCTACTGAGCTTCAGAGCAGAAAAGAGAATTTCCAAAGACAAGAGATTACATGAAAAACTATACCTGATACTTCAAAAAGATGTGTGCTGTAAGTTCCTGTGCCTAGCACCTTTGGCTATCCATACTGCCACATGCATATAAGGCATGTCTAGAGAGGTAGGAACTTTGGGAACTCAATTTTTTGTGGCTCCCAGCATTATCCAAGACTTACTGAAGCATTTGATCCAATACTCCCTTACACATGATGGCTGAGATTCTATGTTGCTGAGTGTGGTGTAATAGTTCTACATATGGAACTATACTATGACTCATCTATTACCACCAATAAGACTTACTGTTTTGCTGCAGTCCCATTTCCCTGACCATTCCATTGGTGGTAAAGAATGGGGAAGATGGTAGCTTGGAGAAGTGTCTGGCTAGATACAGACCAAGGACATCTTCTACTGAGATCCACTGAGGTTCTCTAGATAGTGAATAATGTCATCAATCTTCATCTGGCTAGAGGAACATAGGCCTGTTACAGACTGCCAAAATAAAGCTGCTTCGGGTCTCTTTGGAGGTATGATATTTAAATGATGCATGGGTCCTAAGAGTCCGGAGGTCACGCCAAAGCCACACTCCATTCCTAAGCACTAGAGTGCAGCTTTGGTGCAGCTTCCGGACTCTTAGGGTGCAAGCATCATTTAAACAGCATACCTCCAAAGAGACCTGAAGCAGCTTTATTTTGGCAGTCTGGAACAGGCCATAGTTAGATGTTTCTGTAGCTTCCCCTATCAGCAGTGGAATGGCTATCACATCAAAATGGTGAATTGGGGGCATGGGCTTTGGATGTTGCAGCAGGAGAGAGAATAGCAACCTCTGCCGCAATGACCAAAACAACAACAACAACATGCAAATATAAGATGAACTTATGTTTGTGTATGTCACTATCAGGATGCTGTTTTTTGTCAACAGACTGGATAAAAGGAAGGCTCAAAATGAAAGCTATAGGGGAGAGGACATCAATCTGATTAGGATCACAGGTGTGAAATCTGAAGAGAAATACTGTACAGAATGTTCAGTTAGAACTTGAGAAGTAATTTTTTTCTTTACTGGAACTCTTAGAATGCCACAGCTAGAATGGGCACTTGCCACACTAACTGAGGAATTCTGGGAGCTGCAATCCAGAAAAATAACTTTCCTGACCTTTGAGTCCACTTTTAATAAATTGGGTGTTTTGCTATAAATACTGTGAGCAAATACTTTGAATTATGGTTTTACAAAATAATAAAAAAAACCTCTCTAAAATTATTTTCTTTGAACATTTCTTGCTCATTATAACTGCCAGGTGGGTTTTTTTTTGTACAGGATTCAAAAGTCTGCTTGCTAGCACAGTAGTATCTGATTAAATCTTTAATGATTCTTATTTGAATACCACAGAGAAAAGTCTAGATCCTATTATAGAAGCTTATTAAATATTATTATCAAGCTAGCCCTGTGCAAACTGCTTTATATAAGCAAAATACAAGTTCTGAAAGTTTATAATCTAAATTTGGACCAGTGAGGAGAAAACACAGAGAGGGAGAGGTGATGGCAATAAGGGAAGCAAATACAGTTATGTGTACATGTGCTTGGTTACAGATGGAAAGGCTGAGCCAAAAACTTCACAGCAAAGATGAATTTAGAAGAACATTTTGAAAGTAAAAAGGTAAGGTGATACCACTTGTGCAACATGATGGTTGAATTACACTCTAGGTTAGATACGTAGTGCTGAATCTTAAGGTGACCCATTGAACTAATGGGATTTATGTCAATGCCGACTCATCATTCAACAATTGATTCAATGAGTCTACTCTACTTAGAACTAGTCAATATGACTCAGGCTATAGTGAACAGCACAGACTTTTCCTCCAACCAGTTCCACCTTAAATTTGCACCCCATCCATGTGGGAGATAGGGATGGATGCAAATTTCTTTTCCATTCTTCCTGACAACAAATGAGAGAAATTTCTTAGTTATGGCATCATTTTTATGTAAAAGATCTTCACAAAGGTGCAGCTAGCAAAGTCATTACAATCTTTCTGACATGAAGTCAAACAGTTTGTAGGTGGGGACTGCATATTTTAAGGTGACTTACATTGGTTTGTTTATTTTACTTTATCTGTTGCCTTTCACTTGTTTTACTAGGATGGCTATGATTTAGTATTTTTATTCCTTTGTATTTGTTTGACTATTTACAGCCATGCACATTGAACATTGCCCTGATATCTGTAAGGATGAAGGGAAGCTCAAAATTAGTTAAAATAAAGGAAATGGACCCCCAAATATGGCATTGATGCAGAAAGCAGTGTCCTTGTGTCTGTGTTTGTTTTAAGTCACACAAATATGCCTGTTCTAGAATATCACAAGGAAGCTTCAGCAAGTGTGAGCACATATGTGCACATACTCTCTCTCTTTATCTCTCTTTCAGAAGCATGGGGAGAGAAATTTAAAAATTAACAAAAGCTTCTAAAATATTGACCAAAACAGCACAGCAAACACAGCCGAGTTACTATAGTGATGCTACAGATATTATGATATAGCTATTACATAAATTGCTGTCCATTACTTTTCTACAACTTCTTTCTATACTGCACTTTCTGTAGGTTTGGAAATGTTTGATCAATAACTTTTCACAGTTTTGCTTGTTTGTGAAAACATATGTATTCCTTTTACAGAAATATTTCCTTAAGGAAAGATACCTGCAAACTACAGTGATGATTTGAATGGCAATGGTCAGTCAGAAATGCTTAGTACCCTGGAGATATTAGATTTGCTCACTTTCCAAATCCATGAAGCTTAAAGTTATTTTGATAAAGCTGGAACTGAAAACAATATTTCTCAACTTTGTTCCATTCACTCCTACTGAATCCAGCGGTCATTCAAGGATTTTTTGCTAACCTAGGATTGGCCTGTACTGCAGACAGTGGATGCAGTCCATTGACAATGATCAGCCACAGTCCAAGTCTTGAACAGTATTTTTTTTCCATGCTATTCTGAAAGGAATGCATGCCTCATTTACTTTGTACCATGATGATTATGCTAAGTAAAAGAGTTGTCGGATCAATATGTATATGACTTTCCATAATTTTTCTGTGATCATAGGAAAATAGAGAGGTTAACTGAAGAACACCATCATTTGTTGAGGTTCATTAAATATATCATCTCCAATGTATCACATGTGGGGAGCAGGAGTAGTATGCACATAGTTTGCTTGTAAAAGGTGCCAGGTTCAATCTCAAGCATTTTTAAGCAGGGCTGGGAAAGATCTGCCAGTCATTGTGACAACCATGGGCTAGGCAGATTATATGTAATGGGGTAGGTATAATCTGTTTTATAACTGTATTGTATAGTTTTATATTTGTATTACTCCATCCTACCCTTGTGTGTTTGTTGTCATATATTTGTTGAATTACAAGTTCTATCAGCCACACTTTGCAACACTGGGTGTGGCTGATGGGAATTGCGGTTCAAGACATCTATTGGGTGCTGGGTTTGGGAACATTGCACTGGTGTACTGCTATTTAAAGGATATACATGCAATCATTGGTCACATATGTTTCAAAATCAAATAAGTTGTTACAGTGCATGTGTTTTGTAGCTGATTCCGAAAAGTCTGTGCAAAATCACCTGATGAAGGAAATACTTTAAGACATAGGAATCCAATGAACAACTCATCATCATGAAGCTTGCAAATGACAATATTCTTCCTTTCACAACTCATGTTTGCTCAGGCTAGATTTCTAACTCTTATCCTACCCTTATTGATTATTATTCATAATACAACTTCAAAGAATGTAAAGAAGTCAATAAATGCTCTTTCTGACTGGAAACAAGTCTCAGTGTTATGTCCTTTGGCTATTGTAATACAATTGCAATATTTGTATCATTGACTATGGCCAGAGATGCTTAGTCTGTGCAGCAAACAATGTCTATAGCAGAGCTGAAAGGAGCGGATGTGAGTGTTATGCTATGAAAGCAAATTATTTTTATGTTCTCCAACGTCATTTTTTTTTCAAGAGAGGAAAGAGGTCTTGGTCTTCAGCTGCTAGTTACAGTATATGCAGGGCATCCCCCACAGAGTTATAATTCTATGATTCCGAGAACCAACTAAAGACCCTAAAGGCACCATCTGATCTTGGAAGCTAAGCAGGGACAGCCCTGGTTAGTACGATAGGAGACCACCAATGAATAACAAGTTGTATAGGCTTCTGAGTATTCCTTGTCTAAGAAAACCATAAAAAAAATAATGGGGCCACCGTAAGTCAACAGAAGACTTGAAGGTATCACAACACATACACAATTCTAAGGGAAGTGCTATAGCTCCTTGACATACAGTACATAGGAATAATTTTATCCCCCTCCCCCCAAGCTCACTCAGTTCAGCAAGCAAGGATGACCAAAAACTATTTTTCCAATCTTGCAAGAAAATGGCAAAAGAAGGGTCAAAGTGAATTTCCATTCCTTTCTGTCCAACGCCCCTGTCATAATATGAGGCCTCATCAGGTAGATTCACAAATATCCTCTGTCACTGGTGGAAGAGAAGGCTTTATTGGTCATAATTGAGGCAGAATATAGATTACAGAAAAGAAAAGACACCACACTGTTCCTTTTTTAAAACTTGGGCTCACAGGCCCCAATAGAAGGGGGGGGGGGAACCTCTTCCTGGAGGCCTCAGATCTCCTAGGTGCAATGGGCAGCTGCAGCTACAGCTCTTCAGTATCTGGTTTGTTGTTGCGTTTTGTTTTGTTTTTGTAGAAAAGGCCTCCTGCTTCTCCAGTAATTTAGAAATAGAGGGAGGGAGGGAGGGAGGGAGGGAGGGAGGGAGGTGGGAAATGAATAGTCCAAATTCACACACTTTTAACTAGGAACTCATCTTTGGAATGCTTAGATGCAGGGTGAAGAGTGCAGCACTGGCTCTTCTACATGCAGCAGAGTAACCCCTTCAAGCACATGTCAAGTTACCATGGCATCTGTGAACAGCTCAGGCACATCTGCCAGTTTCTCCCATGAATATAACGACTACAATCCCAAAACTGTACTGCCTGAAAGTAGTACATGCATATTAATGTGTCTCAGAAGTCCATGTATAACAGGAGGCATTAAGTTATACAATTATTATCTGATTATGATGACAGTTTGGGTTCAGGAAGAAAAGAACTACTTAAAGTTTCTTAAAGATTAGCAATCAAGATCTTTTGATCAGCCACATCTTTTATAGGCTTAGCTAATTATTCTCCCTAACAACAACAATTTCTTTATTGCCTCTCCCTACTTGAGGTGGGGTAGAAAATCGATTAAAGCACATACAATATTTAAACACTATAAAACACTGTCAAACACTGTTTAAATACACACACATAGGACACATTAAAACTATGCAGAATAAATTAAAATATTATAATTTAATATAATTTAAAATTCATAGTTTAAAATTGACTGGGTAGGCCTGCCGGAAGAGACAGGTCTGTAATTCTCTTTTAAATTCAGACAGCATATTTAGCTGTCGAGTTTTCCCTGATAGGCCATTCCAATGTCTAGGGGTGGCTGATGAAAAAGTCCTCTGGGTGACAATTGCCAGTCTAGTACTGGCCTGTTGAAGTAAATATCTCTGAATGAAGTAAATGTTCCTGAGAAGACCTGAGTATATGGGGCAGATTTATGAGATATAGACCTTTATGGTGAAGAAGAGCAATGAGAACTACAGGTTTTGAGAAACAGAGACACAGAGAAAGAAGCACAGATTGCAGCCAAAGAACTGGAAGGGATGTTAATTAATAATTTAATAATAATTTGTTTTATTTATATACCGCTATTCCAAAGATCATAGCGGTGAACAGCAAGTAAGCTAATTAGCAAGTAAGCTAATTTGCCCCCAACAGTCTGGGTACTCATTTTAGCGACCTCGGAAGGATGCAAGCCTGAGTCGAGCTTGGGCCCTTTTGCTGGTCTTGAACTCGCAACCTTGTGGTTTCGAGTGAATGGCTGCAGTACAGGCATTTACCCACTGCGCCACCAGGGCTCCTTAAAATGTTGAGGTGCTTCTCCATTTTCTAGGAATCCAATATTGGTTAGAATCATAGAACTGGAAGTGGCCCTATGGACCAACAGCTCCAACACTTTGCTCAATGCAGAATTGAAGGTTAATGGATTTGCTTTCTCAAAAGAATATGTTTGTTATCTATCTCTGTAGGGTAATTTACAGCCTGTTAAGGTCTAGCTTTAAATCAGCAGAGTAGCAGAAATATGCTCTTGTTTAACTATCCTTCCATAAGAACTGAGACTGTCTCCAAAAACAACACAAGCAGCTTGTTGTTCAAACAAAAGTTTACTAATAGCAATAGCAATAGCAAGTTCATTACTAATGGCTTTAATCTACATTTACATAAAAGGCTATATCCCAATCTAGCTAGTGAATAGTTCAGGTAAAAAGAAATCTTTATCTCATCATCTTTCCAAAGAAGGAAAGTTGAAGGAAGATGGATGAACAACAGTTAGTTCAGTTGAAAATCTTTAGAGAGGGTGTGTGTTAGCTTCCCTAAAAGGGGGGATGACCTAAACCACATGGTTAGTTTGAATGAAAAAGAAATAAAGAGAGAAAGAGAGAGAGAGAGAGAGAGAGAAAGAAAGAAAGAAAGAAAGAAAGAAAGAGACTTTGCACGTGGGAAATCTCTATCTATCTAAGGACGGGGAAAGAAAATGCAAAAATCTTCCCACAATAACCACATATGCTCAGCTTATTAAAAAAAAAACTATCTCTAAGTAATCCCTCCTCCTTCAACCACCACCACCACAACAACAATAATCCATAAATAGGATTACAATAACAGTGCGGTAGTCTCAGACTCAGGGGAAGGCAATGGCAAATGTCCTCTGAACAAATCTTGCCATGAAAACCTCATGATAGGTTCACCTTAAAGTGGCCATAAGCCGGAACCAACTTGAAGACACACAACAACAGTATAGAGATGCTCATAAAGGAGACATAAATAAGAAGTTTCTTGTTATAGCTCAATTGATCATCCTTATCCAAACCTGCCTGGTTGAACTTAGGAGCCACATATTGTTTTCCTTACTAGAGAAAGAGAATGTGTACTAATTGTAACATTAGACAGACAATACACCCAAAACTTAGAAAACCTCATGTTTGAAGTGGTCACCCAAGCTTTCAACACTTGGAGGGAGAAGAATGGTGCTTTTAACATATGGATAGATAAATTAGTTTTTGTCTTGTGTTGCACTATTGGGGGAAAAAAATGATTGGCATTCCTCTTCATTTATTTGTTAATTTTCTTGCTGTGATTTATCAGCACCATCCTGCAGTGGTGAAGTAAAATGCTCCAGGAATTTTGCAAGCAGATCACTGGAAGCTGTTTTATTGTGTCAGATTATTGGTCCCTCTAGCTTAGTATACCAGAGGTGGGACTGTGGAAGGCCATCCAATCCCCACCTTTGGTTTGTATGCACAAGCAGCAGCTCTCCAGGTTTTTGGACAGCAGTTTTTGGGGGTTCCACTGTAGATGTCAGGGACTGAATCTGGGACCTGTTGCATGTACTCTAAAGGTAAAGGTAAAGGTAAAGGTAAAGTAAAGGTAATGGTTTTCCCTTGACAAGATTGTCTAGTAGTGACCGACTGTAGGGGGTGGTGCTTACTAAGCCGAAGAGCCAGTGTTGTTAAAGACAACTCTGTGATCATGTGGCCAGCATGACTGCACTGAATGCTGTTAGCACCCCACCCCCCCATCAAAGTGGTACCTATTTATCTAATTGCACTTTTACATGCTTTTGGACTGCTAGGTTGGCAGAGGCTGGGACTAGTGATGGGAGCTCATGCTGTCACCTGGCACTTGGGGTTCACACTGCCAACCTGCCTATCTTGCAGTCATCAGTCGGTGTCTTAATCACTGAGCCACAGCATCCCATGTACTCTACCTCTCAGATATACTTCTATCTAACAGCTGTATTGTCCCTTCTTTTTTATGTTGTGCCCACTTGTTCGGGAGTGACATGAGATGGGAAGATGCACTGATGACAAGTTTGAAATACTAAGTTGTTATTTGGAACATGTACCAATCCAGATCAACCTGATTCAGAGGCCACCTGGTTCAATTCTCCTAGTGCTAAATTTCTGCTGGGAGTAGTGTTCAGCACTTGAATGACTCCTGTACAACCCACAGAAACTGGGAGGAGCAGCCACAAAACTGAGAGCAGATTTGCCATGCTCTTGTCAAGATAGTCACTGGCCACCTAGTTTAGTTACTTGGAAGATATCTCTGTGTACAGTGCTGCTTCCCACATTCAAATATTATTATGGCAAAATGTGGTGATGTTGTTCAGATGCACATTTTAATGAAATGTGGGAACCCTTGGGTGAAAAATATGGCTAGAATACATATGTCTTAAATATAATAGCAGCTGGTAACTCCCATTTTAGTGTGTGTGTGTGTGTGTGTGTGTGTGTGTGTGTGTGTGTGTCGATGCACGTGTGTGAGTGTGTGAGAGAGATTTATTCCAGGCTATACTCTGAAATTTACAGTAGTAGCCAAGGGATTGAACCTATAGGGTACAGCATCTTGGACAGCTCCTTCAAAGTTCAAACTGAAGCCTGGCGTAGGCTCACCACTCCACAGATAAGAAAATCATCACTGTTTTATTGGGTTAAAGGGAAGTGTAAAGGTGTCTGAAGATTGCCTATAGGTTTTATTTGGGGTTCTTCATAGGCCAGGTTTATTTTGCATGATTTTTCAGTTACAGAAACTTTCTCCTCCCAAACCTTACTTTTGTCCTAGCTGTGAACCTTTTCAAAAGGAAGAACATCCATGGAAAATTTCAGAATATGTAAATACTTTGGATCAGCTTCGGTACAAGGAATAGCCACAATATTTGAGAAGGGAAAGGGGGAGATCTTGTTTATCTTCTGACCTAGTTTGCCCATTCCTTCATGTCACTTTGCCTCTGAAAGCCTTGCTTTTCTGTTTGTAGTTTATCGGCCAACATTTCTATTTACACTGTCTAGTATTTGAGAAGTTACACCACCTACTCATTACTGTATGTGCTCCCACTCCTTGTTTATGTTTTTTGTATGTGTATGCTGTGTGAGACCCTACAAGGCACCTCTAGTATGCCTTAGTAATGACTGAAATAGTTTCAGAACGGTGGAAGAACAGGCCTTTCATGTCCTGGGGGTGCTTGCTTGAGATCAATAGATGTTTACAATATTTCAACACAGAACTGTTTGCTTGGGTGGAAAAGGGGCAAATGAGGTTTGAAGTAAATACAAGATATAAGGAAATAAATTGTAAGTGACCAGTGGAATTCACACATGCAAAACACAGCAAAACCTAATATTTACCTTTTTAGTAATAGATACTAAAGGTATCAGCTATTTATTTACCCATTTAATTGTATTATTTTGCATTCATTCAGAGCTTGGAAAAGTTACTTTTTCAGACTATAATCCTCAGAATTTCCCAACCAGAAGGCTCAGTGGTAATGCTGACTGGTGAAATTCTTTTGAGTTTCAGTTCAAAAAGCAGCTTTTTCAATTATATATGTGAATGATGGTGGACAGCTTAATGACTGACTAACTTCAATTAAAAATACAATGAGATTACACAATATATTATACTTCCAGGTTAAGTTGTTTGAAAGCATGAATAGGTCCTAAATATATTTCCTCTAAAAATCACTACACTGTGCTGCAAATTAAAAGCAAAGGCTGGAATTATGTTGGGGTGCACTGTGTTCATAAGTGAACTTTCCTCTACAAGAATTAGAATTGCACAATTGCATAACCATCACATCTAATAGAGGGCTGCTGTTAACGTTATTATGTAGGAAAATCGACAAAGTGCCCAGTTGGAAGATGTGCATGGATCCTGATTCATACTGCATTGGTCTCAATAAGCATCAGACACCAATATGCATTGGGCAGTCTTCTAGTTCAGTAACAGGGTTTCTTAATGCCTCTGTTATTTAGCTACGTAAGTTACGTTATAGAAAAGGTCATATAGGATTCCAACTGATAGCTATTTACTCATACTCTTCTGTACTTTTTCTCTTCTGTGGGGCAATGCCAGTCATCTTCCTTTTTGGCATTAGTTAGAACAGTTGTATTTGAGCCGAGCCAAAAAATTACATATGGAGGACCTTAAATGTGACAGTCCTGAGACATTAATATAGATGAAATCTCCATTGCAATGAATGGGATGAAAGTCCATGGGTTGGCATCCTTTTTGTAACTACTGAGGATTCATGTTTACGATTGTTAACAATCAAATGGGACTCCAAAAACCTACCTTTACCACCTGGCAGTACCTTGACTGAAGTGTTTTTGAGACACCACAGATTGAGCACTGGGAAATGACATCTGCAATGCTTTCCTGGTAGCAGGGTGCCTTTAGAACATATGTTTTTAATTATACTTTTTTAAAGACTCTTAGTTGCTTTGAGTCCCAATTTTGGGAAATAGTGGGTTACAAAGATGATGATGATGATGATGATGTGTAAGGACCCTGACTGGACGAGCACTGAGAATGTCAAGTTTTTGGGAGGTGATGTAACTGTGATAATGGAGTTCTGCCACTGTAGTTACATTGATGATGCAGGAACCTAGCCATTGTTTATATCAGGGGTGAGGAACCAGTGGTCTTTTGGATTTTGCTGAATGCTTAACTCCCAGAAGCCCCAGCCAGCATGGTCCATGGTCAGGAATGCTTCTAATTCTAGATCAGCAAAAAGAGCAAGAGGTTCCCAATACCAGTTTATGTGAACATTTATTTAAAATATCTTAATGCCACCTCCATCTTATAGCCCAGGGTGGTTTGCAAAATTTAATCAAAAACAACAATATCCTAACAAAAACACCCCAAAACACAACAACAAGAGGGATAAATTACCTAAAATTATGGCACTTGTTTTCATAAATCAATTTGAAACACTTGGGCAAACAGGTTTTCACTGGATGCCAGAAAGAATGTAACTGTTAGAGCTCCATGGCAAGGGAGGGTGTTCTACAAAAGGGATATCACAACAGAGAAAGTTCTCTCCTTTCTTGTCAAATAATCTACACAATGTTGACCTTAGCTGTGACTTGGATTTGTACTGTGCAATTGTTCTTCTGGCTCTTTCAAACATGTCCAAATATAATTCAGTTATATGACAACTTCCACCCACATTTTTTAAACAACTAAAGCTGTTATTTACAATGTATTAAGTCCCTTGTAACATTCATTTTAGAACTATTTTATATCCACCATGGATAGAATTAAATATTCATCTGCTAAGAGATGTGCATTCTCTTCAATAAATGATAAAACCACAGCATTTAAAAACACTTTTATTAATGATTGTTTTTCCCTTAGGTTTATAAGCTGTGCCATGGATCAGTACAGTCAAAGAAAACATACTGAGATAAGCATATGTTTCATATTTCCCTCAGTTGTTCCACTGATCTTGTGGATAGTTGTACTAATCAAGCAGATTATGGTTTTAAAAGTTTCTAATAAATTAAAAAAGTGTGAAACACAAAGATTAAAATACAAAGAAAGACAAAGACAAATATATTTAAGTAATGTCAAGCCACCTGCTTTGCAAAATTGGCTTGATGTGCAGTTTCTGAGGATAATTTCAAACTTATTCTGTACAAAATTTGCACGTGGTATTTTGCACAGAAAACAGTATTCCTGCACAGAATATACTGCTTTCTGTGCAAAAATACCACATGCAATTTTAGTACAGAACAAGTCCCAAAGTGCAAAGATTGTCATCAGTCCAGGATTTATCCCCAGCACTTGAGAAACATGTTTGTCAATCATTTTGCAAATATTTTCAAATAATATTTAAATCCTTAGTTAGAACTGACATTAATGTGATTGAGTATATGCCTTCAAGTCATTTCTGATTTATGGTAATCCTAAGGTCTCCATAGTCATAGTCCAATATTTAAAGCACTACACCATGCTAGCTCTCCAATGTGGTTTAATATGAAACAGTATTCACTATTGGCCTGGGTTTTATTATCAGCTTGAATCCCTTGTTACATAAAATTATCTTTCCTGACAATATAATCTTTTAAAGTATGGTTAAGATTGGTTTGGAAAGCTGTTGGGTGGGGGGGAATCATTTTTGAGGCAGAAGAGGTTCTATATGGAAGGTAGTGCAGATTCTTATGATTCATTCCTGATCCTTTAACTGCGGTTAAGAGGAAAATTGGCAATGCATCTACATTGGTTCTAAGGTGAAGAAACCTATACATTTTGAAATTTCATGTTTCAAAATAGTTTGAGTAGATGTTGTCAGACTCCTGGGAAGTTACTCATCTCTTCCCTGTTGTGTTTGGAAATAGATATTCATTCCACCTAGTACATGGGTATCTGTCAAAACTTAGAAGGCTAGTTGTCATGTATTCACTCACATGAAACTGCAGGAACTCCAAGGGAAATGCAAAAGGGGGGGGGGAGTACTCTTGTACTTTGTTTTGTGATTCTTTCAGATGCTTTCTTCATGCTGTTTGCACACATTAAGCAGAAATGCACAATAATTCACTGGGAAATAGAAGGCTGTAAAAGTGGTAGAACCATCTTTTTTACCTTTCAGAAAGGAGAAAGGGTGCAGTTCCTTCTGTGCTGCTCTGTTTGTACTAATCTGTGTGGTGAGGTGCCTTGGGTCTGATATTAGGAGAAAAGCTGAATATAAAAAGATAGAAACAAACAGACAGCTAGACAGACAGATATGTTGCAGTCAAGTGCATGAGGCGTGTGTTAAGTAGTGTGGATCATCTAGAGCAGTGCTTTTTAAGGTTTCTGATATGGGGTGAAAGGAAATAAAATATCTATGAAAGAGAGGTAATAAAAGTGCAATAAAATGAGTATTGGAAAATGCAAAACAATGCATGCAACAATCTGTGTTTGCATGCAGAACATGAAGGTATTAGCTGTTGCAGCTGAGGAAAGAAATTATGACCCAAAAGACTGGATAATCTAACCAGCTGCTGCTCTTATTGTGTGTCAGGAGGTGCATACAATTCTTGAAATGCTTGTCCTGTCACTGAAATTTAGATAAGGCAATTAAATGCTGAACTGTATTAAAGACTTGCATTTGGAATTCTCAATTGACTGTGAATATTTGTGATAGGATTTTGGAATGCACTTACTGCCACAGATCCTGACTTGCCTGTGTTGCAGACAGCATCTTGAATCTTCTTAGGGCTTAATGCTCACATAACTGTGGTTTAGATAAGGGGATCTACTTTCTCCATTTCCCCCTCACACAATAGTTCTGCATGACATTGCAATGGGTGATGGATGACATACAGACACAGCTTTGTCCACAATCTAAAATGGACAGTGACAACTTTCAAATGGCCACTGAACAGCTCCCTTATGCTGTTGCCAGGTTGAGCAGCTTTACTCTTTGTCTGTCTCTCTGGTGTACAGACATCCATATTAGAACACTGGCAGAAATTTGTGCTCCACCAGCTTCAAACAGGTTCTTAGCGAAAATGATGGATGACTTTCTTTTTGTGAATTATGGTGGTATAAATTGAACATGAGGCATTGCATTCACTTTCTTTGGATGTCAGAAATGTCTCCCAACCCTGCAACAACCAAAATCATCCCTCCCCAATTCTTAGTTACCCCTGCAACTACTCATATCCTGAATGGCAGAGGTTAAGGGAACAGCAGACAAGGTCCACCTGTTTTCTTACAGTTGGTTGCAGAGCAGGGACTAGAGGACCCCTGGAAGTCTCTGAAGATGCCTGTTGCTTTGCATCCATCTATAGGAAAATAGCTGGATGCTTGTCTGCTGCTCTCCCAATCTCCACTAATCAGGAAATGGCCAACTCTAAGGGGCTACAATTGAGAAAAGGGGGGTTTGAAGGGGTTGGATGGGAGATTATACTAGCTATATCTCCCAATGCAGGATTATGGCTATCTACAGTGACCATGATCCAGATAAATATAAGCATTTTAAAGTCCCACTAACTTCAAAGCAAGAAGGCATGTTTAAGTCACAATGCGACTGTAAAGCCCGAAACTTTGGCTGCATTGTGCCTTAAGATTTGTTTTTCTTGTCTTCACCAAATGGCTTTTCATTTTATCCTACCTTACAGTAAGGCCAGTACCAAATCCAGCATTTTCTTTGATGGTGGTGATTCTCTAGTACAGCTAGCTTTTTATCCTTAGTGTTGCTAGCACCTCCATCTACTTGCTCACCCAGAAGTGCTGGGTGATGGTTGCAGCAGTTGCCTTCACTTGCCTTTTTTTTTTGAATAACTGTGGTGACTGTATGCTGTGAGAGTAGGTAGGTGATGCTGAAGGGATGGGCAACTTGCAGCCCACAAGATAGTGTTGGACTAGAACTTCCATAAGTCCTAGCTAGCCTATTCAGTGGGGAGCACACCCATGTAATTTTGGCAGAAGCTATTTTTCCTTCTTTACTGTTGTTCTCTCAGAGAACTGCCAAGTAAACAGATGATACTGAGGAGAAAGATCACAAATACCTTCCATGCCTATTTATTTACTTATTATTCCCTTCTAAGATCAACAGAAAGTGACAGCAGAACTGCTCTTCTTTGCTGTCAGTCCTGCTCATTGGTGCAAGTATCCCAGACAAGAAGTGGTGCTGCTGAAGCTGTGGGTTGATGGAGTGATGAGTTTTCTCAGGTATTAGGGCCTCAGTAGTTGCCCAAGGATGGTGACCCAGAACTTGAATCTCTGTTAGGCTGACATTTAGTGACTTTCCCAGGATTGTTCCATGAATTTTATAGATGAGCAAAATGTGAAGCTTATTTAACAGTAGAAGCAAATGACTAGTAGACAAAAGCCTAGTTGTATTAAAAACAACAACAAGGGAGGGAATGACTGAATCTGCCAGGATTGCGTGAAAGCTTTCCTATAGCTTTGAATGCCATATGTTTTGTCTTACCATTTACACCACATCCCATTGCTCCTAATTACAGGGACAACGCTTTTTGGTACAGTTCTGCCCATTTCTTCTAGTCTTAAAATAACACCAAGGCTTTTGTTTTCCCCCAGCATACAGGATGCTAAATGGAATTCAGCTCCTTTCTCTTTCTGTTGTAAACATGAGTAACTGCCTTCAAGTCCAAAGGCCTCTGACAGCACGGCACCATTATAAGATAAATTTTGAAATAATTAGCTGTCTTTAAATGTTATCCAAACATTGTCCCCTGTTTACTTCTGTTTAATCCAGAATTATTAATAGGAAAAACAACAAAAATACATTTAATTAGAACTCATAGTTATCTTTTGGCATTTATGCCACTGCTATGATACAAATTATGGCCATTTTTATCATTCTGTATTTTTTTTTTTTTTTTTTTTAGTTTTTGTTTTGGTAAGAATAGACTCATTCCCATGTTGATTTTTTAAAAGCTCAATGTTAAGTGCAAGAAGTTCATGTGAAATATTCAGACAAAGTTACATGAAAAGGGGAAACACTTATCTCCCCAAACTCTTTTGAACTGGATAATTCAACAGAGGTCCTAAATTGTTTGGCGTTTTAACCAGTGTTTGCTATCAGTTTGATGGATGAAAATAAACCAGTTGGAACTAAATCCAGACATGACAAGAGGTGCTCCCAGTCAGTCATAAAGCACATCAGGGGACAGGGATTCAGCCTGTGATGGATGGGGTTACATTCCACCTGAAATCTCAGTTCTCCACTTTGGGTGTAATCCTTGACTCAGAACTGAGCCTGGGTGCTCAGGTTTTAGTGGTGTCCAGGAGTGTGTTTGCTCAGTAAAAACTAGTGTGCCAGCTGCACACATTCCTTGAAATGTCAGATCTATCTGTAGTGACATATGCCTTGGATTACTGCAACACACTCAATGTGGGTGTGCCTTTGGAAACTGTTTGGGAACTTCAGTGGGCTCAAAATGCTGTGGCTAGACTGTTGACTGGGACTGGTTTCAGGGATCATGTGAACAAGGCTGCCAGTTAGTTTCCAGGTACAGGTCAGAGTGCTGGTTTTGATCTTTAAAACCTTACATGGCTTGGGTCCAGTCTATCTGAATGACCATGTCTTCTTATACAAGCTAGAGTGAGATTTAAGATCTGAAGGAATGGACTTTCTCTCTGTCCTACCACCTTCACGGGCACCTTTGCTAAGGATATGGGAGACAGAATTCTTCATGGTTGCTCCCAGCCTGTGGAACTCCCTTACATGGGAAGTCCAACTGGGCCCCTCCCTGCTTTCCTTCCACTGACAGGTGTAGGCCTCTTTAGTCAGGCAGGCTTGTGAGTTTTAAATTATATAATCATAGTCTGTTTGAAGTGGTGTTCTGTATGTTATTTTAAAAAAATATGTTATTAATTATTATGTTTTAAATGTGCTTTAAATATATTACTTAATATATTTTTTAACTTTTGTAAAATAAGGCTTTAATGTAATATTAATTTAAACATCTGGAAGCCACCTTAGATCCCATCCAGGTTATAACTTCAATAATACACAATGAATAATAGATTTTAGACTGATGTGAACTATGAAAAGGCTGATTTAAATTCCCAAACACAACCAAATATCATTGGTAATCCATCAATAATCTGCATAAAAATGAATGAATGATGATGATATTTTACATCCCAACTTTTTGGCAGTTTGAGACTTAAGGTGGCTTATAGCAGTTAAAACAAACATGGTTAAACATTCACAGCATATGCGATTTAAAAGGCAACTAACACTAACAACAAATGAAGGTCCAGCACATTATAGAAAGCTTGTTTCCTTTAAAAAAATCAGTTCTAAAAGGCCTGTCTGTGGGCAACAAAACAAAACAAAACACAAAACAAAACAATGAGGAAGGTGCTGTTGTAGCCTCCCCAGGTAGGCGTTCCAGAGCTGGGGAGCAGCTGCCAGGAATATTTTCTCTTGTGTTTCGACTAAATGTGCCTGCAAAGGTGGAGGGACAGAGAGCAGGGCCACCCAAAAAGATCTCAAAACACAAGCAGCTTGGATGGAAGAATATGGCCACTGTAGTGGTTTGAGCATTGAACTATGGAGACCAGAGTTTGAAGCCCTGCTTAATCATGGAAACCCATTTGGTGATCTTGGGCACATTACACTCTGAAGATTTCCATACATGGCAGAATCAGTGGTAACTTGTCCCTGAAACATCCCTCAAACCTGGAGGAAGCCTGGAGTGCTTCCTTAATCATCATGGAATCGTCGCTTCCTCTAGCCTCCCTGAATCGGCTCAAGGGGAGCGGATTTCCTCTGAACGCAAAGGTTCTGTTCAGAGGAAATTCACTGCTCTTGAGACAATTCAGGGAGGCCAGAGGGAGCGACAATTCCATGACGACTGAGGAAGCACGCCAGGCTTCCTCCACGTTTGAGGGATGTTTCAGGGATGAGTTACCAGTGGTTCTGCCAGGTATGGAAATCTTCTCTGTCAGCCTCAGAGGAAAGCAATGGTAAAAACATTTCTGAACAAATCTTGCCTAAGGCTCACCTTAGGGCAGTGATGGTGAACCTTTTAGAGGCCAAGTGCCCAAACTGCAACCCAAAACGCACATATTTATTGCCAAGTCCCATGTCCCTCAGGCTTTCCAGTAACAAACTCTGGCAAATTCTGTTCTGGGGCGATGGCACATGTGCCCACAGAGAGGGCTCTGAGTGCCACCTCTGGCACGCGTGCCATAGGTTTGCCATCACTGCCTTAGGGTCACCATAAGTTGGTAATGACTGGAAGACACTCAATAACAACAACAAACAACAATTAACCTGGATATTTGATAGCCGTAGCAATATTTTAATCTCATAATTGAGGCATTTTTCACTTATTTAATACCCTGCCTTTTTCCTGGCACTTGACCCATGTTCTCAAATATGACTATCCAACATTTTTAGTCAGCCTGTTAGGATATGCTGGAAAGCAGTTTGCCACATTTAGCAAGTACCATTTGTGTCAAATCCATGATACTAGGTATAGCTATATATTAATCAGCTGAGCCCCAAGAGAACATTCTGTTTTTCACTGAAGGACAAAGAGGGCCCTTTCTGCTCTAGTAGGGTAGAATTTCCTGGTTATATGTTATTGCTCCTTCTGTGTATTGTCTGGCTGGCTGGATCAAGTAAGTGTAGTTTTCAGACAGTGAGGTTTTATTCTTAAAGCACCCATTCTAATGCAAACCATCTGGCCCATACCTGAGGTTACGAGATTGCCTACCCTGAATGTGACAAAGTCAGGATTGTACAGGGCAAACCTACTTGTTTATTGATAGGGAGAATTGTTGCAAACTTATTTCAGACCCAGCCTTTCATAAATGGCCCATTTGTGGCAATAAGAAAGTTTCAGTTTTACATTACCAAAAGTGGCAAGTAAAAGTAAATAGAGCCAGTGGAAAGAAATCTGCAATATTATTTATATGAGTGCCTTTCACATTTCTGTGGGTTTCTGCACCCACAAAAAGCAAATTTGTTCATTTTGTCATTTCCTAAGAGAAGATAAGAACCCCATTCCATAGGGGGAAAACATTTTTGTGTTGCAGAGGGTGAGGCCTGGTCTATCTAAAACTACATAAATGAGACAAAATTAGAGGTCTGGTTTGTGCTATTTATAGAGTGGGCAGATGCTCTGGACAGTTATATGGAAACCAGTATGAATAGTTGTGTTGTCACCTCACCTCTGCTTGCCCCCTTCTCTCGCCTCTTTCCGATTTCCTTACATGGCTGCTTTCTTCAGCCACAGAATGAAAAAAGGAAGAATTGTAGTCTTTCAGCAGCAAGCTGCCTGGGACAAAACAAAAAGAGCTAAATGGGTTGGAGTCTAAAATAATAATAATAATAATTAAAAAAACATTGTCCTGTAGTGGCAGCAGAGCATGGGAAAGTTACTTTTCTGGGTGGCATTTCTCAGAAACCTGGGAATTTAGGGAGTTATTATCTAAAATGAAATTATTTCAAGTTCTGAAACAGTGCAGCTTATTCCAGTAAGAAGAAGATGGTATTTGACATAATGATTTAGATCCAAGAATACACAAGACTAAACTGTTTTGGTCAAACTCCCATCATGCTTTAGTCAGATTTTATAACCAGATATGAATACGGCTAAACTGTTTACTTATTTCCCTACTCAGAATCCTCTGGATCTCTTCTGCCTCAAATATCTATGAACTATTGTTGTAAATTTTTTAAAAAAATAAAACAAAATGGTAGTTGAAGAAGAAGATAATGTCTGAACCTTCTCATCTTCATAATGGTTCTTACTGAAAATCTTGACCCAAAACTTAGTTCATTTTTACAAGTCACTGCCAATATCCAGAGAAATTAGAATTATAATGCTTTACTTTACTGGCCTGACTTTCAGGGAGAAAATGAGTAATGCTGGTTTCTGCCATCTGTGAGAAACATACTAACACCAACATGGAATAAACCTAGATATGCTTCACTCTTGTTCCCCCTCAGTCTTTTTTCTAGACTTAACAGTGAATATAGAATCAGTCTGAGAACTATTTCTACTCTGATCTGGGGAAATAAATGTTACATATGTACATATAAGAGCCAGCATGGTATATCATCATCATCATCATCATCATCATCATCATCATCATCATCATCATCATC
>NC_056524.1:192517926-192564990 GCF_019175285.1 Sceloporus undulatus
TTATATTCTCTATGTTTCTCCCAACAGAGGGACTCAAAGCACCTAACAAGAAATTTAAAAACAATATAAAATTAAAATGTATAAATATAACATTTAAAAACAATTAAACAATTGTTAAAGGTAAAACAGTTATGAATTCAAATATAACATGTTAAAAATACAAAGCTTAAAATTTAAAACACACAACATTTAAAACCCAGCCTTTACTACTTTGAAAAAGCCTGACAGCATAAGAATGTCTTTACCTGAAGCTGAAAGGACAGCAGGGATGGAGCCACTGAGAAGGCCCTCTCATTTGTTCCCACCAAATGAGCCTGAGATGGTGGTGGAACAGAGAGAAAGGCTTCGCCAGGTGATCTCACCACCCTAATGGGCTCGGAAAGGGAGATACGGTCCTTCAAATAACCTGGACCCAAGCCATCTAGGGTTTTATAGGTCAAAACCAGCATTTTGAATTGTGACCGGAAACAGATTGGCAGCCAATGGAGCTGTTGCCAATGGATGAATGGAACAGGTATAATGGTTTTAGTTTTGGACTAGGACACTGGGAGACCAGGGTTTGAATTCTTGCTTGGCCATGGAAATGAGGGCAAACCAATTCCGAAGAAATTCCATGGCCAAGAAAATCCCACGATAGATTTGCCTTAGGGATGCCATCAGCCAGAAATGACTTGAAGGCACACAACAACAACAAATTTGTACAATGGATCCAAAACTCACTTTTATGGCAATTTAGAACCTGAGATTTACTGCAAAATTGTATTTACGGTTGTGTGTTAATACTGTTTTGCCTTTACTCCCTTTTCTCTGTCTTTTATTCTCTTTATTCTTCTGTGACTTCACAAAATAATTATGGAATATTTTTTATTTAATTTAAAAATATTAAATCTGGAAAATGTATTGTTGGTATACTTAGGAACTAGCTAGGAACTAAAAACTACAAATCAACTTTCTCCAACTTGGTGCTTTTAAAATATTTTGGACTACAACTCCCATTACTACTGACCATGGCTCATGTGAGTTGTAGTAAAATCACTGGGTTGTATTAAACTCATATCATCTGTATGACTTCAATAGCCTGTAAGCCAGGACTTTTGCAGGCCACTGCAGATCTCCCAGCCCAGATATCTGAATCCAATGCCTATTACATATTTTAAGAACTGAATTACTGGAGTGAATCTGTGGTACCTAATAGCATGCTAATACTTTCAGGTGACAAATCAATAATCCTATGAGTTTTTTAAGAAATACAGGGCTGTACAAAAGGGCGGCGAAACACTGCCCCTCTTTGCTGCGTATCATTCCCGGAGCAACCAAACAGCACAGAACAATATGCAGCCAGGAAGAAGCTTCTTCCTTGCGGTGTCATAAGGGCTGCGATGTAGCCCTATGACACTGCTAGAGGCCCCCATGTGAACGGGAGGCTGGCTTGATGGCAGCAGCAGCACCTTCTAGTGTTCCAGAGTATGCGGTTGCTGCACGCTCCAGAACCCTAGAATTGGTGCCACCATGCCGCTTCCTGCCCACGTGTACCGGGCCATAGTCAGCATCTTGAATTTCTTGACCTTGTGAAACACACGGATGTCATAAACATTAATGTATACCCATAGAGGGGATCTATGTGTCTTTAGATGACTACAGAGATTTGATACTTGTACAAGTATATGGCACTTTTGTGAGGTGCCAGGTTCCAGTTCCTGCGGAGAGGGCATACAGTAGCATGTGCCTTAGCTTCATGCATGTATCATACATGCATCATCAGGATACCTGTAGATATACTGGTGGTAGGGTTTGCCAATGAGATCCAGCTCGCTTATTTTGTATTCATTCACTTGCTATGCTTATGTCATCTAAAGACAATCTCCAGCTTTTCAGCTACCACTTTATCCAAAACCAAAGAAACCACATAGTATGTCCTCCTTGAAATTCAACACTTTTCTCCTAAATGTAAATAAGCTATTATTTTTCCTCAAATTGAAACTAAATATAGGAGACCAACACATTTCCCCAAGATATGCATTTTTTATTTTTCCTGTAACAGATTTTTCTTTTCTCCTTTTACTTCCTTTCACTTAGTATTTTTAAATTTTTTTTAAATGTCAATGCTTTCTATAGGTGGAAAATAATTATATTTTAGTTGAATGAGTGTTTCTAACCTTGAAGGAGCAATAAATCCAGACACGGGTAGGCTTGGCAAGCATGCTGATAAAGCAGCACTGCAAAAATCTGATGATAAATGGGCTTTTAAAGACTGTTCCATCTTGATACTTTAATAGCTGCTTTCTTAAATGGAAGAAATATTATATTTCCAAATGTTTTGATGTGTCTTAGAAGTGCTTGTTGTTTCAGAACATATTTGGAATGTAGATCTTTCTATTAAAGCATTCATGAGCTTTTCAAAGTCTTGTTTGTGTGTGAGCATACATGCTTTTCTGTTGAAAAATGAACGTATATGTGTGAAAACACAATCTATTGTTTAATTTTGTTTTTTTTAAAGAGTTATTAGGATTCTTCTGTTTTATTAGTGGATTGTACCAAAGCTCTCTGTTTTCCAGGAGTGGATGAGTGCAGTAAGACAGGATTTTCACATGGGACTACTCTAAGAAGCAAAGGGAGATTTGTTGCTTTTCAGCTGAGTTTGTGGGTTGTTTGGATCTTTTTTCTTCCTTGGTTCAGGCTTATGTTCTGTTTTTCTGGGCTCATTCAGAGTTGCAGCTTGTGCTGATTTATGCCACACCATAAAATGGCACCAGTAAGGCAGGAAAGAGAACAAAGCTGGTGACTCCCCAAAGCCAGACCCTTGAGCACTGATCCTCCCACCCCCAAGTTATTGAAACGGACACCCTGTTGTTCCCATTCATGTGCCCCAGTACGGGGAGGTGCAAGAAAAACCTCCGGAAAAGTGCAGTCAAGATAACCTGGTTTTGAACCCCCCCCCCCCCTGATTTGGGTTTTCCCTGGAAAAATAGATTACATGGGGATCAGATCCGAATTCCAATGGGAACGAAATTGGCATAATGAGGATCGAATGCACAATCAAATGGGAATGATGCCCCCATAATCCGAGTCTTGATCCACTTTATAAGCCAGTGGGAATGGGGCCTGTCTTGCATTAGTAGAAGCATAGTTTTCCAAGTTGAGGGAAGTAAAAGTCCCAATACATTCCTTGCTGGTCAGACCCCATCTGGTTTATTGTGTTTAGTTCTGGGCACCTCATTTTAAGAATACAGACAAGCTGGAATAGGTTCAGAGAAGGGCAATAAAACATTTGAGTTGAAGTTGAAGGAGCTGAGCATGGTGAAGAGCAGACTGAGGGGTTACATGTATGCATTCTTTAAATACCTCAAGGGCTACCACAGAGACTAGGGGGCAGGTTTGTTCTCTACTGCCCCAGAATCAAATGGTTTTAAATTATAGGAGGGTAGATTTCCATTGGACATTAGAACGAACTTCTTAATAGTAGGAATGCTTTGGCAATGGAACCAATTGCCTAGAGATGGTGGAATCTCCTTCACTGTGTGTCTTTAAAAAGAGTCTGGACAAATACTCTCCAAGCCTTACCTGGAGATAATTTACTGAGTGGAGGGTTGGACTCAGCCCATGAGGCCCCTTCCCACTCTGTGACTCTATGAAATGTCTTGGGACCTTAATACTTCAGAGGGTACACCTCTCTCTCTATATGCCTGATTGACAGAGATTAAAGCAGAGCCCTCTCTCCAGTCCATCTAGTGCCATCTGGCCGTGGAGGGAGAGATGCAGTCCTAGCTTCATCGAGCCTGGCCTAAACGAAGAAGAGCCCTCCCTCCAGTCCATCTGCCTTGGTCCAGGCCTCAGAGGGAGGGAAGAACTGCTGGACCTGATCCCCTTCCCCAGTAACATTCCCTTCTCCTTTTGTGTTGTGTCTTTTTAGATTGTAAGCCTGAGGGCAGAGAACCATCTAATAAAAAATAATATTTATAAGCCACTCTGAGAGCCTTTAGGGCTGAAGGGCAGGGTATAAATACCATAAATAATAATAATAATAATAATAATAATAATAATAATAATAATAATTTTGGAGGGGCCCTCCTCTGTATCCAATTAATAGTGGATTTACACTGTGGCAAGACATGGGAGAAGGCCTTCTCTGTGGTAGTACTCTGGTTGTGGAATTTCCTACTCCTCAATTTTTATGCCAAGTCAAAGTTTGGCTTTTTATTAAAGCTTTTGGGCTTGACTGATTTTTATCCAGACTGTGTGTATTTAATGGCTGCAACTATTTAAAATTATTTTAACCAATTTTAAATTGTCTGGCATTTCATTTAATGAATTGTTTAACTTACTTATAATCTTTTGAATTATTGTTGTTATTGACTGTTTTAATTTGATTTTATTGTAATCAGCCCTAAGATCTTTAGATGCTGAGTGAAGTATACATCTTTATATAAATAAATAAGTGCGTTACGGTGAGCCGATGTGGGCATAATGGTATGGTATTGAGCCTCAAATCTGAGGTGAAGCTGCAGTTTTTACACATGTAATTGGATTAGCTTAGGGATAGCTAAGAACCTGTGGACTTCAGTGTCTACTACCTCTATTTAGGATGGAGAGGGATACCGGAGGGTCACAACATCCTTATTCCTTGATCAGACCTTTATTTGGCCCATTTTAAATATCTAAACTCTACTTTCACTCTTCACGTTTAACCTAGAAAAAGAGACACTGTCCACATAATTTCACACAAGGGATGCCATTATTCACTAAATTAGTTCTCAAAGGAAACAATGAGTCACTTTACCAATTTTCTTCAAGTCTTCAAAAAGTATTTTTGAAGGATATTCACAATTCAGGAGTTTTTCAGTGCAACATTCTCATGTGTTATTGTTGTCATACAAAAAGCAGTTTGACACAGAAAACAGAATTTTCATGATGTTTTCTGCATAGAAAATGCTGTAGTTGGGGATTTATTCAGCCCTGAATCTCCATGTGTTTTTTTTATTTAACAAAATAGCATTTTGTTTCACAGAAATATTATTTTCCTGTGTAGAAAATGCTGTTTTCTGCACAAAAATCCTACAAGTGAATTGTGTGTAGAATAAGTCCCAAACCATGAAGATTCTTATCAGTGCAGAATTCTTCTTGTCAGGGTTTCCTGACATTCTCTGAAGATACCAGCCACAGATGCTGGTAAAACATCAGGAATAAACTCTTCTGGAACATGGACACATAGTCTGAAAAACCCACAAAAGACTATGGATGCTGGCCATGAAAGCCTTCAACTTCACACTCAGGAAACACTTTTTTTCCCCACCGTTTTCCAAATATTTTTGAATATTCTTTCCATCAATATACCACACTAAAAGGTTAAATCACAGTCTGGCCATTCCTCCCTTGAAAATTCAAGAGTTAAATCTCACTGGGAAATCTTCTGGGCAGCTGGAGTTCAGGCTTCATAGATGGCCCTGCTCCAGGGCTTCCAGTGGTTGCCAAATACTTTGGGGGGAAGGGGAGGGATGAATCATTACAAAGCAGAACAGTTTTTAAGAGGTTGTTTCTGTGCATCATAAAAGAGCAATAAATGGCATAAACAATTCTCTTCCCCCACCCTTCTCAAAATCCTGAGAGAATTTAAAGTCATTTGGAAACTATCCAGAAAAGTGCACATTTAAGAGTGCTATTTTTGTCCTACAGCACTCATAAAGTCCCTCATTTCTATCCCCCTTCCTTCCTCTGTTTCCTTACCTTAAATTTGTTCTGAAATAAAATAACACATTCAGTACGTGAAAAGCAAAGGTGCTGGTTGCCTCTTCAAGTGAAAAATACTCTCAGCTGAAGGTTTGACCTGTGAGACAGTGAAAGACTCTTCAGCATTTGAATTAGTTTTGTATCTGGATCTACTTAACTTGTGAATTCCTCATAGGTCAGAGAAGTTATTTCATTGAATTACAACCCCTAGAATGCTCAGTCAGCATGGTCATTGGATACTGGGACTGGCAATCCAAAAAGCAAACAGCAACAGCAACAAGAACAATTGTCCTCCATGTTATTCAGTAGTCACTTGCACAATTATGATGTGCGATGCCAACTTTCATGTTGCCACAGTTTTCTCTTCTGGTGGGCTGACATAATAGAAAGACCATTACTGAAAGACAGTATCTTCTCATATGAATCTTCTAGAACTCCCTTTTGTAGGAGGCTTGGTTGTCCCCCTATCTCTTTTCCTTTCTTTGGCAGGCAAAAATTTTTGAACCCAAGGAGGATTCTTATTCGAGTGTTTGCTGTGGTAAGATTTTTTAATGGTTTTGTATTTTTACTTTGCCTCTTTGCAGTCACTATCAACCCCAGAGGAGATAATCAAGAGGTTAAAGAGTCTGGAAAGTAAGCCCTACAATGAATAGTTGGAGGAGACTGGGTATGTTTAGCTTAAAGACTGACAGCTGTCATCTGGAACATGGAGTGAGTCTTGTTTTCTGCTACTTCATTTGTTAGAATTGAAACCAATGGATTCAAATTATAAAAAAGGAAACACAGAATGCACATTAGGAACATCTGCTTGATGATAAGAGCTATTTGACAATGGACTAGAATCCATCAGAAGGCGGTGGACACTCTTCACTGGATGTTTTAAACAGACAGATGTCCACCTCTTAGGGGTGATTTGGATGAAAAATGAATGAGCTGGCTTTGCCTTCTGTGAAATTTGAATGAGTGAATGTACATATATAGATACAAATTATGCATATGCACATTTTATGCAGATTTTATGTCCTGTAGGTTTGAAGCCTGAAACAGTTATATGTTTTCAGTGCCCTTGAAGTAAACATTAAATTTTGCAGTGGAGATGTTCAGCTCAAATATGCATGGAACTACAGGGATTGGCCAGAAGGAATGTACCAGAGGAAAAGGGAAGTCATATATGTTTCCATTCTTGCTCTTCAAACAGATAAAACTGTGAAAGTAAGAACAAATAAACTGGACTGTTATTTTTAACTAATCCCTTGCAAGCACCATGGTCCACAGAACTTCTGGATTCAGTTCCAATTACTCTCAAGAACGGTTGCATATTTAATCTACCCAAGGCAGACAGATCCCTTAAGGAACAACTCTCTGAATTTTTAAATTTATTTACAGCATTTTAGATGTGACAAAAAGGAACATTTTTTCCAGTCTAGGAGGGCTAGCTCCAGAGTGTGTTGTTTTAAATGGTGCCATGGCCATTCAGGGTCTTCCTGTAATGCCCCCAGTTTATTAGATGCACTACAGATAATTTGTTGACCTAATGCCCACTCCTTTCCTGATTTGCTGATATGGAGCTGGGCAGTCATTTCTTTTTGGTCATATGATCCTTGCTCTGTTGACTCGACATGGTATCTGCAGTACACTTCCTGATACCATTCTTCTTGAAAATGCACTAGTGGAAAAAATGCTTATAGTTTGCTAAAACAGGTAGTGACCAAGCAGTAATTTATCACCAAGTCTTGGTAGTGAGAAGAATATTCCATATGACTTAGGAGTATTACTGAGCACAAGCATGGCAGGATACAGACTGCCAGAAAGAGGAACCTCCCTGGCGCCTCTCTTTGCACCGCAGGAGCTCTGCAGCAACCAAATTGGGTGGCGCTGCTGTGGAGCAAAAAAGGAGCACCCAGAAGTGGCTCTCTTTTGTGGTGCCGCTGTCACACCACAAAGCACCAGAGCCAGTGCGGTGATGTCCCGTCTGGTGGGTGCACCGCAGCTGTGGTGCCCTCATCACGTGCAAGGGTTGCCGGGTGTGTGTGTGCACGTGATGAGGGCGCCACAAAGGCCTGTCTGTTCCGGGCCTATGTTTTGCTTATTATTCACATATGCTGTTCCGTAATGGCATGTGCAACTGAAGCTTCAATGTAGTTTGTATAGATTATTTGTCTCCAAAAGGTGAATGGTTGAAGAATCCTGTCAAGTTCTGACAGGAAAGTGTCTGAGGCTAGTATGGCAATCTTCATGTATTTTTTCTTTTTGTATATGAGAACAAACACATTCAGAAGTTTTCTTGTAGTTGGGTGTGATTACAAGCGTCTTCTCAATTTTTATTTTTGGATTATTGGAATTTATTTGTACCAATTCTGTGAAGGTTTTGTTGGGCAACATATTTACACAAATTACATGTTTTGTGCCACAAAAATTATGGAAACAAATAACACAGTGGTCTTTGTGCTCTTGAACAGGAGTATAAATATGTTGTTGGAAGTTGCCCCCTTTTTTTGACAAGATGTCTCAATATATTAAGAAATACCTTCTCACTGAGAATTAAAAAAATCAAATATTCTTTACTTCCCTTGTCTGTGGCTGCTTGATCCATCACTGAATGAATAATTTGCTGTTCTCTTGATATATATGTCCATTAACCTCAGCAGTATGTTCAGAGGGTTTATCTTCCTCATTCAAATCCCTTTTATCCAAGGACATGTCTTGTCTAAAAGAACTAATTGGACACTTACTGCTCTAGTGACTCTTTAGCATGCCCGTCATTGTAAGCTTTAGCTAGCATTACTCCATTTCGGTCCCAGATGATCTGTGATTTTTCTCAGCAACATGAGCTTTCCATAATTCATGAGCAAACGCTACCAAGGAACCAGTGTACCTGGACATAAGTTATTGCTCTGGGCAGTTAGTTGTGATGACAGGGAGGAATATTTTTCCACTTCATAATAGCTCGCCATGCTTATTTGTTTGTTTCATCTTCTTTAGCAGCACCTTTTGCATATGTCGACAAAGGTTGCAAATAATTAAGCATTTGAAGTGTGGATTTTACCTGCGTAAGTTGCAAGTTGATTTGTTACTGTTATTACACCTGCTTTTGGGGCAAGCATTTATCAAAGAAGGCATTTCTTCTGTAGTTAACTGAAGAATAGCCTTTTTGCTTCCTTTCACATAGCTGCTTGGGAAAACTGAAGAGCTGGACATATATCTAGGTTATACAAATGGGGTGGCCTTTACAAAAACGAATGCAGATGGGTGGGAAATGCATCCACAGGGCTGAATACTACTTCCAGACGATTTAGAAAGGAATAAATGAAAAACTTCTGAAAAACGACATCTTGCAAATGCTGCATCTTTTCCAAGATACTTTGCCAGTTTCTCCCTCCCCACACAGATTCAGCTTGTTGTTTTTGTCTGTGTAGTCATACTATGTATATTTCTTAAACAATAGAATGATTCCTGCAGGTCCTATCTTCTAGATATATTGTGTATTTATATGTCTTGTGGATTGGTGACCCTTTCAAACTGCACAATTATAGCACTATGATTCCACTGCCACAGTTCAATCCTATGGAATCCTGGGATTAGCAGTTTAGGGAGGGGCATTTAGAATTCTCAGCCAGAGAGCTGTAGTGCCTCACTAGGCTACAAACATCAGGATGCAGCAGTTAAAGTGGAATGACAGTGCTCTAACTGTGTAGTCTGGAAATACCCAAATATAGCTCAAGTGGGGAGACAGATGGTTCCCACTTCTAATCCTGTCTTCCAGGCATTGTGTGATTGTTGAGTGAACATACTGCCTTCCTTCACCACATTCCAGAATTACCCAGTGCAGCACTGGACAGATGCAAAAAGAACGTGAAAATCAGAATCTCAACAACAGGAAAAAATATTTTTTTAAAATATGCTTTCAAGATTGATTTGCAATTAATGATCTGTTTATGAGATGAACAATGATGCTTTGTTCCCCCACCCCCAACTTGGCTGTTGTTACCCATTTGAAAAAGAATATTTAAAATTCACACTCCCAGGACATTATCACACAGAGGAGGCAAGTGTCATGAAAACGTGATTAAATCATGGTAATAGCACAACGGGGGATTATCATACTTTCATGCACTTCTCCCATTCGTGTCCCATGTATCTTTGGGTAATACCGGGAGTTTCTGTTATTACCCAAAGAGACATCCATTACAGTTTACGCATGGGACATGAATGGGAGAAGCGCACAGGGGTGTGATAATTTTCTGCTTGATTGCACTATTACCACGATTTAATCACATTTTCATGATGCTTGCCTCTAATGTGATAGAGTCTTTAGGCAAATTCTTTACTGTCACATGGTTGTCATGTGTCTGTCTAAAATCAGAAAGTATGGTATGTCAGTGCTGGGCATGTGGTTCATATTTTTCCTCCTTTTACTGCCCATTCTGTAGTATCTGAAACATGTATCAAGTTTTCAGAAATCTGAAATCCACCAGGTTGAGATAAAGGTAGTGATATAAAGACATAAGAGATTATCGTATGGGAAATCCGTGCTGGGATAGACGTGGGTTGTAACTGTCTGGAATGGATCGCACTGCGCTGTGCCTGGGCAGTAGCCAGCCCACATACAACCCGGGCTTCTCTGGCAGCTTTTAATAAATGAGACTTTCCCATTCTTGAAAAGCTACCAGAGAAGCCTGAGCTGCCTATTGCCAGGATACTGGGCAGTGCGATAAGATCTGTTCCACATGGCTACTACCCAAGTGTATCCTGCCACGGATTTCCTGTGCGATAATATCCATAAAAAGGTCCATCCCCATCTTTTTTCAAGACTGATGAGCAGTGCTCTGCCTTATCAATAGTTTATTTGGCATGGATTTTGTATATTCATCATAAATGGGTAGATGTTCTCAGAGTTCATCTTTGCTCATAATCGTACTTCTCTAGTTTTTGTCAAATTTATTTCATTGATTTATATACTTTTTTCCCTACAGAATGGGACTCAAATGTGCCCCTTCCACTTAAGCATAAGTATGAAGCATTTCTGAATCAGTGTCTTTTAAATATTATGCCATCTTAGACATTGTTAATCACAATTGTTCCAGTATGCTCAAGAATCCCTCCCCCCCGGATGTCTGGTTATTCTGCTAAATGACAGGCTTGAAGGTCATTGTCCTGTAATATGGTTACATGGATTCTTCAAGATCTTTGCTAAGAGGTGGATATGTGGTTGGCTTAATTAATACCTTCTGCTTCCTCTTGTAGTTCTTTTGCTTTAATTTAGCATTTCATAGTTTTGTCTATCTGTATGTATTTCCTGGGGCAACACTGCTCGAGACTGGAAATCTGCTAAGAACATTTCAGTCCCATTTTATATTATATGTCTAAGGGGTAATGAGGCCAGCTGAGCAGAATATACTCGAGGTGCTTTAGGATCAAAACATGAGTTCCAGTGTCATATGAACACTGTCAAACCTGGTATATACTGGCAGATTTTTCCTAGGAGACTACATATTATTTCCCCCATTTTAATCTTGATTTTGAAGAAGAACTGCATCAGACCTGCTCTATTAGCATTTTTGTGAATTGTGAAGGGACATTATCATTTGTGTTACATTTGGGCTGGCATTCTGTTGAGCAGTTATGAAAGCTGGTGACCAGAGCCCAGCAGGATGATGTCTCCAGCCCCCCTCCACCAGCAAGATACAGAAAAGCAGTCGTGATAAGATTCCTGCTTCTGGTTGTCACACAACAGATTGCTGGTGGGAGGGGGCTAAAAACATCATCCTGCTGAGCTCTGATCTCCAGCAGAACAGATTTCCATTGCTCAATGCAACTTCTGGCTGTTAAGGTAGATTTGAGGAATTGGATCAAGAAATGATATTCTTAATTATGTCAGTGATGTAGGATCTTGGCTAACTTTTTAAAAACTGAGTCTTTGATCTGTTTAATAATTGTCTGACATGAGAGACATGTCAAAGTGGTACCAACATCATAAAGACTGGGAATAGGAGAAGAAATCTTGTTATCTGCTCAATAACTCCCAGTTAATGCTTTACAGTTTGACATTGGCATTGGCCTTTGCATTTGAGGTATTACCATATATGCTCAACTATAAATCGAGAAATTTATGCCAGAAAATGGACTCCAAGATCATGGGCTAACTTATATATGGGGTAATAAGTTAATACTGTTTATAAAGTTCCTAAAAGAAGTATCCACCTTTGTAGCCAGGGATCTTTAAACAGCTCCCTGTTTGAGTGCTCACAGGCGCTCTCCTCTATGTGTGTGTGATCCCTTAGCCTTCCCTCGCAGTCAGAGCTAACAAAAACAGCTGCTTGGGCAAGGGAGAGAGAGAGAGAGAGAATATGCTGAGGCTTGTGCCCCATTTTGCAAGCCATGAGCCTTGGAAATCCTGAGGGTGAAGGGAAGAGAGAGAGGGAGGTCTGTGCCCATTTTGCAAGCCATGAACTTTGGAAATCCTGAGGGTGAAGGGAAGAGATAGAGGGAGAGATTTCTACCCTGTTTTGCAAGCCATGAGCTTTGGAAATGCTTTTGGTAAAGGGGAGAGAGAGAGAGAGAGAGAGAGAGAGAGAGAACGAGAGAGAGAGAGAGAGAGAGAGAAGTTTTGACCCCGTTTTTCAAGCCGTGAGCCTTGGAAATGCTGGTGGTAAAGAGAGAGAGAGAGAGAGTAGAGGTTTGTTTTTCCATTTATATGCTGAGACGTGACCCTTGGGAGAGGTCCAGAGAGGGAGAAGTAGGCAGGGAAGTGGTGCTTTGTTTCCCCCTTTAGATCTTTAACATGCCCCAGAGTTTGGCCCTTGACTTATCCATGGGTCATATCAAAATCCAAGATTTTGGCCCCCAAAACTCCTCTCGACTTATATATGAGGCTGACTTATACACAAGTATATATAGTACTTATATCTTCTTCTTGATGTATTGTTGTTGTTTTTTTTAAATATCCTGCTTTTTCCAGAAGTACTTACCAAGTACGAGAAATACAGCGGACCCTTGGCTTAGGCGGGGGATCCGTTCCGGACCCCCCCAGCGTAAGCCAAAAAACGCGTAAGCTGAAGTCCCATTCGATTGAATGGGGCTTGTGCTTGCATCGTAGAAGAGGGTGTGTGCCGCACTCTCCCATCGCGTGGCTTCCGCGTAAGCTGGAAGCCGCATGTGGGGCACCCGCCTATAGTGCAGGTGCACTGTAATACTGTATTAAAAAAAAAACATACTGACCAAGACAAATTTTTTTTTTGCTAAAAATGCAATTAAACTATCTCTAGAATTAAAAACCCTTTGAAATGATATTCATCAAAAAGCAGATGAAAACAGTACAGCACACTAAGTCCCTTTCTTGTAGAACAGTCAGTTCTCAAGAGCTTGTTAGAATAAAAACTCTTCACTGGCTGATGAAAGCACCGTTAAGTATGAAGCCATCTAACTTCACCAGGAAGGCATTTCCAGAGTCTGGCAACAGCCACTGAGAGGGACCTCTCTCACACTTCAACTGGAAAGTGATCTTCTTTTCTAAAGATCTCAGAGGTTTTATAGGTCCCTTCAAATAGCCTGGACTTGGGCTATACAACACTTGATGGATCATTACCAGCACTTTGAACGTTGCTCAGAAACAGACCAGTAGCCAGTGGAGCTGACTTTCTGTGGCCAGCCCTAGTTAACAGTGCAGCCATAGCTCTTTGGACCAGCTGAACTTTCTTAACATTGTTCTTAGGCAAGCTTACATAGACTGTGCTATAGTAATCAAAACAGGCATGAGTCACCATGGCTAAACAGGCATGTTTCAATAAGTGCATTTGGCATGCTGGTTTTCACAATGCAAGTGAGCTTTTGGTCACTGCCAAAATCTGAGCATCCAGGTTTAGTGTTGATTCTTGGAGTACACCCAAAATGTAAGCATGTCTCTTTAGGGAGAATGTAACTCGATCTAGCACAGGTTGAATCCCCATCTCCTGATCTGCCTTTCAAATAGTTTCAAGCTGTCTTGTCTTCAGCTTCTGTTTATTTGCACTCATCCAGTTCATCAATGTCAAGGCATTTGTTTAGAAGCAAAACTCTTTCCTTGGATTCAGATAATAAACCAGAATAGAGTGGAACATCATCAGCATACTTGTGGTTCCAAATCCCCAAACTCCAGAAATCTCTCCTATAGTTTCATATATAAGGGACAGAATGGAATCCTGTGGGACTCTACGTGTCAACAATTAAGTTGCTGGGCATGCATCACTTTCTGTGTTCATCCCTTCAAGAAGGAATGGAGCCACTACAGAATAGTGTCACCATATCTCATTTCAGCAAGTTAGCCTAGAACAGTGGTTCCCAATCTTTGTTGGGCTGTGACCCCCATTCCGGGCGAAAGTCCTGCCTACGACCTCACTCATTGGTTGGGAGGTGAGGAAGGGGCAGGACTTTTGACTGCCTACAAGCCCCAGCGGGCTTTGCGGCCGGATGTCCCGCCCTTTCCTAGTCTCCCAACCAATCAGGGAGGCCACCGGAGAAGAAGGGGTGGGACTTCTGGTTGCAAAGGCCGCTGGGGTTTGTAGTCCCGGCCCTCTCGCCTTCTCCTCGCGGGTGCCTTTGAGGGCACCCACAGGGAGGAGGCGAGGGGAGGAGGCGACCCTGGTTCTCTCGCCTTCTCCTCGTGGGTGCCTTCGAGGGTACCCGTGGGGAGGAGGCGACCCCGGCCCTCTCGCCTTCTCCTTGCGGGTGCCTTCGAGGGCACCCACGGGGTGGAGGCGAGGGGAGGAGGCGACCCCGGCCCTCTCGCCTTCTCCTCCAGGGTGCCTTGGAGGGCACCTGCAGGGAGGAGGCGAGGGGAGGAGGCGACCCCGGCCCTCTCGCCTTCTCCTCCCGGGTGGGTGCCTTGGAGGGGAGAAGGCGACCCCGGCCCTCTTGCCTTCTGCTCCCAGGTGCCTTCGTGGGCACCCGTCAGGAGAAGGCAAGGGGAGTAGGCGATCCCAGCCCTTTCTCCTTGCAGGTGCCGGTGTTAGCGCTGGCACCCGCAGGGAAAAAGGGAGGAGGGGGAGGCAGGGGGGAATCCCAACTTGGTGACCCCCAGGTTGGGAGCCCATGCCCTAGAAGGATACCATGGCCAACAATATAAAGCCAGTACACACTCTGTTACTTTATTCAGGAATTTATTATTTGAGATTGGCAAGTAATTATCCAACAATGTAGAATTAAAGTGGTTTTTAATATCTGGATTGCCTTATTATTATTTTTTATGATGAAGATAAGATAAAGCTCACGATCCCTTGTGTAAGGCCTTCTGAAGTCCCAAAAGTAGAAGGATAGGAACTGTGGCCTATTAGGTTCAGCCACTATCTCACTTCTGCATTCAAAACTACACATATTTTTGTCCGGACAAAGGAAACATTTTTTATATGATGGACATTTGATTGTTTCCCTTTAACAATGGAAGCCATATTTGCATTGTTTGAGTTGTCAAATGCAACATTTCCTAGATTTTTGCATGGTTTTAATGTTTATAGCCTACAATGCCCGGTATTCATTGGCAGTATCCCAGGGCTGAACTGTCTTAGCTATCAGATCCTGTCTGATCTTGGAAGCTACGCTGGGTTGGCCCTGGTTAATACTTGGATGGGAGACTGTCAACAAATACCTGGTGCTGTAGGCTATATTTCAGAGGAATGAATTGGCAAAGCCATTTATGAGTATTCCTTAACTAAAAATACCCTATGAAATTCATAGGTTCATCATAAGTCAACCAGTGACTTGAAGTCACATACACACACCTGATGTTTGATGTTCATTTTATATGTTCTTTCACTATGGCATAGTGTTATTCTTCTATGTTTGCTTTATCATTGTCATGAACTTTTCTCTGTGTGTTAGGGGAGCTCTGTGGCACATGCTGCACAGGGTGATTGTTTCATCTATGTTGAAATGCAGTGTGCCTCAGAGACATCCCAGTATTTCAAAGACATCACTGTAAATTTCTGAGGCTTTGTGCTTTTGCTATATCCCTTGTATTTTCCCCTAATCAGATGGTATTGTTCATTCATGATGTACTCGGTGTTAGCTGTTTCCCAGGGTCACACATTCTTGCTGTTAAGAAAGGCTTGCCTGAGGTTTACACTATGGATTATAGAAGTCTAGCTGGTATCTTTTCCATTGATGTAGTATAGTTTTCCACAGGGAGGTGAGGATAGTGTCATCGAACAGTGACAGTTTAGTTTTGCTTGTTGATCATGGTTTTCTTTTTTTTCATATTAAGAAAATTTTGGGGTTATATCCTTGCTAGCTAAAACATATAAGAGGCAGCAACTTCTAGTAGAATAACTAGCACAAACCACAGGTAGCCTAATGAAATCATAATGAGAACAACAAACTTAAGTCCAGCTGCCTTGGATCCTATCCTAGAAGAAAGACAGGCTATTAATCTGATGAAATCATAAAAATAAAAATATACAATGGTTTGTGGAAAATTCAGTGGAGTGACCTAGGCAACTGATACAGTGACTTGGAGGAAGAGATACTGCTTCCCAACAGCACTATCTGGAGTTTGTAAACAGTTGCAGAAGTGGAATCAAAGTACTGGATTGTCTTAAAGGTGAACATGGAGTCTCTTCAAGCTTTGCCCTAGTGGAACAATTAAAGGGAGGCTTTATGATATATTTGGCATCCAACCTGTTGTTCCACATCAGAGCTCCAAGGGAATCAGTGCCAATGGAGCAAATCATCTTACTGTCTTAGACTAGGGGTAGGTGAAGTGTATTCCAGAGGTCACATGCACCCCATAGAGGACCCAGTGCTCCCCTTACTATTTTAGGGCTCAAAATACCATTTAAAAAGAAACTAGAAGGAATTAACTAGTTCTTTTCTGTTTCTTAAAAAAAAATTCCTAGCTTAAAATATGCCCATTGAAAAAATATATTTAATTGGTACTTTGTATCCTTAATTTTTTTTAAAGTGCAATTTACATTTCTATGTAAAAGAAAATGGCGGGGGGGGGGGATTGAGGTTTGACGTAGGTGTTGCCTGCACTGGCCAGGAAGCTCTAGGAGCAGCCTGGAGTATCCCGGCCCTGTGGCTGCCTCAACCTCAGAGCAACAAATATATTAATTTAATACATTTTAAAGCTGTAATATACTGGTTCTGGTGCAGAATATGCCAGATGTCATCTGGACTGATTGCCCCAGAACTGAAGTTTGGGTTGTGCGTCATCGAAACAGGGGAACTCCAGAACAGGAGGGAAATAGGTCTTCTGGCCCAGGCAAACAAGGCCTTGGGGACTGTTCTTGGTGTTTCATCATACATTTTAGTTCTACATACATATGTTTCTTATTCATATTGACTACTTTCATTTATTTGTTATCATATTCCTCATCAATAATTTTATGATGTTCTTTAGTGGTTTATGCATTTGTGGCTGAGACCCTGCCCTTCTTTATTTGTTGGTCAAGGTCATCATGGCCCCTAGGCCATCAGAAGTTGACCATCCCCGGTCTTAGAACATACTGCTTTAATTTCATTGATGTAATGATTGTCACCACATGCCTGTTTGAACATGCATAGGTTTTTCTCTGCACAAAATGCTTGAGGACAGTAACACCGATTTTTCTTTCCATAACTGTCAGTTCCTCTACCAAGGATATTTCTTTTGCCACAATATCCACAGCTTTAGTTCTTATCACGATTGTTGTGTCTTTATGGGAAATATCTTTTTATTTTTGTAAAACAAAGGCATAGCCTATGGGCTGCATGTGCCCCCCGAAATCCTACTTTTACACATTTCAGTACCACACCAATCTCACCAATCCCCCACCCAAACTTTAAAAAATATTTTAGTGCAATTTTGGAAAACCCTCTCAAATGCATGAAAACATGCAAATACACTTCCACCCTGTTCCTACAAGCAACCCAAGATCCTATACTACTGACAAATACCTCTGTTTTTCTTTGCAATGCCTCTTAAAATGGTGAAAGAACTTTGTGTTGCCATTTTGAGGTGGACTGCAAAGGAAAATCGAGGTATTTCAGCTAGCAATATCTGGAATACTTCATCCTCAGTATCTGTAAACAATCTGTTTTTGATTAATTCTCCTTTCAAAATGCCATATTCATATGAATCTACCATTTTGCATTATGCACAATGTACATACAGAGTTTCACACATTTATGCACACATGTTAGAGCATTTGTGTATGATTTCTTTTGGTAAGTGAAAATAATTTTGCAGTGCTTCTAATGATTTGGTGGTATCTTCCGTTTGGGATGATGACAAATCAAGATACTGTTGGAGCATATGATCTTTCACATTCATTGCAAATTATAGTCTTGTGTCCTTGGCGGGATACATACCACCAGAAAGTACGCACGGAGCGCGTACTAGGGTTAGGAAGGGGCAGCGCTTCCACACCCCCTAACCCTAGTACATGCTCTGCGCATACAAAATGGCGGCAGCTGTTCCACATGGCTGCCGCCATTTTGACGTCTTGGACACATAGCGTCCAGACGTGCCGCGGCAGAAGTGATGCCGCAAAAGCACGCCTTGCGCTTTGCGGTGCCACTTCCGGGGCCCAGGAAGGAGCGCGATTTTTGCACTCCTTCCTCGGAGCGTCTGGGAGCCCCGCGGTTTGGCTGCTGCGGCTCCCAGACGCTGCAAGTGGTGGCGGCGGGAGACCGCTGCAACCCGGCGGTTTGTAACCTGCCATTAATTTTTTGTCTCTTTTCCCAACCATTCTGCTGCTTAGTTATTTTCCTGCTGTCTCCACACAAAAAAATCCCATTACTGAAAACATCGGCTGTAATGTCCAAAGGGCCAGAGACTTGCATTAGACTGGCCAGCATTGCCAAAATATTTGCTTTTTCAACTTATCTGCTTTTCCACTTAAAATCAATACCTCTTCAGCCTTAGTGTTCAGAAAAGTTCTTCATCTCATGAGAAAATGTTTACAATGATTAAAGAAAGCATAGTGGTTTGAGTGATGGATTACAACTCTGGAAACCAGGGTCTGAATCCCCTCTTGGCCACAGGAACTCACTGGTTAACTCTGAGCAAGTCACATTCTTGCAGCATCAACAAATCTCCTTTGAACAAATCTTGCCAGGAAAAACCCCATGGTAGGTTTGTCTAAGGGTCACCAGCAGTCAGAAAAAATTTGAAGGCATGGTTGTGGTATTTCCCCCACGAGGTAAGAATATAATCTCACCACAAACTTAGGGGCTGTGTAGACAGCCCTGAAGGGGTGGCTTCCAGCTGTCCCTTTGACAGCCAGATAGGGGCTGCGGCAACTGCATGCTGCAGCCCCGATGTAGCCTTTCCAGGGTGTGAAAAGGAATTGCAAAAAGTGGCTCCTTTTTGTGCCCTGGAAAGGGCATGAGAGCCGTGGCTTTATGGCGCTGCTTTGGCGCAGCACCATGTAGATGCAGCACAAGCGGAGTGCCGTGACACCGTGCGGTGCAGTGCTCAGTGTCATGGCACCCTGGTGGTGGAGTCATGGCTTGCGTCATATGGATGTGATGCCCCAACTCTGCCCCCAGGCTGGCCTTAATGGCTAGTCTGCACAGGGCCTTAGAAAATGTAGGCTCTGGTGATCTGTAGTTCTTTTGTGTTTAAGGTCCAGACTAACTGGTTTTAAGTTATATAAGAGGGACCTTGCTCTTTCCACCTTCAGAGATATATTTGCTGGAGACTTTGCAGCCACTCCCAGACTATGAAATACCCTTCCTAGGGAGATTGTACCAGCTGTAAAGACAGTTTTGTTTAGTCAAGTGTTTAGTAACTAATTAGTTCTAAATAAAGGTGCTGGACTTCCAATGTTTTATTGATTTGGTGTTTCGAACTGTTTAAATTGTGTTTTAAATTGCTCTGTTTGTATGCCTAATAAAGATTGACTGATTGACTGACTGGCTGACTGACTGAATTGCTGTGTAATTTAATATTTATGATTTACTGTCTTGTGTGAGATGTTTCAATATATTGTAAGCCATCTTGTGTCCCAACCTTGGGAGACAGGAGGGAAATAAATAGACAGACAGACAGACAGACAGACAGCAAATGATACAGGGTTAGAGATAATTTAACTGAACATTTAAATGAAAACTGCCCATCTAGTTCCCTATTGTAGAAATGAGACATCATGGATAATCATACCTCCCAATAGTCATGATTTTGCAGGGACAGTCCAAATTTATCCTCTGTTGTCCAACTTTTTCAGCTGCTTTTAAAATGTCCAGATTTCTCTCTCTTCCTCCCAATTTCCCCCTTTGCCTCAGCTTACTTTAGTTGCTGCAAACTGAGTTTTAAATGCATGTTTTCACTAGTTAATTCAGTGAGGGGAGAGGAGTTGACACAGAATATTATCACATGAGCCTTGTTCTCTTATTTGCGGATACATACCGCTTTGGGAGCCATAGGGCGTTCACTACTGCAGCTCCTAAACTCTGAAATAGCCTACAGGAAGAGATCTGTTTTATTACCACCTTAGAGGCCTTTAAGAAGGCACTTAAGATGGATCTCTTGCAGTGGGCTTATCCACCAGACTCTATATAAGAAATCATGATAAAATGCTCCACTCCTGATTATGATTGTTGGTTACCTAATGACTTTGCTATTTTATAAAACTAATAGGGATGTTGATATTCATTATTAGCATTTTATTGATCGTATTTGTATTTGTATTGTATTATTTTAGTGATGTAATCCTGCCTTGACCCATGGGAGAGGCGGCAAATATAAATAAACTATTATTATTATAATTATTATTATTATAACACATTCCTTCAACAGTGCAACTGGGGCTGTTTCTGTCATTGACAGTTCCTTGTGCTCTCTTCTGCATTCCTCATTAACCCTGCCTTCATACCCTATGCCTCTCAGTTTTTTTCAAAATTTTCTAATTTGTAATGCAATTTAGCAACTATGGGTATGCAGTTTAGCCCCCCTCCTTCCAAAAAAAAAAAAAAAAAAGACAAAAGAAAAGAAAAGAAAAGAAGGAGAAAAAAGAAAAGAAAAACAGCCTGGGTATAGGAAAGGGGAGAGAGAAGACTAGGGCACTGTGCAGACCAGCCATTAAGACTGGCCTGGGGGTGGAGTCGGAGCGTGGTGTCCACATGATGCATGCCCCGACCCAGCCTCAGGGCACCATGACACTGCACGCCAATTCATGATGCAGCATCAAAGGAGTGCCTTAAAGCCATGGTGCCGTGGCTATTGCACCCTTCCAGGGCTCAAAAAGGAGCCACTTTTTGCAGCTCTTTATTGTTCCATGGAAAGGCCAGATCGGGGCTGCAGTGTGTGGTTGCCGCAGACCTGATCTGGCACAGCTGAAGGCAGCTTCAGGCCATCCCTTAGGGGCAGTCTGCACAGCCCCAGAGATAGGAGGAGACTGACACCATGTGACTACCCAGGGAACTACAGCTGGAAGAACTTATTTTATCTGAGGACTAATGGGACAGCAGTGTGATTGGGAACTTATCAATGGGTTTTCCCTGTCAATGACAAGGGACACTCTAGCAATGCTGCAAAGGCAAAGGGACAAGATAGAGCTGACATTATTTGGTAAATACCAAAGGCACTATTCTCTAGCTTTAAAACTGGTGTTTTCTTGGCAGGATTTGTTCAGAGGGAGTTTGCCTTTCACTTCCTCTGAAGTGAAGAAAGTGTAACTTAGAGAAACAGATAAAACAAGTATCAAACACTCTACTTGTACTGAAGTGAATGTAAGTAGAACATCTTTTCATACCTTGCTTTCCCATGTGGGCAAGATCAAGGTCTGAGGATAATGGAGCTGGATTGCAGGGGAACCAACCCAGCTGTAGATCTCATTTGTGCAGGCAAATGCCTGAATAAGCCTTTAGTCTCTTGGCAGTTATGGTACACAAAGGCAGCTGTGTTGACCATAAAGCAAACTCTGCATTGGGGTAATGTCCTTTATGAGGCCAAATTCATCTCCAAAATCACAAAAGGCCATGCCAACTTTTGAGATTGCCAGATCCCTGTCAAGCAAGGTGTTGTAAAATGCAGAGAAGGACCAGGATGGGGAAATGGAATAGACCCTAAATAAATAAATAAATAAATAAGGGCAAAACAGTCTTCATTTTAAAGAACTTATGGCCTTATCATTTCTTCAGTTGTGATGGAGGAGAAGAATTGTGTGATATCTATTTCAGTATCCCAGGTGATACTGGCATGAAGTTGCAGGCAGGGCAGCTGAGAACACAGGGGCATTTTTGGCACTCTGTTATTGTGAGCATAAAGGCCAGTGGTAAACTCCAGCTGTCTCTCTGTTGGGAGATATGGAAATCACACACAAAAACCCAAAATAATATACAAGGACATGCATCTGCTTGAGAGCAAAGGATAAAATGAGGTCCTCAGTTCCATATACAGAAGTTGACCAAAGTGATAGTTATTACCTATGGGACAGTATTCTCCATTTCACCTAAGGATAAGGGTGTTAAGGAATGTTAGGCAGCCATAGCTGCCCTCTTGTAATTCATTTCTACTCCTATAGTGCCTGCTACCAGAAGCCTATACTTCACTTGACCCAACTGTGAGGGTGGGAATCACACAGCTCACCCAATGTTTTTGAATTGCAAACTTCCAGCACTCTTCACCATTGGCTATACAAGCTGGGGCTGCTGTGTGCAATTCAACAACATCTGGAGAACCCCATTATTCCCACCTCTGTTGGGAGGCATGCCCTATGTGCACATGTCAATGTGTGTGTGTGCACACATGTGCACACGTACGCACAAGTCTCCCCACACCAGTGTCTCAGCCAATGGACCCCACTCTCATTCTTAGTGTAGTCATATATCACTCTGCCTATGACATGGAACCAACTTCATCCCTATTCTTCTTTCCAATATAATTTAATTTCCCCGCTTCAGCAATTCTCTTTTTCATTGAAATTTCATATGAAAACATACTTCATCTCCTGTCAGTATCCAAAATAGCCCTATTCATTTCCCTTTCACCATGTAATTATTGCAACTGTATTATCTATAGTAGTTTAAGGAGTTCTGCAGAAGAGCTACCCTGTAATGAAAGAGTATGCCTTAGAGAGGAGGGGGAAAGAGTGTAGGTGGTAGAAATGAATGTCTCTGCCAGGTGTTTACTCCAACTTGGTTGTACATTTCCTTTAAATGTTTAAAACATCTGCCAGAAAGAAAGAAAGAAAAAACAAAAGAAAGAAAGAAAGATATGTTAGGAAAAATATATAAAGTAAATTTGAAGTGGTTATTTGATTAGGGAAGAAACAAATACCTGTGAGCTCCAGTAACGTGAAGAAAAAGGAGATTTGTTGTAGATAGCTCAATGTAAGCACTAGATTTTCACACATTGAACCATAGATATCTACACAATTACTGTGATTTGTTTTGCAAGATGTTATGCAATGTAGGGATAAACTATATGTTGCATTAAATGTGTAGCATGCAGTAAGCCGTCTTTCTTTCTCCATGCAAAATAAGTGCATGTGGAAGCAATCCAGAATGGAGCTTTTTCCTTGTGGTCAGGACTACTTCTTTAACACACATCAGACAGGTGGGGGTGGGTGGGTCTAAAATGTTTAAAACTCAATTGGTACAAATTGTACATTTTTCTTCTTTTTTTAGCCTGCACACTAAAGGAGTGTTTGGGGGGCAGTGGGAGAAGGCAGGTTTAATCTTTCTGACTGAAGTGGCTGCTATCCGAATCATTCCTCCCATTACTTTAGAGTAAGAAAGAAAATGAAACTCAGCTGCACGCTTTGTATTTAACATAGTACAGAGTTTAGTCATTAACTAATTCCACAGAAAGGGACAGAGTATATAATGACCTGACAACATGGACAATAGCAAGCTGGTTAGCAATTTGAATGGCGACAGATAATGAACTATGCCAGATAATGTCTGGCACTAAGCATAATGACAATTTGCCCTAGTATTTGAATAGGGAATTCTCACACAAAATAGCCTGGCATTATGCACAAAAGCAAGCTGCTCAGGCTATTGAGCATTGACTGAAATGGTGTGAAATCTCATGTAAAGAACAGTGCCCAAATCCTACCATAGACATCTAGGTTTGTGAATGACAACTCAAATGCAAAGTCCTGCTGTGTTTTTTGTGAAATCAATAATTTACTTAATTCTGCTCTGGGCTGTATAACGTCTACAGATTTTTCAAGATAAATGCTAACAAATCCCATTCCCCTCCAAAAAAAGTGCTGACAGCTGGAGAAATAAAGTTAATTTGCAGGTGAAAAGCTGGCTTTGTTATACATTTACACCAGAGGCAGCATCAGTCTGTAAGCCTTCCAGCAATTGTATTGATTTTGGAGGTACTTGACAAGTAGCCAGTGTATTTGTGGGTTAGTAAAACTTTGTAAATAAAATTCTGTCTTCTATGGGTTTGTTTTTGTTTTGAAGAAGCATGACTGCACATTTTTGCTACCCCTAGAATGAAGACATGAAATGAAGTGATTGGATTGAATTAACAGTCACAGCTTTCTTAAACAATTTAACTGATCTTAAAAATGATTAAAAGATGACATTTTCTGTGTCTTGGTATTGGTTACTTGTTATCATGGTAGGAACCAGGGGACAATGTTTATCCCCACCTACATTTCATAGGAGTCCTCACTGCAGTTCTTACAGATTTGTCTTTGTCCATAAGTGGCCACATGTCAGTAGCATGCTCATTGGACTTAAACTATGGCCCATTACAGACCGCCCAAAAGGTGCGGTCTTGGGCCGCTGCCGGTTGCAGCGCAGAGGAGCCGCAGCAGCCAAACCGCGCGACTCCTCCGCGCTGCAAAAAAGGAGTGCAGAAATCGCACTCCTTCCAGCAACCCGGAAGAGCCGCCACAAGTGCCAAAGCGCGCACTCGCAACGGCTCTTCCAAGTTTAGCCGTCCGGACGCTGCGCGTCCATTACGTCAAGATGGCCGCGCCCGTCTGTATAGGGCGCCGCCATCTTGCCGTACGGAATACGCGCGAGGGGCAAGGCGCGTCCGTAAGTGCCGCCCCTCGCGCGTATTCCTGGCGCGACAACGGCGCCGCTTAGGCCCGTCTGTAAGGCGCCTTAGAGACTGTCTGGAACAAGATGCTTTGGGACCAGCAATATTGTGAGAAATTTGTTTAGATAATCCAGTTTTACTAGGAAGATGTGTTGCCATGTTCATTACCACCAAAGACTTTAATGTAATATCCATATTAGGTTATTTGAAGTTCCTTGATGCCTATTCCTGTAAAAAAAAAACATGTGAACATTAGGACCTTTAACAAGAGCCCTATTTGTTTGTCCAGCATGAGAATAAATCATTTTGTTGGGCAAGAGGGACAAGCCCTTGCCTCTGTCTTGATCACACCAACCAAGGCTCTGTCAAGCAGGGTACTGAAGGATGATACATTCAGCCCCTCCTCTCAACAACCCACAATGTGATGTACATGTGTGATAGGACCTGACAACGAGAAGGAGAGGGGTGGATACATCATTCTTCAGTGCCCACCACCCCAGTGCCCACCACCTCAGAAATCTTCATCTTATATGGCTGCCTGGCATCTAAGGTAGGTTTTGGGGACAAATTTGCAGTTGTTGAAATGGTGCAACAACTGTAAATATGAATAGTAAAATGTATGATGTTGTAAGTCTAGCTGAAGGCATTGTAAAGACTGAACAGGATGGCAAACATGTGAGGGTTTTTGGTTTGTTTGTTCTGCATACAATAATTCCTCCCCAGCACTTTGGAACATTCAAATACTGGGATAAAGCTGCACAGAATTTTCACTGCTCTATTGTTATTTTTTGATGTGCTTGTATCAGGAAAGTGCCTGTGATGTGCTGAAAGAAGTTCCCATTGAAGGACCAAGTGACAGAAGGGTATGTGGTCAAATTTCTGATATCATATAGCTCACAGGGAGCAAAGTGGATGGTGTTGCAGACTGGATCTCCAAAGTGTATTCCCCACTCCTGACTTGGATCTCAATTCAGCCTTCAACATAAGCTCCTGAGTACATTCCCCCCCCCCCCCATCTTGAACTGAAATGAACTGATGAGATTCTATGTCATAGACTAGTAAAGGCAGCTTTGGAAAATAGTAGCCTTTCAAGGTAGACTTTGGTTAAAATACATGCAGTATGTCAAGGTATGCCTCTTACTGATGTAATTTTATAGATATAAGGCAAACTCATTGCTCACATTTGATGACACGGCTTTTAGATTTGTTGTAGTCATTGACCTTGTCAGACAAGTGGTAGCTCAACTGCAACTGTAAACTGTAATGGTGGAGAAATTTAGCATGCTGGATGGTAAAACACTGAGTCAAGTGGGTCCAAAAGACCATCTGGTGCAGCATCTCCACCCTTTGATGCAGAGCCATTATCCATCTATCAGATGAACCCAAATGACAGAACATCACAAACAGTAGGCAGCTGTAGCCCAGGGAAGAAAGGTGCTTGCAGGCTGAGCAGAACACACACTTTGCAGCAAGAAGAGATCCATGACTGATTTCCTCACATTTAACAACTAATTTGATCATAGATGATATGTTAAAGCATTTAATCTCAGTCCCTGGGCCATTTCCCTGATTTCATCCTTGCTGTTATTATTTCCCAGGAAGGGAAAATAATGGCATGGTAGAGGCACCTCTGTTTTGTTGCTTGAGAACAGCATTGGGTAAGGAAAATTGTGTGGATGAAATGTCTTTTATTTCATGTACCTCTTCAGTTCTGTATTTTACTATTAAATATCATATTGTGTATTAGTATATTCTCTCTGGGCATGTTTACATGGACCATTTACACTGGTTTCCCCCTGCCCTCATGATGCCCTGTCCACACAATGCAGGGCCAAGCCCCAATTCAAATACAGACTGTTTTCACAAGAGAAGGCCAGTTTCGCTTCAAATCTGAGCCATCCCTGCCTTAAACTGCATTTTTTAAAAAAACTGACAGTTTGCTCTGGATTTTCCATTATAATTCTGAGCTGTTTGGAGCAACACCAGGTGGCTATTTACACATGAATCTGCTGGCATGACTCGCTCTCTCTGAGGTCACAATAGGGCACCTAGCCATGTGATCAATGCTTGTCACCTTGTTTCTGACTTCAGAGGGAGTAAGTCATGCCAGCAGCAGTACTGCTAAGTGGTACAGTGGGATGTGCATATAGACAGCAACTTAGCATTGCTATGGATTTTCCATATAATGGGGGAAATTAAGGACAGCTTTGGGGCCAGGATACTGGCCAGTGTAGACCCACATTCTGTCTCTGTTTCTCTCTCTCTCTCTTCCTCTTTCTCTCACACACATATGCACATGTTCACAGTATTTATTTTAAAACAAAGAACAATTACAGATCTCCCAGGACAGGCCTAGTGCAGGGCTAAGAATTGTGTGAGCTTCCAGATATTGTTGGGTGGGAACTCCCAGCATCATTGACTGTACAGACTAGGGTTCAGAATTCCCACTATAGTCTATTCTAAGGTTCAACTAGAATAGATCCATTACTGCAATGAAACCCAAGTAAGTATTGACTTACCAAGTTCCCATTGATATAATGAATTTACTTCTTGTTGTGACTAACAATTTGATTTAGACTACAGTGTGTACTTTGATGGTAATTCAAGTGATCAAAAAGGTTTAGGTATGGCTAGCCCTATTATTAGGCAGAGTGAAGAGCAGGGAGTCCTGGTAGTAGCTTAGAGACAGAGCTGTATATGTCTCATGATTTGTACTGTGCTTCTCCCACCCACCTAGGGTTGCCATAATTCTCTACTATAAATCGGGACAAAATCTAGGACAAAATTTAGACCAAAATTTAGGACAATTGTAGGATAAAATTTAGCCCAAAATGTAGGACATTTAAGGTCCTCCATTTTTCTTACATGTCCTACATTTTGGGCTAAATTTTATCCTACAATTGTCCAAAATTTTGGTCTAAATTTTGTCCTACATTTTGTCCTGGTTTATAGTAGAGAATTATGGCAACCCTACACCCACCTATAATATATAGGGTTCCCAGGTGGAAACCCTGAATCTAAGGACCTAGGTCCTCTTCTCCAGTCCTTAGGGTGAGGGAGAAGAATCTCAAGGTGAGAACAGTGGCTTAAAAAGTAAGTTTGCACCACTGCTACCATCATCACTATCCTTTCTTTCTCCCAAAATTGGGATTCAAGGTGGTGTACAATTTGAAAAGAATAAATATATATCGCCCTTGATGATTTTTTCATTTGAATGTTTAATCTCTGCAAATGTGATTGATGCTTAATGCATCACATTTTAGAACATCACTAGGAACTCCCCCTGGTAACTTACTCCTTGTAACATTACCCGGATATGCCTCCTCTAACATTAGAAAGAGTCACGTCTAGACATTTGGTTTTAGCACTGGAATCGCAGGCGTAGTCCTGACTTGGCATCCTTGTTGGGTGCTGCCTTTCAGTATGGTGAAGGGTACAGTTCCATTTTCCAGTGTAGTTAGTAGACTTCATATGCCAGAGCAGCCATCATTTGTGAATGGAGTGGAGCAAGATGCCATCCTCAACTTTGTTTTAGGCAGCAGAAAGCCTTGGGCTGGCCCTCATTTAGAGGCATACCACACCGGGGTGTCACCCAGTGTAGGGCGTGAGGCTTTGAGGATGGAGCTTCAAGGGGCAGGCCAAAAGGGCATACCCTCACATCCCTGTCCAGTGCAGCTTTACACCTGAGTAAAGCCATACTGGGTAGGGAGGAAGGGGTGCCCTGGGCCTCTCTGTCTAGTATGGCAGAGAGGTGTGGGGGAGAGGGTGCTCAGCTGGGTGTCACTCATCTTCTGGGGTGTCACCCGGTGCGATCCATATCCCCCACAATCCCTAGTGATGCCACTATCCTCATTTTTATAGTTCACAGGGAAGAATGCTTTCTTATCATTGTTGGTCAATCTGAACTTTGAGAAGATTTGTCTATGATCTTATGTATCATAGTCATTCAAACCCACTACATTCTGATCCTTTTGGCATGTTCTAAACATTCCCTGGCTAAAGCAGTACATTTTATATCTGAACCATAAATCTTTCTTACTTGGCAGCCTGGGCCCCTGAGTTAGGTTTTTTTGTTGGTTTTTTTTTTTTACTGCAGCAGAGCAAATAATGATTTGCAAAGCTGGAGTCAAAGCCAGATCCTATTCTTATTCTGCTTGCCAGGCATATCCTGGGCTGTGTTCTGACCTTTGATGGGTTTCTCCAGCAGTGGTGCACTATCATTTCTATTTTTAATTGGGGAGAGGTTAACAGAAGGAGAAATAAGAGAGAGAGATGGAAAGAGGAACAGAAAGGAACAACAGAAGGAAGAGAGACAGACAAGGCCATTCATGGGTATTTAAGGCAAATAGTGGACTCCTTGTGAAAACTGGATCCTGCTGTTAAAAAAGGGTTAAGAGTATAATCCTCTAAAATGAGTAGGAAGAAAAAAGAACAAGACCTACTGGTACTGTATATCTTTAGGAAGTTTTCAGCTGTGGTGTCACCTTCCAGAAAAGGGGTTCATTTGACGGAACTGCTAATTTACTTAAGCATGTTCTAGGTGAAGCTATGATAGAATATTTGTCAATAGTGAGGGAAGTGAAATTAACCTTCTCTTTACAAGATGCTGAGAAACATTTGTGGAGGTTTCTAGCAACATTGCCTTTTTTATATTACTGCCAACAAGTAGATTTCAACTTTTGGCAGACCCTATGAATGAGAGACCTCCAAGTTACCCTGTCATCAACAGTCCTTCTCTGGTCTTGCAGACTCAGGGCCATGGCATCCTTGATTGAGACAATCTATCTGGAATGGGGTCTTCCTCTTTTCCTACTGCCTTTTACCTTGCCAGGCATTGTTGCCTTTGTGTGTATGTGATTCATGTCTTATGTTCTGTCCAAAGTGCATTAGTCTCAGTTTAATAATCATGGCTCCTAGGGAGAGTTCAGGCCTGATTTGCTCTAGGACCAATTTATTTGTGTTTTTGTCAGACTTGTATCTGCAAAATTCACCAAATTTCAAATATGCTAGTTCTGTTTCCATTGGCTTTCATCAATGTTAAGCTTTCACAACCATACATGGAAAATGGAAACATAATAGCATGGATAATCCTGACTTTGGTATTCAATGATATATACACTTCAGGAACATTCTAGTTTCTTCATAGCTGCTCTTAGAAGTCCTAGGCCGGTTACACACCGGCAGTTGGGACGTCCACAGGACGTCCCATTTTAAAAAAGGGGCGTCTCTTCTAGACGCCCCTGAGTCTAATACAGACTCTGTCCGTACAATATGGCGCCGGCCCTTCTACATGGCCGGTGCCATATTGACGTATCGGACGCTGAGCGTCCGAACATCGCGTGGCGCTAATGACGTCACGAATGTGCCCTTGGCGCTTCGCGACATCATCAGTGCGCCGCGGAAAGAAGCTCCATTTTGGAGCTTCTTTTTTGCTCCGCATGGGAGCCGCGCAGTATGGCTGATGCGGCTCCCGCGCGGAGCAAGCGGCGGCGGCGGCAGACCGCCTAAAAGCGGCGGTCTAGAACCCGCCCTAGTCTTCTTCTGATTTCTGGACTGAAAAGCCTGAACAGACAGGCCAACATAAAGCTGCTTTGGGTCACTTTGGAGGTATGCTGTTTCTGCACTCTGTTTCTGCATATTCTGTACCAACAGTGGCCTCTTGTTCTAAGTACAGGTTACATGAGAATAATCAAATGTTCTGGGACTCTTATTTCTTTAAGAGCAACCCATAGCTTTTCATGATCTACACAATCAAAGGTTTTGCTATAATCTATAAAGCACTAGCTGTTTTTCTTCTGAAATTCTTTGGTGTGCTTCATTAACCAACTTATGTTTGCAATGTGATTCCTAGTGCCTCTTCCTTTGCTGAATCCAGCTTGGACATCTGGCATTTCTCACTCCATATATTGTAAAAGTCTTTGTTGTAGAATTTTGAGCATTACTTTGCTTGTGTTGGAGATTAATGAATGGTCCTGTGGTTAATGAAATCTCACGTATTCCTTTCTTGGGGACTGAACAGTATATTGAGCACTTCCAAACTGTGAACCTTTCTATTTTTTTCCATATTTGATCACAGATTTTAATCAGAAATTGAGTGGATTCTGTCTCTGTTGCTTGGAAGAAATCTATTGACATGCCATCTGTTCCTTGTGATTTATTTCTCCCAGGTGCTTTGTGTTTTGATTTCACTTTTTAAAATTGTGGGTTCATCTTCGAATGCTTCTTCCTTGAATTAATCTGTCATCCTTTCATCTCTTTTATGTAGTTCTGCTGTGTATTATTTCCACCATCTTATTTTTCTTCTTCTTCTGTATCATGCATGTGTTCTCCTTTTAGGTATATAGCAATTCTGGGACCTTGTGGAAGAGATCTCTTGTTCTGGTTTTTTTGGTTGTTGTTGTTATGGCCTTCTATTCCTCTGCATTGACTTTTATACCAGTTGTCATTGTCCCTGTATATGATTCATTGAAGAGTTGCATTCAGAGTTCTGAACCTAGATTAATCTGTTTAATCTGTCATCCAGTGGGCCTTTTCTTTCTCTGCTAGGGATAGTGTCTTTTCCCACTTTCTTCTAACAATGCCCCTGGCTTCAGTCTAGAATTCTTCTGGATCTGTTCAATTAGGCTTAATATTGCAAATATATATTTACATTATCTTGAAATCCTTACTCTTCTCCTTTAGTTTTGCTCTAAATTTTGATAATATGGTCTGTTCCATAGTGTACTTCTATTTTTATCTTTGCAGAGTGAGATGAGCTTCTCCATCTTTTGCTTCCAATACTGTAGTCTGTTTGATTTATATATTGGCCAGCAGGTGATATCCATGTATACTGTCATCTCTTTCGTTGCCTGAAGAATGCATTTGTGATAAACAAAATGTTGGATTCACCAAATTCAATCAGTTGCTCTCTTTCTTCATTTCTTGATCTTACCTCAAATTCTACTATAATGTTTTGTTCTACTCTGTTTCCTACTTTTGTTTTCTAATTGTCTATGATTACTGACATGCTTTGTTTTGATGTGTCGTCAATTCTTCCTTGACTCCAAAACAGAATCTTTCAATTTCTTCTTTTGCCTCTGTAGCTGGAGGATAAAGTTGGACTATGGTTATATAGATGTATTTTCCCTGACATCTTACTTATTTTTTTTTATTTAATCAGACTTTGCATTATATCCTTTGACTGCTTTTGCTTTTGCTACATTTCTCCTCACTACACCATTTCTTTTTAGATTTTCATTTCCTGAGTAAACAACTATATAATTATCAGATTGAAAGTATCCCATTCCTCTCCTTTTTCTTGTGGAAGAAGAGCACAAGTACTGGGATGTTTATATATTCCTTTGCTTGTTTTTACTATGTCTAGCTTGAAATAAAAGATCCTCTGTCATTTTCATCTCCCACTACTGCTGCTGTGCTGTGGCTGTTTGGCACATTTAGTCTGGTTCCTCAGCAAAAGCCTATCTGAGACCCTACCAGTGGCACTATTTCCATCAGCCTAGCCTCTCACCTCACAAAAGCACATAGTCCCACCACAACAGAAAGGTAGTGCCATGGTGGGGAGCTTTATATAGAAGAACTTATATGGAAGAGTTTAATTTAGACATCAAAGTAGTACATTTCCTGATTGAAAGTGATTTCTTCAAGTGATATCTTGTAATATCAGCTGCATAGACATATACAATGGACTGAACATTTTACTAATCAGTTACTTTAAAAAATAATAACTTTGCAGGGTGGGAGGGGAAATGAATCTTTGGGAAGCAATTCCATATTTTCGATTTTCAACTCTTTGAAATTACTCTCTTTTCTGAGAAGGGACTTTCATGACCAAAGAATCCACAATTAAATGTCAGCATGTACGTATTTATTTAGGTTCCAAATGCTGACCAAACATCCAAAAAGAATTCTACTAGCTAATCCCAATCAGAGTAGGCCACTTGAATCTATTGTTGAATGTTGAGTCACCACATAGATAAATCCTATTTATTTAATGGGTCTACACTAGGAGGGACTAACAATAAGATCTGCTTCCTTCAGTTTTCTGAAGCATAGCTATTGAGTAAACTGCTTCATTTGTAGTTTTTAGCAACCAGCTGGCTTATATAAGCATTCGTTTTCATCTATTTTTCAACCTGTTTTGTTCCCTTCAGAATAGCATGGCTCAAAGACTCCCCTTTATGTGCAGAAAAAAAAAAAAGGGCGGATGAAGCATGCTATCTGTCTGTTCTAAGTGATGTCAATAGGTTTAAAAATTGAAGAGAACATTACAGCTGACATATTTCCCCAAGTAACTTGCTTTTTCTTTTCAGGAGTATTTTTTCCTCCTTCCTGTTGAATAACCAGAAAGCTACTTCATTAATATGAAAATTCAATTTGCAGTCCTCTAATTAATTTGTTAAAGAATTGCTAATGAATGTAAGTGCAAATTCTCCTGCTGAAAAGTTCAAGTATTAATGATTAAATCAGAAGGATAAGTGTTAGATCTGAGCCCTAAAATATTTCATGATGTGCATGACAATGTATTTCCTACATCAGGTCAAGTGAGCTATAGACCAGGGGTGGAATCCAATCATTTCCTCCCATTGACAGAACAGATTCTGACACTGAAACTGAGAGAAGTCTCATTTCTGCTCCTTCTGCTCCCCAAAATTTGCTCTGATACTACGACCCACTGGACCAGATTTTTGGAGGGGGACTGAAAAGACAGTAAAGTCCCATTATGCATTGGATCCCATGCCTGTATGTCACATAATCTGACAAGATTTGGAGTAGCACAAGACTCTCTGGGTAGCTCCCTCTTTTCCCTTTGTTTACAAAAGGTGTCATACAAAACTCTGGAATAACACATAACATCACCTTCGGAAAGAGGGCCAAGTATGTGCAAAATCTATGCTATAATTTAAAGTATCTTTCTTTCTGTGATACCAATATGGATGCTTGATCACAGAGCCATCCAACTTGGTGTGTTACCTAATGCAGTTGTGTGCCCCTTCATAATTTTCTTGACTGCAACTTCCAGCAGCCCTGGCCAGTGAAGCCAGTAGTGAGGAATGTTGGGAGTGGCAGTTCAACAATATCTATGGGGCTGAACAGTTCCCACCATTTAGGGTGCATCATGATCAAACAGTGCAGATTTCTGTATTTTGTGCTCTAGAATTCACATTTATGAATTTTGATCACACAATATGTAGATTCAAACATTCAAATATCCTTCTCTCTCTTTTTCTTCCAAATTTGAGCTTTTTCAGAACATTGATATTTGGGCTCCTTTTTTCATGGAACATGATGTGAAACAAATTTTGAGGATTGTAGGTGCAAATCACAAGACAAATCGCTTACTATCTGCCCTGGGTCATATGCTTTCTTCTGCCTCTTTTGTGACCCTGAGCATCTGCATCCCTAAGTTGGCCTAATGGTAAGGTTCATCCTGACTATGCTCCTGTGGTGGGGAAAATCAAGCTGCAGCCACTACTTGGTGCATCCCACTAATGCCTGCCTTTCAGAATGCATATTCTTTTCAATGTTTTTACATGTTTATAATCTTCAGTGTAATTTCATACAAATCTAGTCCCCATTCTCTCCCATTTCCAAAACAAAACATACCAAAGTCTGGTTTAGACATGAAAATTCTTCTCAGCACAATACATCAAAGTTCCTAATCACAGACAGCTTCATACACATATTCAAGTGAGTGCAAATAGAAGCTCTGTTCAGATAATTCTTTTCAACATGAGAAAGCTGAGGACTGAGTAGGCAAGCATTTGTGGATGTGTAATGGATATAGAGGTGGCACATGAAGCCCTGCACTTCATATGTGCTTTGCTTGTACTGTTCAGGCATAACCTCACAAACACATGCAAAATATAATAGAGAATATGAATTTCCTTTGCCTTTGGCTATTTAAAGCTTTCAAGGGACTGCTTCTCAGGATCACTGTAGCTAAATAATCAATAAAACTATTCGGCTTTGACTACAAAAGAAACTGTCAGGGTTCTAGGCATAATGGTCTGGGTTGCATATCCACTCTCCATCCAAATGAGTCTTTGTGGCGAGCCAAGGCATGGACTCATGGAGAAGATGCAGAATATCACATATACACATATACACCATGGGGATCTTGGCCTAATTCCATGCACATGTATGCAGACACTTCTGAAATCAATCACATATGAGGGTTTCAAATGTAATATCTAAGCATTCTGGGCAAGGTTTTCTATGTTAAGAATCCAGTCAAATGTTTTGCTTGGTACACAGAAACATATACATTTAACTAAATGTACTCTCCAAGACCAGGGATGTGCAATTGTGACAGGTCCAAAGGTGACTTTTATGTCCTGAGATCCTTAAGGGGCTGCATGAAGTACTGAAAAATACAAGAACACCACCAAAGTAGCCAGAGGTCCACTTCTGGTTCTCAATAAGTGATATAGTTTAATGTTAAACAGTATAAAGAAGCATTGCTAATTATTTAAAGAGTAAATTGTTGCACCTGAAGTCTGCTAGGAGCCATAACACACTCTCTTCTTTGAGAGCACAAAACATCCAGGGGTTCTGGAGGAACTGAAGGTCACAAAAAATCCTTGTGGGTCTGCATTTAGCCAGTGCTGCATTTTGACCACCCATGCATTAGATCAAGGATGGGAAATACCAGACCCTACCGATGATGTTGAATTACAATTTCTGTCCCATACCACTATTGACCAAACTGGGTTGGACCACTGGGACCTGGAATCCAACATTATCTGGAGGTGACAGATTCCAAAGTCCTGCACTGGATATACATGATGGGTAGCTTCTGAAAACTGATAGGATTTTCAGAAGAAAATATACACATTTCCTTAGATGTTAAGCCTAACAAATTCAGTGGACCAAATCCTATTAAAGCTAGATTAGATCTACCAAATCAATTGCTGAATTGATTGATTTAATACATCTATTCCAGTTGGGAGTATGCCAACAGCACCTTGTCCAGGAAAGTGTATATAATGTAATCTAAAGATTAGAGTTTGGGGGCGAAAAATTCCATTTTTGGACTACAGCTCCCAGAACCCCCAGTCACTATCTATGAAGAATAGTACAAATAGTACAAAGATGCCATACCATCTTGTAACTGAAAACCAATGTCATTGAAATTGCTGGAGAAGTTCTATGGTTCAAACAGATAAGATAAAAGAGTCTGGGATGCAGGATCAGATATGGAGACAGATGGGCAAATGAAATGAATTAAGTTTAAGAAAAGAGCTAAAGATTTGTCGATGGGAGAAAAAAATGAGACAGGATGTACTCTGAAAAGAATGATTATGGGTTAGATAAAAAAGACTGTCTCAAGCTGGATACATCTCAAAGTTTCTCTTTCAAAAAGATTCTTGGCAAAATCTGACTCAGAAAGAATACAGCAGATGAGAATATGAAACAGAATATGTTGTTGGGAATCTTGATAAATGCATGCCTTAAATAAGCAGAGCTAACTTCATATTTTAAAAGTTGTGATGCTAAGCGACAAGGGAATAAAAACCATGTATGGCCTGAAATATTTGTCTGAGTAATGATCATATGTCTTGAGCTCCACCAAAAGAATAAACAATTTGGAGGGATGTGCCAATGGTTGATCAAAAGCTATCACATGGCAGAGTTTAAGGTCAAAACAAGTTTCACATGATCACTTAAATATAACTTGGATTTGTTACATTTTTTTAAACAAGGGGATCATGAACATCTTTTGATTGTAATAAATATTTTTGTCAACTTTTGAAAAAAAATACACTTTTGCATCTAAAGTTATGCAGTTTTAAACCAGAAATCAAAGCAATATTATTTGAACTTTTTTTTAGAGTGAAATACTGTACATACCTTCTCAGATGTATGTTCCATTGCATTCTATGGGGCTTACTCCCATGTAAATGCATACAGGATTATAGCTTCAGTCTGTAACGAAGCTAGAAAAGTAAATTAATTTTTCAAATTTGCCTACAAAAGATAGTGAACCACAATTTAATTGTTTTATTATTGACTTATGAGGAATGCCTTGCTGAATATTACACTTCTTTATTACATTTTATCCCATTCTTTCTCCACGGAAGTCATCAGTGAACAATTTCTTATAAGTGTGATTTCCCCTCCACAAATGTTTCAAATGGGAACAAAAATAGGTTCTATAAAAAACCTGGAGAACATATTTCTGTAATATTAATAGTCCTGTAAAACTATTAATATAACCTCTCTTCAGAAGGATTTAATTTCAGGGAAATTTCCAAGAGTCTGGGAGATTTGGCAAAACATAAATAAAGATATGCCCTAAAGGAAACTTTATTTTTCAAAAATGTTCTATGGCAGCTTTATCATGCAGCATCTGAATAAGGGGTATTTCTTCTCTTTTAATACAGCCATTCATGAACATTCCTGTGTGACAAACTGAGTCAAAGGTGGCAACATCTGGTTATTTTCTACTTCACACTTTGTTAAGAGTTTGAAAAGTAGTTCCAGTTTATATCTTCTTTTGCAGAGTTCAGTGCTTTACCATATGCTCTCATCATCTGTCCAGCCCTGTAGCCCTAAACATGTTTTCTCAGAAGTAAGTCAGTTGACATAGATGGGATGTACTCTCAGCTATGTGTGTACAAGATTGCAGCCTAAAATGAATCTTTGTACATTAGTTAAGGACACAACACCTGGAGTGCAGCTACACTGTAGAAATAATGCAGTTTGGCCCCACTTCAACTGCCGTGGCTTCTTCTTACAGAGTCCTGGGATTTGTAGTTTGGTAAAGCATCAGCAGTTTTTGACAGATAAGGCTAAAGACCTTGTAAAACCAGAAATCCCAGGGTTCCATAGAATGGAATTAAGGCATTTAAAGTGCTGTCAAACCACATTATTTCTACAGTTTAGTTGTAACCCTGGGATCCTGGTGGGAAAATCTATGTGAACATTTGGCACTGTGGTGTTATGCTTTTTCACCTTATAGCACTTTGATATTAATTTAATTGCTATGACTGCATCCTATGGAATCTCGGGATTTGTAGCTTAGTGAGGTACTAGAATTCTGTGGTAGTAAACCTTAAATATGAAACTACAAATCTTAGGCACCGAAGTTGTACCAAAGTGTTCTAACTGCAAAGTGTGAAAGAAACTATACACACTTGTTTGAAAAATGGTTTTATTACCCTGTATGAATACTCACTTAACAAATAGTACCATACCAAATGGACATAAATGAGTAGAAGTTATGGATTTCTTTTTTTATTAGCATGGAATTTTATTTTAAATTAAGTTAAAGGTGTAAGCAATAAAGAGAACATAAATAACAATACAACAAGATCACTAAGAGAAAAAGAAAGGAAAGTGACCATTTAAAGACCTTAGTAATGGTCTCTATAAGATTCTATAAAGACAAAGATCTTGTAGAACAATGTATGGAGAAGGTGGCTAACTGTGGAGAGTTTGGATATGTAAGAATTAAACAAGAGTTAAACAACTGCAGATTCTTTAAATTAGCAAATTGTTGGAGATGTAATACTGCTAATGCCTACTTAATGCATATGTTTTGGAGTTGTCCTATAGCAGCTACATTTTGGAAGGAAGTAATCACACTAGTAAATTTGGTTTTGGAAAGTTCCTCGATATTCAGGGACACACATGCTCTTTTAAATCATTTACCTGTCTCTTGGAAATTAACAAGTGTCCAACAGAATTCTTCATCCCTACTTAGCCACACTGTCTCAGCCTTAGAGGAAAGCCATGGAAAGCCTTCTTTGAATAAACCTTGCTAATAAACCCTATGATAGGCTCACCATAAATCAGAGTCAGCTTGAAGGCACATATCGACATATGTGTTTAGCCCCATCACATAATTTAAAGACCTTGATTTCACAGTCAGAAAATAATGCAAGCGCTGTATTATGTATATTAGATCAAATATTGTAGATATGGTAAAAAGAAAGCAACACACTGTCAAATCACTTCTGACAGAGCATGCTACAGCAGAACTGTTGATGCTCTTCCAGGAAATACCCATTTAAAAGCAGCTTCCCAATAAGCCTGACATCCACAAAACTGGGCATCTAACAAATTAATATAATCTGAAGGAGCTGTCATTAACTTAGTCATCTTGTAATATGTGAACATTACACTCTTAGGAACTTATCACACACACTTTTGCCCCTGATCTGGGCATGGGCAGGGGATGCACGTGGTTGAGTGAAAATGCATTTTATTACATGCCATACTGTCCTCAAGGCATCCCCATGCCATTGACCAGACCTAAGCCATCCCCAACCGGGGCTCAGCTGTGTGATTTTGCTCAGCCAGAAAGCTTCCGTCTTTCAAAATTCTTGCACCTGAGCCCTGTTTGGGGATGGCTTAGGGCCGGGTGATGGCATGGGTACACCTTGAGGACAGTATGGCATGCGATAAAATGCATTTTCACTTGGCCGTGCATATCTCCTACCTGTGCCCATATCAGGGGCGAAAGTGTGTGTGATAAGCTCCTTAGTTGCTCCTCTTTTGCGTTTGGCCTTGTCCATGTAGGGGAGAAGGAATTTGCCCTGGCAATATTTTAGTAGATTCTCAAAATTGTGAGATCTTATCTCATCACATTGTGGCTAGGCAGTATATATCCTGTAGTTAATCTCTGCTTCTGCCACTGCTTCTAGTGAAAGTGAAACCTTGTGAATAGCTGTCAGTCCTGCAGTTAGCCCATTATTGAAGTTTGTGCAATAGGTCATTCAGGGTAATTCAGAAAGAAGGGGGTTTAAAGAGGTTTCACTGCACCCCCCCCATTCCCAATGAAAGCAAGACTTCTTAATGTTGAGCAGGCAACCATTTCATCTGGGGAAGGAAAAATGGGATTTAAAGGGGTTTTGCTTCACACCCCCCCACTGCCAATGAAAGCAAGACTACTTTACATAGACACGGAACAGACCACCATAAAGTGGCATACCAGTGCCAGTTTGAGGGTTATGGACCACACAGCAACTGCACGGTCCCTAACCCTAGAATGTACTGGCAGCATAACAATAGCAGTGTCCTGTGTACATGGGCGCCGCCATTGTTAAGTAAGCACTGCATGGCATCAGCATGTTGCCGCATGGCGCTTACGTAATGAGCATGCCAGTGATGCCCTTGTTATGCCGCCCCTGCTGCTTAAAAAGAACCTGTTTGTTCTGGGTTCTTTTTCTTGTGGAAGGAAGCCATGCGATTTGGTGGCTGCGGCTTCTCTCCAGAGGAAAAAAGGCCACTACCAGCCCGGACTTATGAAGAGATATGTACTGGGCCTTACTTAATCTCAGACAGCTAATGAGTAAACAGAATGGTAGTGCTACAAGATAAGAGCAACCTGTTATCAATTTGCAATGGCATGGTAATATGAAAAGAATCATTGATGTTTTAGGTTTTAAAAAAGCTGCACCAGCACAGACTCAAATAAATGTTGGAAGTGTAAACAGAATGTGGGATCCTGGTATCATATATGGTGGAGATGTCTAAAATTAAAAACCTTTTAGAAGAAAGTACATATGATACAGGACACCGTGAAAATTAAATTCAAATTCAGGCCTGAAATTTACTTACTAAATATGTTAAACAAAATGCCTCCCTGAATAGAAAGGAAATGGTGGAAAATTTCACTATATATGGTCTCAGCTGCCAGAATAATAGTTGTGCAAGTATGGAAAAAACAAAAATTGCCAATGATAGAAGACTGGCTTTTGAAACTGTTTGAAATGAAAGAGATGGACAAATAAAGTGCATGGTTGAATCAAAAAGACATAGAAAAAATGGAGTACGGCGGGTTACAGACTGCCCATTTGGGGCGGCCTGCACCTGTCCCTTTCCCTGCTGTATCGGGGCCTCAGTTGCCAGACCGGCAGCCTCCGAGGCCCCGATCCGCCGCTTTGCAGGCCGAGGGGAAGCGGCAAAAGGCTGCTTCCCCGCGGCCTGGAAAGGGGTGTCCTTGGGGCTTGAAGCCCCAAGGACACCTGGCGACAGCGGGGAGAAGGATAAAGGGGCTGCTTAGCCATGTAAAGGCTGCGCCCAGCGATGCAAACCCGAGAAGGAGCTCCATTTCGGAGCTCCTTCTTGTGCAGTGGAAAGGGTGCTCTAGGCACCCTCCTGCGGCAGAAAGACGTCACGCCCGTGCCACCTCGTTTGGACGTCGTAATGCCGTGTGGAACGGCCGCCGCCATTTTGTATGGACTCAATCCATGCTAGGGTTAGGGGCGTCTGGAAGGGACGCCCCTTTCTAACCCTAGCACGGACTGAGTCCGTCCTAGGGTGCCCATCTGCAACAGGCCGAAGAATAGTTTCCTGTAAGTGAATTTTGTAAAAATAGATGGCAGTAACAAAGCAAGTACTTAGGGAAAAGTTATGATATTAGGCAGAAATGGGAATATGAGGTCTAATTATAGTATGAGAGTCGAGAGAACCTTTTTCTTTATAGAATCTATAGAATATAATAAGACTGATTTGTTGGAAAACAAATCAAGGGGACTCAATGTAAGGTGAACATGAGAAGTATGATAAGTGAATAGTACATTTTCTTTATATTTATGTAATATAATGTGAAACATCACATGAATTAAGAATTTGATATATGTAATAAGAATTCGAAAATGATGACAATATGCTGTGTAAATTTGTAAAATAAATAAAAAGTTAAACATTTTTGCTAAAAAAGCCACAACAGCATCGGGAGGGAAGCTTTGTCTGATAATCTCCTATATGAAACCCATTGAGGGTGATCCTAGGCAAGTCACACTCTTTCACCTTCAGAGGATGGCAATGGCAACTCCTCCTGAAAAAATTTGTCAAGTTTTGCCTTAGAATCATCATAAGTCAGAAACAAAAAAAATATTTATAATAACTTAAAGTCTAAAATTGGCCATGTTTAAAAATATAAAGAAAAATATGTTTCTTCTTGTAATCAGATCTGAGACTTAAGCTGCATTTTTTTCAAAAAGGTTTGAACTTGTGTAAATAAAACTTGTTTTTAAATAATGGCTAACTCTTTCACCAGGGTCGTTTCTGGCTATTACTGAATTGCTATAACCTCCATGAAACAAGCAAGCAACTTCTGACAATTAAAAATGTCTCTGTTAATTAACCTGCAGTTGACCCGAGCTCATTATGGTTTATTGATACAATTCACATTTCAAATCTGTTTCTTAACCAAGCAGTGAAAGAAAAACACAAAGCAGTGCTTGCTCCTTTGAAAATGTAGTGAATATATGTGGCTGAATCTGTTTAATGGCACATCACTGTATTTTAATGCATGACTGATGATTGAAATGTAGTGATTTTCTAAGATGCAGAGAAGTTAAAAAAAATACATGGACAAGGAGGAGTTGGAAGGAGTGAAGCATTTAAAGCTGAATAGGAGGTAAGGATCCCTGATAGCTGTACCCTTGTTATACAGCAAATATTTAATTATGGTTTGCAGTTTAAATATATACAGTTGGCCCGAGGTTTTCACGAGGGATCCGTTCCACCCCCGCAAAAACAGAAGATTGCGCATATTCAAGCCCCATTGGCTTGAATGGGGCGTGCCTCTGTGCGTGCAGATTGGGCACGTGTGCCGGGTGTGCACTCCATTGAAAATAGCGGAGGTCGCCCTCCGCAGATATTCAAGGTCACAGATCTCAGACCTGCGAGTTAGGAGGGGTGACTGTATATATATATATCATTTATACAAATATATTTGAAGCTGTATATTTTGTCATGGGATACTTTAATATTTGCTGCATTTCCAAATTTTCTCAAGACTTTCATAATCATTAACTTCAATATCTAGGTTCCTGTTTGCACTGGCTAGGTTACTCTGGGGGCAGTCCAGAATATCCTGGCCCCAGAGCTGCCACAATCTCTGTTCTAACACCAAATGGCTGTTTGCATGGGCATCCAGCTGCACCACCCTGTTCAGTGGTAGCAGCATCAAACCACTCATTTTTGAGGTGAGAACAAGACAGCTAGCCTTCAGCTAATGGCTGGGCAGCTTGTTCTGACCTCAATAGCAATGGTGGCTGCCATTCTGGGTAGCACAGTGAACAGCTTCCTGGAATTAGACTGGAGGGCTTGTATCTTCTGGGAAGATCCAGGACAAACAGGGCAATCTGTAGTAAAAGGAGTATACCTTGGATTTGGCGCTGAATGGGCCAGATGTCATCTGATCTGTTCATGTCATCTGGTCTCCTTGCCATCTGGTCTCCATGTGCCATTCACTGTAACAGTGAACTCACATAGTTAATATTGATAGAAATTGAGCCAAAATAGGACTAATGAGTAGAGAACAAAGGTACAAAAATAGTTTTAAATATCTTTAAAAAATTCTTGCCCCAACAATGAGAATTGAACATGTTGAGAATGCTGTCTTTAACCTGGAAAAATAAAAGTAAAAATGAGCATGGTGGTGGAAATGAGAATGCTCTAGAAGAGCATGGATAGCCCAAAGCGGAACACATCTGTGAGAACAAGGGTAGGGAAACTATGGCTTCCAAGACTGTATTTTGTTTTCTAGCCCTTGACCCCTTTAAACTCTCAAGACTGATCTTTCCCCTCTGCCTTCAAAATGAATTACCTCTCTTGGAAGCTTCTGGGGCCCTCTCACACTACACAATTATAGCCCTACAATCTCACTTCAACTGCCATGGCAACATCCCATGGAATTCTGGGGACTGTAGATCTAGGTGAAGCACTAGAGCTCCCTGACTGAAAATTCAAAACAAGTCTCTTGAAACGGCAAATTCCGGGATTCCTTAGGATGTTGCCATGGCAATTAGTGCTATAATGGTGTAGTGTGAAAGGGCCTGAGGAGCATGATGAGGAAATTCATCCTTCAAATAGTTGACAACTGCCTGACATTTTTAAAAGAAACATTTTTTTTAAAAAAAAAATTGATTTGATTTTTGGCAGCTCTCAGTGAGTAAGCCAAAGCAACATTTATGTTGTAGAGTCCACTTGTACCTCTGAAAACCACAAGCCCTCCTACATTTTGCAGAGGAAAACAGGGTATACGTGGCCGAACAACATCCAAGTGTGGTGAAGAGGGTGTGGTGTGACAGTAAAAGTTATTAATGAGAAAGAACACACTAAGCTACTATTTTTACCAGGGAAATCATGGAATTTATGAATTTGTGCTGGTCAGCCTAAATATGCTAAAGGCACCAGAACCTGTCTGATCTTGGAAGCTAAGCAGGGCCAGACCTGGTTAGTACTTAGATGGGAGATTGCCAATGAATACCAGGTCCTACAGGATATATTGCAGAGGAAGGAACTAGCAAAACCACCTCCGCATAGATTTTGCCTAAGAAAAACCTATGAAATAAATGGGGTTGCTATAAATTTATAGGCAACTGGAAGGCGCACACACACACATACTTATTACTATGTTTGGGACAGTTGGTTGAAATCAAAATATTATTCTGAAGGATTTACTTGAAAGCCTCTGGACTTGTCACAGTTGTAAAGATTACAATGCCCTTTTAGAATTATACAGTTACCCGGAAAAACCTTGTGTGAATGGATGTTCATGCTCTTTCCTTGAATTCTTCAAAGGTTCTTTATATGTAAAAAGTTCCTTTAAGTGCTTAAGCACATTTACCTATTCATTTGGAGACATTTTGAGATTCAAGGCCTAGAACGGGTTCATTGAAAGACAATTTGCAACAGCCTTAAAAATGTAAAGTGACTATAAATCAAGATGAAGAAACATAGAGAGTTAGCTATGAATCTTTTAAAAAAGCAAAAAGAAGATAGATTTAAAGGTATTACCACAAGCCTGACAATCAAGTGGTGAATTCATCTAATATAACATAATTGAATTGGGTTTGCTGTGTTTGAAGAGTATGTTTCTCCATACAAATTGAAATATAATATCCAAGATACACTACCAGTCCTAGGAAAGCAGAACTAATTCAATTTTTTCCCCACTTCATGAATCTGTGAGGTTATTTTGTAAACTAAAATCCCAATACAAATCCTTCAGAAGAGAATCTGGACACTGGAAATAATTTCCCCTACCACAGAGTGATATTTTACACAGAGATTTGTTCCCTTTGTTTATATGATCATATTTTTATTCATATAGTGAAAAGCTCCCGAGTCTCACAGAATGATCCTAAGATTTGCTATAGTCACAGGTACAGTATGTGCTTAGGAGAAGGCTCCCCAATCTCAGGAACTGGCCCTTCTTCTCCAGCTCTCATGGTGAGGGAAAAGAATCTCAGGGTGAGAGCAGTACCTTGAAAAGTGTGTGCGTGTGTGTGATTTATTAGATTAGATTTTTTTTATTTGTATGGCCAACTCTGTGCAACAAAGATTTATGATTCTTGGTGATTAATGCATCATTCCTAATGCTATTTCTAGGGGCTGGTCTTTATAACATCACCTGGTCCTCCCTCCTGTGATAGTACAAGGAGGTCTCCCATGGTTCCAGGTTTTGGCCCTGAAATCGCAGATGCTTGCATAGTCCTGATTTGGTAATCCTAGCTGAGGATGAAATGAATTATTGGCTGAACTAGTACAACATGGAAAATCATATGTTTCAGAAGAAATTTGATGTATAATAATGCTGCTCCTATTGCTTATTTTTATTTGAGTTTTCTCCTGCCACTGTGAAGCAGTGTCTGTGCTTCAAGGGTTTCTAGTCCATGATGTCGGTATACAGGGTGCCCTTTAGCATTTTGTATTACTGCCTGGTCTTTCTACCATCTTTGTGTTACTAGCTTTTGGCTGTTTTCATGTTCCATGGAGAGTTTGGCCAGAATCCTATTGATTTATTACACTAATATCTGGATTGCAGAGCAATGAAAAGGGAACAAACAAATAAACATTACCCTGTACCTCCAATGTCTCACCTTCCTCATTGCCACTGAAGCAGTAGCCTTCCTCTCCTGCTGCCACATCAGTTCATTTAGGCTAGCATAGTGCACAAAGAGGATTACAGCCTTCATTGCCATTTGGTTACTTTAAAACATCAAGAATGCACCTCTTAGAGCTTGTTCCCACTTAGGATTTGATACGAATTAAAATAAAACGCTTTTAATAAAATCGAATTAAAATAACACAGTTGTTATCCCGCTTTCATAATCGCTTTTTTCATCGTTCCCATCTGCTTGTTTAATTCGGATTTTTTACCTGCAAGCGTTCAGTAAGCGTTCTCACTTGGCATGAAATCGGTGTTTAAATAAAGCGATTCTTCGCCTCCATACCTTATTTGGAGTTGTCAATCAATACTACGTCAGAATGACGTAACGTTAACCCGCATTATTCGGAATCGATGTATCTGTGACATCGTTTCCATCTCTGTGACCGTTTCTGATTCGATTTATTTTTGGCGGTTTTTTTTTTTAAATGAACCAATCAAGGCGCTTAAACGATCACACGTCATAAGCGCTGTCTGGCTTATTATATACATTTTCCCTCCGAATTTAGTAGGAAACCAAAGCTCTCTCCAGAGGAACTATGGGATAGGTTTTCCAGGGCAGCATCCCCGCTTCATGTCTCCTCAGACAGCCAGGGAGAATCCCTTCAGAGAGCCCACAGAGATCAATGAAGGAGGCTGCTGGCAATGCGAATTTAATAGGAAACCAAAGCTCTCTCCAGAGGAACTATGGGATAGGTTTTCCAGGGCGCTGTCAGCCTTATATACATTTTCCCTCCGAATTTAGTAGGAAACCCAAGCTCTTTCCAGAGGAACTATGGGATAGGTTTTCTTCATGTCTCCCACCAAGACAGTCAGGCAGAATCCCTTGACAGAGCCCAGAGATGAAGGGGCGAAGCTTGTGGCAAAGCGAATTTATTAGTAGGAAACCGAAGCTCTTTCCAGAGGAACTATGGGATAGGTTTTGTTCATGTCTCACACCAAGACAGCCAGGGAGAATCCCTTGACAGAGCCCTCAGATGAATGGGGGAGGCTTCTGGCAAAACAGGGAGGGAGCACTCTTCCCAAAGATTCCCTTTCTAGGGTAGGAGGAGAAGGCAGATTCCGTTTGAGAAAGAGAGGAAGAAAGGCTCTATCCCCCCCCCCCCCATTGATTAGGGCGAGACTCCCTTTGATTAGGAAACTCCCTTTGATTAGGGAGTTCCTGCATGGCAGAAGGAGGAAGAGAAGGGGGACCCTAGTTCCAAGCTAAAACAGAGGCTGGGTGGATAGACCTTAGAATCTGAGAGTTGGAAGGGACCCCAGGAAGAGCCTTCTAGTCCAATCCCTCCCTTCTGCCACGCAGGAACTCTCTGTCAAAGCATCCCCAATGACACATGCCCACCCAGCCTCTGCTTGAGCCCTTTGATTAGGGAGTTCCTGCATGGCAGAAGGAAGCAGAGAAAGGGGCCGCTACCTCCAAGCTAAAACAGAGGCTGGGTGGATATACCTTAGAATCTGAGAGTTG
>NC_056524.1:192565090-192735433 GCF_019175285.1 Sceloporus undulatus
CAGGAACTCTCTGTCAAAGCATCCCCAATGACACATGCCCACCCAGCCTCTGCTTGAGCCCTTTGATTAGGGAGTTCCTGCATGGCAGAAGGAGGCAGAGAAAGGGGACCCTAGTTCCAAGCTAAAACAGAGGCTAGGTGGATAGACCTTAGAATCTGAGAGTTGGGCGAGATCAGATGCCTCCTCGTGAGGAGCCTTCCCTTCCCTGCCTGGGCGAGATCAGAGCCCAAGCGGGCAGGGAATGCCTCTTAGCCTTCCCTTCTTGCCTCTCCTCCGTTAGAAATGGGCTCTCCCCACACAGAGGGAAGGTTGCAATCCACCGGGAGAAGCCTTGTAGTCCTTTGCAGATGCAGGCGCTTGAGCAGCCGAGACTTCAGGCGCTTAAAGCGCTGAAGAGATTAAGCGCCTGTAAACCATTAAAATAAAAAATAAAAATAATCCTTATCTCTTATTGAAAGACCACAGCAGACAAAGGGGTGAGGGAAGAAAAAATGGCGACAGCCACGACGGATGGGGACAGAAAGGGCAACTCCCCCAAGGACAGCCCCCATCGCAGTCAGCTCCTCCCATCCTTCTAGCCCGATTGAAACGATATCATTCCCATCTAAATAATCCGGTTCCTAACGCGAATCAAGGGGAAAACACTAGGCAGGACCCTAGTGTTTTTTTAACACGCGTTAAATGAGGAAAACGCGGATTTGAATTTTAACCCGCTTCTGGATTCGATTTCTAGTGGGAACGATTCCGGGTTGGTCTAGAACTGTTCTAGATTTAAACCGAATCCTAATGGGCACGCTGCCTATTGAAATCGATTCAGAACGCGGTGTATCCCCTAGTGGGAACAAGCTCTTACTTTTGTTCAGATAGTCCTTTATATGAGGCAGATAACAGAATTTGAAAGTTTCTATGCATTTTCTTTGGTTTCTTTTTGCTCTCCTTTGTATTTGGTTTATTTTTGGTCTCCATTATTGCCTCAATGAACACAATTAGGAATTCCAGATGAAATTTAGAGCCTGTTTCTTGAAACTTAACACTTCAACAGTTAGTAAACTCAGGTTATCTTTTCCCAGCTTGCTTCCTGGCCGTTTGGCAAAAGGAAAACTGCTTTGAAGATTCCATATACTGATGCATTGTAGGGTGAGCAGAGACAAAAGAAGACTGGGCCCATCAACCTTTCATAGTTGCAGCTAACACTCTCTCTTCTCTGTTAAAACTGATTAGTTATTACAAACCAAATTACAAACCAGTGTGTTTCCCAATGTGGTGCCACACATCACCCATCAATTTACAGTTCTCCCTTCTGTGCTACAAACAAACAGACAAGCAAAAAACCTACCTATCTTTGCAAGAACTTTACTGGTGCTAAAAAGTCACAACAGAAAGCATTCTTAAATAAGAGTGAGAGAAGTCAAAATAAAATAATCATTGTAAACAGATGTTTAATTGTCCACATTACACCCGAGAGAAAAGTGATAAACCAGAAAAGCACAAGTACCCAATGATCTGGTAACAGGAAACCAATTAATTGTGCCTAATTCAAAAATTTCTGGAGTTGGGAAAGTGAGACTGAGAACAATTGCTTGGAAAAGTTTCTATTTGGAACCCACCTCCCAGAACCCCTGATCCAGCAGTTTCCCAATGCTACCAAATTAGGCTATGTCAACACTTGAACCCAGCACTTTCCAAATATAAGTGTAGTTGCACAATATCCTCCTTTCTCATATATTCTGTCACCCTATGCCAGTGTTTCTTCAATTCTTCTGCTACGTAGAGGACAAAATATGTGTGCTCACTTTTTTATAACAGGATATATATATTGAGATCTCATTGCTTTCTGGCAGATAGTAATATATATATATATATTACTATCTGCCAGAAAGCAATGAGATCTCAACATTGGCCCAAAACACACACTGTAGAAATAATCCACTTTGAGACCTCTTTAACTGCCTTGGCTCAGTGCTAGGGAATTCTGGCAATTGTAGTTTGTTGTGGCACCAGAGATCTCAAAACTACAGTTCCCAGGATTCCCTAGCATTAAGCCAGGGCAATTAAAGTGGCCTCAGACTGGATTACTTCTGCAGTGTGTTTTGGACCATTGTCTCCTTTAATTCTCTCCACCCTACAAAATAATAAAAAAGAAGAGATAAGAAATCTAACTCCTTTGTAGAGGAAGAAACCTGCCTGTGGAAAGAGCATTGTCAGAGCTCAATAGTTGTAATGACATGCTGAAACCATCCATAACCGAGCAGTGGCAGGGTAATGTTCTGGATCCAAGACCAACATCCTAGCACTGTGCAGTTATGGAACATCAGCATGTCATTATGCTTATTCTTCTTAAAAGTAATATTCCAAAGCCCTGCACAGCGGTTACCGATGATCCTTCTCTTGGACTACCTCTGCCGCATTGTGTCCAGCCATCTTATCTGTTAAGGACTGAGTGATGTAAAAACCCTACAAAAAAACCTCACATAGCTAGCTCTGACCTGAATTCTTGTAGGTAGCTGAGCTTGCAAATTCTCTTTTCTGGGTTGCCATATCAATTAAATATCATGTCATTAAAGTGAATCATCCAAAAGCACACATGATATTCATTGGATCCAAAGAACGAATATCAACAGGTATAATTATTGTCTAGGCCATTACCTCAGACTTATTTAATATCTTAAGTCAGATGGATTTTTTTTTTTTTTGCATGAAGTGTAACTGAAAGATTTAATCCAGTAGAATATGTGCTTCTGCTACTCTTCTTCCTCTCCATTACAGGTTTGTACTTTGCCGAAAACATAGAAGCCCTGCTATTTGAATCTCTAGTACTACGAAAGTGTGTGCTTGAGTTCCTTGCTTTATCCAACCCACTTTCTCATCTCTATGGTCACAGTATCTCCCTGAATTCACAATAACAGTGGAAAGAGTATTGGTCACTATTTGTTTCCTGATGGAATAATGAGTCTTCTGATTATTGAGAAAACAACTCCCTTGCCCCTATGCTGAGAACGGAGCTATAGAGAGACCTCCCAGGGAATTATTCTGTGTGAAACTATGTGTGGCCTTTTTGCAAAAGCCATGGTTTTTGTGGAGAAATGTATTTCTCTGCAGAAACAGTGGGCCTTGGATGTGAGGACGATCTGGCTGCACCCATTGATCACCAGAATTGATTCAACTGATTTGGTTGGTTAGGAGGGTGTTCCCTTCCTTCCTCCCCACTCCATGTGCATCCTTCCTGGAGAGCACTCTTGGTGGAAGAGGACAACAATACCAGATAGGAGTGTACTATTTTTTGGTCAAGGGTATATGATAGCAAACCTTTTAACAGTGGGCCTTGTGCAGAAAACATTGTTACAGATCCAGGAAATGTTTTATGTGAAAGAATGTGGGCTTTGTGCAGAATAAATACATGTATTTCAGTGCAGGATAATTTTCCACAAGACTTTACAAATACTACTCAAGAACTACACAGAAGTCTTCATATACCCCTATGATGGGAGAAAACTATAGAGACTATTCATCCTTTCATGTGAGGAGTAAGAATGTCAAGATTTACATCCCTAGTTCCCACTACTATATCAGTGCAATTCAATCTTTCACACACATTATGTCTATTTATCCATATTTCTTCTTTTTTCTGGATGCTCCCCAGGTTATTTGGATAAATGATCTACTTTTCATGCCAGAACATATACTCATTGCTGAAAAATTATTTCACTATTCTAGTAAACTCAGTTTTACATGGAAGTTAAATTGCTTGCTCTAAAAGGCTGCCGTTTTACCATTATGTCTCCAGGAACTTATAAAATTAGTTTATGAAATTATGACAACCAGGAAAGCAATTGTATAGAATTACATCAGTATGTGGAATATCCTGAAACTGTATATGCTGCACTTCTCTGTTTGTGATAAATTAATGTAATGTAAAGTAGTAGGACTCTTGACATCGACAGGATTTCCATTAAAAACTGAGATTTTGCAGAAGATATCAATAGCTTTAAATGATCAGATAACAGATTTTTGTGTGAGTTAAAAGTTGTAAATGGTTGCAGTCCAGAAATTACTTAAACTACCATATGGTATTCCGATTATCATGAACACTTTTGTAATCCTATGTATTTGAGTCAAGGGGCTATGCCCACTGGTCCTGCTTCTATCATGATCAGTGTTGATGGTCCCTCCAATAAGTTGCATCTCCCTGTGACTAGGAATTATGAGCGTGCAGGTTTCCAGATCTTTACCTTCAGTGGGCCCCTTTTAACTGATAACTGGCCATTCCATTAGACACAGTAGTGGTCTGAGATTTGTGTCTCAAGTGGCAGATTCTGGGAGCAGCAGTGATAACCTCTATCTGTTACTCTTGCACACTCTGCTTGCTTCCTTCTATTGGAGGACAAAGTGGTATCTTCCAGTCATTAAACTGGCCTACTGCCCTCAGCTGTGGTGGAGAAATACTGTCCCCCTTGTCACTGTTGAAGAAACTTTCTGTTGTCTGCCCAATCAGCTTCTGTACATGGAAGGAGGTGGTAGTACCATTTTGTCCTTTGCATTAGGAAGAAAAATACCTGTGGATGATTCCTGATTGCTCCCAACATGTGGATGGAAATAGTGCTATCAGGGAAGATGAGAACACATGACCCATTGCTTCCACTCCAACTTATTTCAAGCAGAGAATGGAATGCCCAGATAGGTTTATTGTTTCATTGACATCAATGTGAAAACATTTCTTTAGTATACATAATCCCATTTAACTAATTTGGGAATGATGCTACAACCTGGAAAGGTACTTTTTATCCTATCCTTCCCATAATGCTTTATCTAGTGGAGATGAGCTGCTGTTCATTTCATTTCTGATTTTTCAGCCAATGAGCTGGAGATAAGATTATCCTATTCACATTGTGGGGTCAATGGGGATGTTCCAGGGAAAGAGGACTAATTTAGAATTCTAACCTAATCCCAGTTTGACAATAGTACCCCAACAGCTGGAAATCACATCTGTGAGTGAATTATGAGTTATCTTTGCTGGTGGACACAGGACTCTGAGGTGATTCAAAGGCTTATTTTTATTGGAAGCTACACTTTAAAACAGCTGGAAAAATGTAGTTCTGAGGCATCCAGTCCCATAGCTGGTTCTGCATTAGAAAATAAAACCAAGTGGATTTGCCAAGGATTTGTTCTATGAACATTAATTGGTGTGGTGCTGGAAGAGGAAGTTATTTTCTGGACATAACTTTCTTATATATATATTTTTTAAAAATATTTTGATGAGAAAAATAGCCATTTTAAAAAAAATCTGAAGGGACACATATTCAAATATTAGTAAAATAGCCATTTGTATGATGGGTAGATTATATGATTTGTATATTGTTAGACCTTTGGAATATATAGGCTGAGATTCTATATCAGTGTGATGAAAATATCCACCACTGGATATTATGTATGCCTTATACTCAATACCAGTGTAGGTATTCAGAAGGCCCATTGACAAAAAAATGCTGAATTTTCAACTTAGTTGAGGAACTGCTGGGGCAAATAACATATCAGTCTGTAAACAAAAGGAAAAATACAGATAACAACTCCACAGGCAAGGCATGCTCAGCTCTTTCAAGAAACTTGTTAAGGAAGTCCATTTAAAAGACAGTGGGAGGAAGGGAGGGAGGGAGGAGATAATTTATTTGTTGGGTTCCTCCTCCTGTAGTATTAGATGGACTCAGGCTAAAATCTCTTCTCCTCGCTCTAGATGGGGAAGTTTTGCAGCTATAAAATGGTTAGGTTCAGAGCTGGCTCCAGGTTCTAGATCCAGGAATATGGATTTTCTGGAAAATCATTCCAGAGCAGTAAAGAATCTTACCTGATTTAGCATATTTGGTTTAATAGTTACATTCAAAAACATTCAAAGCTTTGTGTGGAAATTATTTTACTGGGTTACTGATAACAATGAAAAGAGAATACACACATTTCCTCCATATATAACAAAAAGTGACTACACCTGTAACATTTTTAAAGAATATATGCCTATATCTATCAGGTGTTCCTGATAGATTATATATCAATAGTTTGATTGACTTCTACTGTGGTGTAACTGTAGTACTTTCAGCATTACTCACTTACTCTCTGCACTACTTACCAGTTCCACTGTCATATATTATTTTTCAGTTTTCTTATGGGCAACTGAGCACTTTGTTGTTCTTGTTAACCACCCCTGAGTCGATCTCAACTCATGGTGACCCTGTGGATGAGACATCTCCAAGATCCCCTGTCCTTCACTATTCTTCCCAGTTTCTGCAGATTCATACCTGTGACCTCCTTAATTGAGTCTATCCATCTAACATGTGATCTTCCTCTCTTTCTAATTCCTTCCACTTTTCCCAACATTATTGTCTTTTCTAATGAGCCGTGTCTTCTCACGATGTGACCAAAGTATGACAGCCTCAGTTTAGTCATCTTTGCCTCCAGGGAAATTTCAGGCTTGATCTGCTTTAAGACCCACCTATTTGTTCTTTTTGCTGTCCATGGGATTCTCAGCACCAGATCTCCAGCACCAGATCTCAAATGAATTTATTTTCTTTTTGCCTGTTTTCTTAACTGTCCAGCTCTCACGTCTATACATGGTAATGGGGAACACAGTTGATTGCACAATTCTGACTTTTGTGCTTAGTTATATACCTTCTCTTTAGGACTTTTTCTAGTTCTTTCATAGCTGCCTTCCCCGTTTTTAGTCTTCTGATTTCTTGACTGCAGTCCTCATTTTGATCTATGTTTGATTCCAGGTATAGGAACTCTTTTACTATTTCTATTTTCTCATTCTCTAGACTGAACTTGTGAAGATCCTCCATGGTCATTATTGTTTTTTCTTTATGTTCAACAGTAAGCCTGCCTTTGAACTTTCCTTGACATTTCTTGGTAGTTCCTCTAGGTCTCCAATGTTTTCTAACAGTATGGTGTCATCTGCATATCTTATACTCCTGATGTTCCTTTCTCCTATTTTCAGTCCTCTTTCTTCTGTGTCCGAGCCTGGTCTTCGTATAATATGTTCTGCATACAAGCTGAAAAGAGAGGGTGAAAGGATTCTGTTTTTCTGTGTTCTGCTGAATCCTTTCCATTAATGCTAATTTCCAGGGTTTGGAACAGAACCATTGCATTCTTCTTTTATTGTAAAGCACATTTTTAGACTTTTTCCCATTGAATAAATAATGTCAATTGCCATCATTTTTTTAAAAAAATTAATTTTAGTTTTAATTGCCTTTTTTGGTAAATTTCATGAAGGCATTTTTTCATTGAAAACATTTTTTTGTTAAAATGCTCATAAAACCTGTCATGGAATTTTAGGGGAAAAGTCCTGAAACGTAGCAAATATTTTTTTTAATATGTAAAAATGCTCTTCATTTCATCTAGTGGGGAGAAAGTGTGTGTGTGTGTTTATATTGTGCTGCTTGTGACCATGAAAATGTTTGCATCCCTAATGCCAGGAAAGAATACTAGGCCAAGAAAATAAAATTATAACTGATTGTTGATTAAATGTGATATGCAGAGAATATTCCTGTTGTTGCAATTGACAAACAGAGAGTATGGGTAACTTGCCATTGTTTCCATGAGACCTAATTATAGGACCATTTCCTTCCTTCCTTCCTTCTTTTCTTTTCTTTCTTTCTTTCTTCTGAGTGAATGGGAGCAACTGGTCAGAGGAGGGAATGGAACTTTCCCCTCCTATTGAAGGGATTTAGTAGCTAAATGGACACCTATGACTTCACTGGTATTCATTTTAAGAGGATTGGACTTTAACATAACAGGAGGAATTGATGCTAACAGTGGGTCTTAAAGTGAACAGAGGATTGCAAGAATGATCACAATCTGATAATTCTTTTCCACTATTAGTTTAGCTTATAATACTGCTATGTCTGATATAAGGTAGGCTATGTTCTAGTCTCCTGTAATGATAGTAGATAGAAGTAGGTGAAAAAGCTCAAAGTTACAGGCAGAAGAAGATGAATGGGTCTCCCATTGAAATAAGTGAAAAACAAAAATGAGTAAGAGCAGAAAAACACAACTAATCAAAAATACAATTATTAATAAATGTAAAATGAACCAAATGGAGACTGTAGTAAAGAAAACAAACAATGAACAAATTCATCCCCCTCCCCCCTTGTGCCTACATAACTGGCCATTATTGGATATTAGACTGGGTGGATCTTTATTGTGACCCAATAGGTCTCTTCTTAGGTCCTTATGTGTCTGTGCTGATATAGTTTTACTTTGATACAGTGGCAGCCTACATTTGGGCAACAGAGGCAAGATAAGACTTTGTCATACTGTATTAGGAAACCAGAGATGTGTTTAATCCAAACTGACCTCTCCTGCTAGTTCAACAGGAGAAAGGACAAGGGGTTTTATGGTACACTTGAACAGTTATCATTCATTTCTGTGTGGTCTGCACACAGTTGTGCTCATAGGCTATTCTTAGCTGGATATTGTTTATAGATAACTGTTTAGTGCTGTGCAGCAGCATTGCTGAATACTCCTTGGTTTACTGAAAGCTCTGGTTTACAACCAGGTAGGTTAAGTAATTGTAGTAAACAGAAGTTTCCACTGCAGAATCTTTTCCATTAATGCTAATTTTCAGGGTTTGGAACAGAACTATTGCATTCTTCTTTTATTAATTTTTATGGTGCCATTGGGGAAATTTTAAAAGACCTATAAAGTCTAGTTTAGAAACTCTCCAGTTATGTTATCTGTTTAAATAAATTCATACTCTGGGAATTTGTAATATGCTGTAGACTTGAATTAGCTGGATAGGGCAATTACCGTGCATAATTTCAGCCTTACAAAAATCCTGGCTCCTAGCACAACGGACACCATGGTTCTTTTGAGGGCTGATTACGCCAAGGCTTACTAAAAGGATTTTTTTGTTCATTGACTCACTTGGACTGCTAAGGGCTTCTTTTGAGCTGCCACCAGTACAGAGTAAATTGCAAAGCATCAACCTCGTGTCAAAGGTGGTGCTGCATTTTTAAAACAAAGTTGTAATGTCAGTAGGGTTGTTTTTTTATGCCTTGAATAACCTGCTCAAAATGTGAGTATTGTTTAGGATAAGGGAATGGTCTTTTTCCATGGTGGGAAGGGGAGATTTCCTGCTGCTCATTCAGGGTTGTTTTGCTTAATTTGCAGAGAGGGATCTTGGACATCTCTTCTAAAAGCCCTTCCCTGTCAGCACCTTGGTTTGGGTTAAAATAGAAAAAATAGTAATTTTGGCCTATGTCAAACTTTTTTTTAAAAAACAACAACATATTTTTATTCACACACACACACACACACACACGTGTGCATGTATTTAAGATTAAAAAAATGCAAAGATAACAAACAACTCCCTGACACCCCCGACTAAACTCTAAACCCCCTAAAACACAAATAAAAAGAAAAAATCATACTAGGGAATGGCTTTCAATTTACCAGTTTATGGTTGCAATTACCTCTTATTCCTAATACCTCTAATACAGACCAGGGTGGGTGGGCCAGTGCATACAGTCCCAAAGCTGTCTCTTGGGAAGAAACCGACTTTATCCAGTCCTGAAGTACTACTTTTAATCTCTGTGCTAAAATTGTTGTCAGAATATATAGTCCTTGTTTAATAGAGACATGGGCCTATTTATTTTTGGAATCTTTCAGATCCTGATCTTCTTTTGGAATAAAAGAAATGTTTGCATAATTCCAAGAGTCAGGGATCTTCCCTGATTCCAGAATTGAATTCAGTGTCTGTTGCAAAGGCAAAAGTAATTAATCTTCTAAACTCTTATAATAAGCTACTGGAAAATAATCTAGATCTTGAACCTTTCATAATTTCATTTTCTTTATAGCCCCTACTAATTCCACTGTGGTAAATCATTCATAAAACAACATTTCTGTATGTTGAAGAAAGAAAAGGTGTCTCAGCCATCCATGTTGACAATTTTAGATTTTGGAGTATTTCAAATTTTGGAATTCTGGATAAGGGATAATCAACTTTTAATAATACAGATACACCATCTACACTCCATTAAAAGGATATTCACTTTTATTCACAGTCAATTAGTCACCAAATGTCTGTTCAACTAGAAAGGTTGCTGGTTGAAGGCCAGCCTAGCTTCCCATAGAAGAAAATTACATAGCCTGGGAGCAGCCACTGAGAAGGCTCTCGACTATGTTTTTGGAAAGCTCATGCTGTCAGCTTCTTTCTTTCAGTTAGTTTCTTTCTTTCACTTCTTTCACACTGCTATTTTTATGATCTGGCCATGGGCTGAGACCAGGCTGGAACCATGTGTTATCATACAGCTCTGTGCCCAGATTGGAACCATCCCATATCAGATTGGAACGTCTCCCACTACTTTGCTAAGAATGGAAAAGAAGAATTTTAGTGTTAAGTACAGGAGAAGTCTCAGGATGGCAATGATCTGGGCATGGAACTTATCTGCGATAAAACACAGTCCCATCCCAGTCTCAACCTGTGCCCAGATTGGGAAAAGACAGCCAGTGGGATAATCTTCTTAGTCTCAAAGGTGCTGCAAGATTTTTCTACTTACTGATTCTACAAACTAATATGGCTATATCTTTGTAGCCTATGTTTTCATCAAGCAGGCCTATGACTGAAAGAAGGAGGACTGAAAGAAAGCCCTCCCTAAAGGATCTTAAAATTCAGCTGGACCCAAGCCATATAGCCTGGACCTAAGCCATATAGGGCTTTATAGGTCAGAACCAGAACTTTGAATTATGCCTGAATGCTGGCAAAACATGGCAGTGCCACAAACATGGGAATATTCATGTAACACCATCAGAGATGTCTTTATTTGCCATCAGGTAAAGGGAAGCCCATTCTGGATTCCATTAAAAGCAGCAGAGATATATGACCCAGTGGTTTTACATGGGGAAACTGGTTTAACTAGATTGTCCAATAGATAGTTTGATTTGCCACACAGAAAATTATTTGGATAATGAATTCATAACTGAGTCACAATTTCCCCATCCCTCTTGAAATGGGCTCATCATAATTTGAAGAAGCAGATTTCTGTGGAATATGTTAAGGAATCTCTGATCTGATGTGATCAGAGCAGAATGAAGTGATGTCTTCCTTACCAGCCTCTAATGTTATTCATAGTTCGGTTTTCCACTAATGCTTTTACACATTTCCCCAAGGTGGGGAGGATCTTTGAGGTATTGGTATGTAATGAGGGTCTTTGTGTTTGGATTGCCTTTGGGAATTGTTCGATGTTCCTGACAAAAGCAGCAGGAGAGACGTGCAAGTGCTGTTCTGTTCTGTGCAGGAATGAAAAGGCAGAAGGCGAACAAGAGGTCCTGGATTGAATGGTTGCTCTGGCTTGCTTTGTATGGATCAGAAAGACTTAAGAATTGTGGACATTTGTCAGACTCCACACTGGGAAGTGAAAGCATGCAAAAAGACCTGGACTTATACTCATGGCAGCTGAGGAAAAGCTTATTTCCAGAACATCTCAGATTAGGGAGACTTCCAGGCCATTTTTTGGTCCTGGGATTCTTTCTTCTGGTTTTTTTTTTCTATTAAAGGAAAAGCGAATAATACAAGCATACAGCTCACTCTTGCAGCAGAAGTAAAATGGAAGACTTCTTTTCACATTAAGTTCATTCTATACTTTACAAATGTACCTCACCAAAACGGAGATTGGAAAACTTAATTTGTTTGGTTTACTTAAGTCAAAATGCCCTCACTAACATGGCCACCCTGTTGGGCAGGGTTTGGAGAAAAAAATGATAGGACAAACTTGTCTTATGTCTTTCACATTTCAGCAATGGTGGGGAGACACTCATATACTCTCCAATATTTCACAGATGAATATTGGGATGCATATGGCCAGGCAACACCAGAATGTGTTCAAGCTTATTAATGAGGTGCAACTGCTTGCTTTTGCCTGAACTTACTGGGAAGGGTAAAATTCCATCCCTCCTCTCCCTCCTGCTTAGTTTATATCAAACTACTGCACTTTGAACCCAGTTTGCAACTATCATAAAAATAACATTGTATCCTTTCAGACATCTGAGGCAAACAAAATGGCAGTTCCCAAACCAAAAGAGCTAAAAATGCAGCTGTAAGTTTTGCTAACACTGACATTTTCCATGGGCACCTAAAATTGAAACATCTCCAATTTGTAACCTCTGAATCAAAAACAGGTATGTAATTACACTTTAGATATAAAGTAGTATGATACCACACTAAATGTCACAGTTCCATCTGATGGTATCCTGATCCAAGGAACACAGTCACATTCATGTTCTCCAAAGTCTTCACCCAGGCAATTGACTGAGCACAGTGCAAACAGGAAATTGGACTAGAAGGGACTTTTGTCAAATCCAGCAATGTTCTTCGTAGATGGCTGTAGCAGTGATTATAGTATTGTTTAAAAATGGTGGCCCATTGCATTAGGTTCCCATCAAATGGAACCGTGACGTTTAGAGTGGCATCATACTACATACTTTATATCCTCCAGGTAGGCATATACCTGTTTTTCATTCAGAAAACAGAGTCACTCTGGAGTACCAGAAGCTAGTTAAAAAGTAGTCTGAGGCCTAAAGGCTGATCATTTCCAGTCAACTGTGGATGAGAAAACCTTTTGGTTCATGAATCACACAATGGAATTTTGCAGCTACATTGGATCCTCAGTGACCCCTAAAGATGAGACAAGATGCCAACTAGAGAGAGAATCACAGGAAAGTGCATTGCTTTTTATAGACAGGCCAAGGATGACTATGAGAAAGAATAATGTTGTTTTGTTTCACAATGGGGTAAATAAAGAAGGTTGGAAAATAAAGATACCTACTTTTGTAGTCTGTAGAAAACAAAAAGACCTCCCCCCTTTAAAAAGATGTCATGTTTGTTTTCTTTTAAGGTAGAAGGGCTAGAGTGTGCAACAGAGGTTTTATATAGTTATTTTGAATTTTCTTAATTACATCTTTTTGTCCATGTTGTCATAGTTCCATTACTTGTGCTTTAACTAGTGTCTTTTATTATTTTCTCCTTTGCTAGTCATATTAACAGTTGCTTAAGTTGTTATAATATAAATATTTGTTTTTATTGCTACCTCATATTTTATAATATTCACTGTTTTATAATCATGTACTACTTCCTACCATCTTGTCTTTCATAGGTTAGGTCTCCCTTATCTGGAATTCTAAAATCAAAAATATTCCAAAAACCAAAACTTTTTTCATGGGTGGCTGAGATAGTGACATCTTTGTAAAGTCGAAGGCTTTCATGGCCGGCATCTATAGTTTTTTGTGGGTTTTTTGGATTATGTGGCCATGTTCTAGCAGAGTTTCTTTCTGTTTCGCCAGCATCTGTGGCTGGCATCTTCAGAGAAAGATGCTGGCGAAACGTCAGAAAGAAACTCTGCTAGAACATGGCCATATAGCCCGAAAAACCTACAAAAAACTATAGTGACATCTTTGCTTTCGGATGGTTCAATGTACACAGACCTTTGATTCATGCACAAAATTATTAAAATATTGTATAAAATTACTTTCAAACTATCCAAATCCAAAACACTTCTGCTCCCAAGCATTTTGGTTAAGGGAGACTCAACCAATATTTCAATAAGTTTTAAATTTACTGTACTTTTGAGGGTGCCACTGCTCCAAAAGTCATTCTCCCTTGTTCACTGGAGATATATAGAAGGAATGTATATATTTAAAGAATTCCCATATTTTCCACCAGGGAACTGTAGTTCCATAGGGGAAAAGAAACAGCATGGCATGTGATGTTGAACCTAGGATTCAATGTCCTGTGAATCTTAATCTTGAAAAGCATATTTCTAGGCCTTGTGGCTGTGAAGTTATACTTGAGCGTATAAGGCAATGTCTGGTGTCTCAGAAGGAAAGGCATAAATGTAGATGACTTTCAGTGGTTAGGAACGGCAATGCAGTGCATACTTCATTCTTCCAACCACAAGGAAACCCAGAACAAAATATGCAAACGGATAAAAATGCAGAATATATTATATAGAACAAAAATTATGCACACATCTTGAATCTGAATAATTTATGAAGGTTATACAATTCAGTCTCTCTTGGTAGAATTTGAAAAGCCTGAGGTATGTGGTGCAAAGACTGAACTGATTGAACAATGAACTCTGGGAACTGTAGTTCTGAGGGTTTGAGTTTAGAGGTCTTTAGAAGGTAATTACATCTTCCTTGCCAGGTTTCCTTCTTGAGGGAAGGATATGACTACTAGCTAGAATCCAATACTTTAGCAGTGAAGTCAGTGAGATTTACTTTGAGTAGACCTACCTAGGACTTCAGGATCAATGGGATATAAAACTGATGTAAATTTATAAATGTGTAGTGCTGATGTGTCATGAACAGCGAGGCCATATGGCTTTTGCCAGCACAGAACAATTTGTTGATGAACTGGCCTAAATGCAAATAAAACAGGAGTGGGAGGCTTGCGGTCCTCCATATATTTTTGGCTTGCAGCTCCCCTCAGTCCTATTCAGCATGGCTAATAGTAAATGATTATGGAAACTGTGGAAACTATCAGGAGCAGAGCTCAGGAGGAATGGCTTACAGGCAATATTGTTAGCCCCAACTAGTTTCTGAGAGGTGAAGGGACAAGAAGTGCAGTAGAGTTACATTCCCAATGCAATGTCAGAAGATTGAGCAAAATTACTTTAGGTTTCTATGTATGTTCAAATGTGACCTTTAAAGGCATTTTAAGAGGAATTCTAACAGAAAAATATTCAACTTTTATTCAATTCTCTTATCATTTCTCAGGGTATTTTCCCCCTCAAAAATGACAGAAGGTAATGGAAAAATAATAAGAAGTTAACTTCTGTCATCCTCTCAATGAATAATAAGAAGGTTTCTTTCCAAACACTGGGTAACGGAGCAAATTATGTTTGAAAAATAACTTTCCAACCTCAGATCTTAGAGTTGCCAGGTGAAATAAGGAATAAGATGTCTTAAGGAGGGGTGAAACTAAATGAAAAAGGTGTACTTACAGTATATAATGTTCTGTTAAAGCAGGCTTATGGAAAGCAGTATTAGAGAAAAAGTATTGCTCCAAGAAAATGTACAACAAGCTAGGAAAATTGCTACCACAAGTAAAGAACCAAAAGAGCATCCGTGACTCCTAAAAGGATCAAGTCTATGAAAAGCCTTTCAGACCACATGCAGTGAAGGCATCCACAAGATTTTCAGGCAAAGATTAGACACTTCCCTCCTCTATAAAACCTGTGAAAAAAGAGAAGACATGTCTTCAGCAATAACAAAATTCCAGATGACAGTTACATCCAATGCAGTTGACATGGAAACATTATATTAAAGATCTCTGTTTTGATTGGATAACATGAACGAAGCAGTGTAAGCACCTTTGTTTCAACAGGACAGCTGATAGCTGGATGGAGGCTAGGGAGGCGATAAAAGAAGCTGAGAGAGATAGCAATCAGATTGCTTTTGGCATCTCCACAACATGAAGAGAAATCTGAAATACAACCACCAAGCTGATAAAGCCGTTGCTGATAAGTGATAAACTGACCAACATTCTGATGTTGGTAAGGCCCAATTAGGCTGATGCAATTTATCAGGCTGTTTTGGGTTTTTTGTTTGTTTGTTTGTTTGTTTGCACAGGCTCTTAGGCTTTCCAAGTTCTTCTTTTAAACTCTGTTCCATAACCATATGGTTTTTCTCTTGTTTTCACAGCTGTTGGCTGGCAACTGCTGGAAATCTTCTTGTTGTTCTTTCACTTTTCAGCAAACTTAGCTCCTATCAGACATTATGTGACAGCATCTCCATTTCTCGGGCACTTTCCTTCCAAGCTACGAGTACAGCACTCGGTGAATGCTATACATTGTCTGCATAAGCCAAATGAAATGGTCTTATCTTGCTTTTACTGTGAGCTGTCCACACAACATATGGGTTGATTAAGGACAAATTTGGGGCGAATCCACTGTATCTACACACACCCTTTCCTCTGATACTGTATCTACACACACATTTTCATCTGATCATCTTACCCCTTTCCTCTTATCGCTTTCTCATTCATTGGTGCAGGAGGAGGGGAAGAAGAGGGAAGAGATAATCCAGTCTAACCTCCCACCACAGATCTCATGGCTACACTTGTTTATTAATAAAAGAAATAAAACACACTTTTATTTTTTCTTTCTGCAGTGTGTGTGTGACTATATGTGTGTATATGTGCATGTTGTGTATTCATTTACAATTCCTCACTGGGGCGGCAAAGTGAGAAAAGAGATTGGATGGAGAGGTGTCCAATCAAAGCACGAGGTGATCATTAGATTGACAAGCAAGGGCAACTGGCTGTTAGGTGGATCCATGCTGGGAAGGGAAAAAACAGTGAGTTTGCTATGGTGAAATGTGTGGCCAGTTATTCTGAAGTCGCTTTGAAGTGCTTTCTGTGTCTGAACTGTGGAATCCCTGCAGAACAGAAAAATGCAAGGTGATCTTTTTTGTCAGTGTAGAAGCACCTCCAATCTTCATTTTCATATTATTGCATTACAGTATGTTGTTCCTCATCCACCAACTTCACAGATTCCTCTCCTAGTGTGCTTTGTTTCCTTTCTTTTTGATGATATTTAATGAGGGAATTTCAGCAGGGGTTGCTTGTGTTGAACATCCATCTTCTATGCATTCATCATCATATCTTACACACCTCTCCTCATTAATTGAGGTGGGGAACAACAATAGACCTACAAACATACATCAGTGAAGAACACAACACTAGTTAAAACAGACACCAGTTTAAAGGAACAAATAAGACACATATATACTAAAATAATCTATGTTTAAAATTCCTGATTTAAAATTTACAGTTTTAAAAATCATCTGGCTAGGCCTGCTGGAAGTCTTGAATGCTCTTTTTAATTTGGACAGCATATTCAGCTGTTGAATCTCTTCTAGTAAGGAAGGGACAGGAACCATGTTCTTTATTTCACCTAGCAAGAAAACCTTCAACAAAAATGCATCCAATAAAACCTCAATTTGAAACCTATCTTTGGAATCTTTTAAAGGCAGTCAATGGTCTTCTCTCTGTGATACAGAACTTGACAACAATAAATATGATGACATTTTGAAGCCATCTAGGACTGAACATCGGAAGGATAATACTCTGAAATGTAGAGCATCATCTTACCACTGCTCAGTCATAGATGCCATTATGTTCATTCTTCTTCAAAATAATCTATCAATCCCTTTTCTGATGTTTATCTTTTTTTCCTGCACAGCAATGTGCAACTTGTTGTAACAAAATTACTCTTATACCATTAAGAACTCAGAGGTTAGACAAGTTAAATTTTTTAAAGAGGAACTCGCTGAATCCCCAAGCCAATATGGACACTCTGGGAGGGAAGGAGGACTTTTGGAAGAACCAGCATATATTTGTTTTAATTAGGTTTTAATACCAGTCTAAACTGCTGAATCTTTGTTTTCCCCCCTCCAAAACTAATCACCAAAGAGAAAAACAAGTGGTGGTCCTCAAAATCAAAGCATTTATATAGGAAGCTCATCTTCCTGTTTATCTATAGCTACTTCTTTGCTGACCAGATTCAGATCCTGTGTATCAACAACGACTACTCAACAACACCCACCCTCTCCAGCTAATGAGCAATTTTGAAAAGCATGACTCACGAGGAAGTCTCAAAAGAGAGTCCTTTGCAATCACTGGCTGTTGCTGAAAATAGTCAGGCACTGTTGCTGCCACAGGCTAGGGGAAAGAGTGCACATTATGAAACAGCAGATTTAGCTGGTATTGGTGATGACACTTAGTCCCAAGACCCACATGTGGATTTCACCCTGATGAAATGTTCCTAGTGATTGTTTTTGTCTGATCAATTAACCCTCCCGCCTAAAGAGTAATGAGCACATGTCTTCCAGATAACTGAACTTTAATTTATTTAAATGTAATGGAAAACCATATGAAGGGAAACAGAAAGCTAATTTAAGGTGGTGCTCAAAGCAATCAATATGTTAACAGATTCCTTCATCTTTTCACACTCTGTGGCTGAGGGAAAATTGTTTTGAAATGTAAGCGTTTCTTCCAGTACTGCAAAAACACAGAGCTTGTGCTATCTTACATTTAATCCTCAAGAGCCCCAATGAGCCTAATGTTGTAAAAATGAAAATGTCTTTTGAAAATAGAATTCTGTTACTCAAGATGGTAGGAAGGGGTGAGGATGACAGTTGAGCAGTTTTTTAAGCAACAATGTGCAGGTCTGTATTCCTTGGGGAAGGGAAATGTAAGTTACTTTTGGATTTTGATAGGTTGTCTTTTGTACGTTCAGGACATAAAAATCACATCATTGCTTTAGAATTGCTATAATGTTCCCATTCAATTTGTGAAAAGCAATAAAAATCCCTCAACTGCAAATTAATATCTTTAAATACTGGAGCTGAATGATGTAACAATGACATGTAAACATAAGATAAGTAAGCTTAAGGAATTCATGGAAGAAAAATTTCCTGTTCCTGGCATCTCCCAATGCCTCTGTGTAGAGTTAAGGAGTCTTCCTGGACAACGTAGGATGGAGAATGATGGACTGCTGAATTGACAAGAGATCACTCAAAATCAGTTTTGCCATGGTAAGTATGTTTCCTAACCAGGATGTCATGGTAGGTTTGTTTCCAAATTCAAAGGGAACAAAAATTTGCAGATGATGGCTACAGGCAAAGCAAGGATGGTACTATGTGCCTCTTGCTGCTGCTGCTGCTGCTTCTCTTCTGCAGTTCCAACACAGTTGTTTTAAGTTCTGGTATGGAGCTGGAAGGTCAGCCAACCAGAGGCAACCGGGCCAACTGGCAGAAGACATGGCCCAGGAGCAAGTGAAGTCTATATCTAGGCCCAAGCTCTTTCTTCCACCATGCCAAGTCAGCCAGCTTGGACTGTAATCTTTGCCTACCCACCCCCTTCACTGTTAAGGTATGTGTATAGATTACTGTTTTGTTGGTGGCATCACACAGTTAATACATTTTAGTTTTAGCCAAAATCCAGTCTTGAAGTAGCTAGGGCTAGTGCTCCATTCATATCCAGTATGGAGAGTCCCTTTAAGAGATCTTGAGGGAGCAGGCACCCAGGTCATGTCCAGCTTTGGAAGTAGAAGGCTCTGTTCACTACAAAATAGAAGGGGAACCGCACAATGGTTTTGACCTCAGTGGATCCCCATATCTTTCATACAGCAATACTCAGCAGCTGGCCTGGTTGAATGGATTTGCCTTGAACATCAAGCATGTTGATGGAGGAATGGATTGCAATCAGCCAGTAAGTGGGTTGACTGATATCTAGATCAGGACCTACACTGTGGGTCAAGCCTGTTCTGCAGTAACCAATAAAGTTGTGGCCTCTTCCATCTAAACAAAATCTGCTCTGTGCTTATTCTTGTTAATGTGAAGTCGCACACTCACTGCCAGGTCTTCTAGTAAGCATCATAAGGTCTGCAAAAAGAAAAGTTTCCCCTACCCTCTGGCCATGTCCTATCCAATATTACCCAGAAGGACCATCCCAAGCACACAGAATGGTACTTTGGAAGGCAGAAATGACTCCAGAGTCCCAGGAGAGGATAAGAAACTTTCCTTCTGTGAATTTCTTTTAGTTAACTTCTCTTAGCACCCAAGCCAGTATCATTAACTAGACAGACAATGTATTGCCTGTTTTGGAATCTTGCTTATGCTACAGTGCAAGTCAAGGTCAATGTTTTCTGTATAGAAATGTTTGAGAGGAAATTTCTTCCAAACTCCCCCTGAATAAATAATCTTCTACCTCTGCTCTCAGACATTGACCTCCTATTATAGACCTTTTCCAAGCTTCATCTATTAAAATTCATATACTTTTCCTTTGCTTGGCTCACAGCCAAATACAAATAGATCTAATTTGGTTATGTATTTATAAAGCTCAAAGCTGGTTTGAAAACCCTGTGCATAATCAAACATTGTCTAATTGCATTTGGCCAATGGTGAGGAGAATTTTAATGTATATAGTTCATGTAGCAGAACAGTAAAAGAGGGAAAGTGCTTTCTTGATTTAAAAGAAAGGTATTTCATGTTTAAAGATTTTAAAAAGATCAATACTACTATGAAAGTCTAAACAATGAAGAAAAAGACATCTTTGTTTTGTCAGTTCTGTTTATGCTCATTTGGTAAAAAGTTTGTAGCTTAAAAAACAAAAACAAAACCCAGAATGTAGGGGAAGCCATGAGAACATTTACTCTCTGTGATATGCTTGGAATGAAGATGGCAGTTTAGATGCCACCAAATAGAGAGAGCATAGATCAGCATAAAAATGGCACATGCTAGTGTATATGCATGGATGCAATTTAAGTTGTACTTTATATTATAATTTTAATTGGAAAACAATATGATTTCCCTTGTAGTGCAGAAGACTATAATCAAAGGACAGTGTGCCTGCTCAGTCTTGTGCCTGGCTTCTAAATGCAGATGGGTAATTCCATGGCACCTGTTCTGCTTTCCCATGGATCACATTTGAAAACTGGAGGGGACAGTACTTCAAGCAGAGAAGGATGTGGAAATTTAACATAATGATATGGAGGACCTGGTTAACTCATGTGCTGCAACCAGCTTGATCTCTGAAGGCAAGGGAAATCAGACAGAAGCCTCTGTTCTAGTTATCACACAGTGTGGCCAAAGGCAAACGTGGACATTGTGCCTTGGTCAGGCAGCTGAGGAAGGCTGTTCTTGATCTCTGAGAGAAAAGGCAGGCACAGCTCCATCCTGCCTTGATCAGCAGTAGCTGATCTATGCTCTCTCTATTTGGTGGCATACTTAGTCCATTTCAACTGCTGCAGCTGTGACCTCAAAGGAATGAAGAACAGGTGGCATCAGCTGGATGGAAGCCTCTCCCCACTGCCAGCCCTTTTCCCTTATGTATCATGTCTTCATTAGACTTAATCAGGACAGAGTCAAATTAACAATTTGGGAGCATTTTAAGTGAATATAAATATACCAATAAAATATATTTAATATTTGTATCTTGGAGGATAAGATGAACATCTGTTAAATACACAGAAGTTCTATCCTCTTTGGCACTTGGCCATCCTACTTTGATGAAGGCCTTAAACAATAGGTAGCTTCAAATGGGGGAGATATCCTTCAGATATGCTGGTTCCAGGCTATATAAAATCTAAGTTCCCCACCCTGTAAACTAGCTTCCTAAATGCCATGACAAAGCTATCCAAATGTTCCAGGTCCATTGAAATCCCTGCAAACATTGCCTTTAGTCTAGAGCTTGAAATCATGGGAGCCTTGAGATTTTGTTGGTCTGCAGTTCCCATTAACCCAAACAACAGTGAGAAATGCTGAAGGCTGCAGTCCAACAACATCTCACATGATTCCCAACCCTGCTCAATATGAAAATGGAGGATTCAGTCCTCTGTATACTTAGCTGGGAGCCAATAATGAACAGGATAGGACTGCATTCTGAATTAACCACCATTGCTAGCCCTATCATTGGACAGAGGAAGGTAGATGCTTTAGCCAGGAGATGCTGGGTGATGTGGATAGAGATGGAAATAGTGGCTGCTCCCTATCTGCCAGCTCTGCATTTCTTTTCTTTTGGAATGGGGCCACCCAATTTCCTTTTTTTCAGTCATTACTTGTTGTAGGTACAAGGATTCAAAGCTATAGCCATGTTAGTCTGTACAATCAGTATGTAAAGAGATCTTGTAGCACCTTTGCATCTGAGGAAGTAGACTTAAGTCTATGAACGCTCATGCTGCCAACTTCTTTCTTTAGTTAGTCTCAAGGGTGCTACAAGATCTCTCTACATATTGTAGGTACTAGAGAAAGAGTGGCAGGAGGTGACAACTTAGATTCAAAAATGGATCTCTGATGCTCCTCACCACACATGGAAGCCTTCTGCACTTTATCTCTTGGCCAAGGTACTAAATATGTCAGCCTCAATGAATAATCTGCCCTCATTACACATATTATATATACAAAAAGATGTAAGTGTTTGAGTGTGTGCTGGGAGAGAGGAAATGGGGCCAATTCCTGTTTATAAGCATGCACCCTCTATGTTGTATCCAAGGCTATAGCAGTATTTGGAAGCAGGTCACAGGATGAACTGTGTTTAGTTGAAATTATTCTGTGGAAGCCACAAAAATCTTTTGGGGAAAAGGGAGGAGGAGTGGAATCTGAAGTTTCCTTCTGACTCACCAGAAAGGTATGAAAATGACATCAGCGGAGGCTAGTCCTATTTAACTGATGCAGTAACAGCAAAAAATGCTAAAGGTTAGGCCAGTGTTGTACTTACAAATTTCATTTGCAAATGGAGATCACATCAGTCTCTATGCCATCTGAAAATGACTAAAAGTTGGAGTCAAACACAATGAAAATAGAAAGCATGGCAAGAATATTAAGGAAATCACACATAAGACCAGACCAAGGGCAAAATGCCCCCTCCATTTTACATACAGAAGTGGACTGGAATGGCAGCTTAACCTTACTTTATCATTTGCAACTGATTATTGTCCCCTAGCAACTTGAGGGCAACAGGCTATTCTAGTGGGTGGTGGCACACATAGTGTTTTTCCTTCAAGTGAAGTAAACGGATGGGGGGGCGGGGCTCAGAAGGAATGATGGGGGCTGTTTCTATCCTCATCTATCCTTTAGCATCAGCTATCTCAGGCTGCATCTGCATCACAAAAATAATGCAGTTTGGCACCACTTTAACTGCCATGGCTCCATCCTATGGAACCCTAGAAACTGTAATTTGTTGTGATACCAAACTAGCCTTCCAAGAGAGAAGGCTAAAGAGCTCACAAAACTATAAACCCCAGAATTCCATTGCACTGAGTCATGGCAGCTGAAGCAGTATCAAGTTGCCTTATTTTTGTAGCGCAAATGCAGTCTACAATTGTTGCCTCACTCTGCCTAATCATAGTGCCGGACTAGACACTGAAGCCTGTCCCTGTCCTTTAGTTCCCGGCTGATTGCCCTAACTAAAGGTAAAGAAATATGTAATTGGTGATTGTGACAGATGTTTAGGCTCTTTCACTAATCTGGTGATTTGCAGTTCTAAATTCTCAGCCAGAGAGCTCTAATGCTTCACCAAATGGTAAACCCCAGGATTTCATAAGTTGGTAATATAGCTGTTAAAGTGGAATCATGCTGCTATCACTATATAGTAGAAAAGGGCCCCTTGTTAGAAATGCCCACATTCTAATTTCTTTTAAAGGAAATTGGCTTTTTAAGTCATTTGCACTTTTAAACTTTTCACTATTCTCTTTTTTTCCCCTCTGGTGTGGTCTGAGTAGCACTTGATCTTTCACAGGTTGCAATTTGAGTCACATAATTCTTATCCTGCAGTATGAATTAAAATAATTGCTGCCTAGAACAAGAGCTGTTGTCTGATGCTTTGACCTCAGAACTGCAATTAGCTCAAGGGACTCATGTACTGAAATCTGTGCAGCAGGCTCTGTCCTGGGACATCTGTATTGTGATTTACAGACAATTAACCTCTTCTAGGTTTCTGACCCAGTAATAACCCTATTCCCCTGATATTTCTATTTAATACCCTGTATGTAACTCCCACCACATTCTCAATTTAATACCATTTCCTTTCTCTACTAATCTACCTGATGAAAATATTGCTATCTTTCAAAAAAGACTGGTTGTTCTTCCATTCCACCAAATGTCATCTTAATTCATAAATCCTGATCTATCGTCCTTTAGGTATTGTGAAAAACCAGAATGACATCTGTTTCAAGTGAAACAGGAAATGGCTGAGACCACTTGAAAGAAACACATGCTGTCAAGATTACTGGGTACAATCTAATTCACTGTTTTGAAGGGGAGAACATGGAATTTAGGCATTTCTAAACAAGTGTAGCAAAAGAAAAAAAATAACTGCCTCTGAATGGAGGAAAAGTCTAGATGTTCAAGGACAGAACTTTCAAGACAATCCCAAAGAGGTTTAGTAGAGGCAAGAGGGAGGAGTTTATCATACAAGGGAAACTGGAAGTATAATCCAATGGCAATTCAAACGCAATCATGGGGTTTAACGTTATTGCGTGATAGTCTACCACATTCAATTACGGGCAATGGGAAGTCAGTCCGAATGCAATCATTGGGTTTCACATTATTGCGTGATAGACTACCACACGCAATTTCGGGCAATGGCAAGCTATTTTCGGGCAATGGGAAGTCAGTTTGAACGCAATTCGAAATCACGTAAATTTGCTGAACTAGCGAATTCACGTGAATGCATTCTGGCCCCACTTTCTTTTCATTCTTCTTCTGCTCTTAATGTTTTATTGCCCTCGCCTAACAAATTTTCTGTGTTTCCTCCTGCCTCTTTGGATGAACTCTCTACACTCCTGAACTCTTCCAAACCTGCAACCTGTTCTCTTGATCCAATTCCTACTCGTCTTCTAATCTCTATAGCTCCCTCCTTTCTGCCCTCGCTTCTCCATATCTTCAATCTCGCTCTCTCTACAGGCGCCTTCCCTTCAGACTTCAAACATACTCTCATTTCCCCAATTCAGAAAAAAACTTCTCTCGACCCCTCCTCTTTGTCTAGCTATCGTCCGATTTCTCTTCTTCCTTTTCTTTCTAAGGTTTTGGAATGGGTTGTTTATTCTCGCTGTCTTGAGTTTCTTGAAGCCAACTCCATCCTCGATCCCTTTCAGTCTGGTTTCCGCCCAAGGCATTCTACTGAGACACCTCTCACTAAGATTTCGAATGACCTTTTACAGGCCAAGGCTAATGGCCTTTACTCTGTTCTCATCCTTCTTGATCTGTCTGCAGCCTTTGACACCGTTGATCACTCTCTTCTAGTTAATATACTTTCTGACCTTGGGTTCTCAGACTCTGTTCTCGACTGGTTTAGATCTTACTTGTCTGGCAGATCTTTTGCAGTGGTTGCTGGCGGTCAGGACTTCTTCTTCTGTTCCTTATCTGTTGGATTCCCCAGGGCACTGTTCTGGGTCCCTTCTGCTTTCTCTCTACAACACTGTCCTTAGGAAAACTCATTAGCTCTTTTGGCTTTTCTACCATCTGTTGCCGATGACACCCAGCTGTATCTTTCCGCCCCTGACCTTTCTCCAAGGCTTGAACAGCAAGTTTCGTCTTGCCACAGCTGTCTCGCAGTGGAGCCCATCGGCGTTTGAAGCTCAAACATGTCCAAGACAGAGCTTCTTGTCTTTCTCCTAAGCCCACCTTTAACTCTCCTTTTCTGTCTCTATGGACAACATTTCTATTCAACCAGTCCAGCGGTTTTATCTTTGACTCTTCTCTGTCGTGTATCCCTCAGATCCAGACCACAGCCAGGCTTGTAGATTCTTTTTGTATAATATTGCCAAAATCCGACCATATCTCCCGCCTCTACTGCCAAGATCCTGGTCCATGCCCTAGTGATCTCACGACTTGATTACTGAATGTCGTCCCTGGCTGGGCTTCCTCTTTCTCACTCCGTACTTTAATCTCTGTCCAGCATTCAGCTGCACGCATATATCACTTCCACCCACCGCTCTGACCACATCTCTTCTGTGTTGGCATCCCTTCACGGCTCCCTCCCTTTCTGCCATTCAGTATAAGCTCCTGCTTCGACATTTAAAGCCCTCCAGGACTGACCCCTCCATTACTTATCAGACCTTCTTTCTCCTCACCTTCCCACAGGGCCCTCTTCTGGTAGTCAAGGTCTGCTGTCCCAGCCCAGGATTTCCTCTGCCCCATCCCGGATTTGTCCCTTTCACTGCTGCCCCCTCACTCCTGAAACCTTCTTCCCCACACAAGCAAGAAGCCATCACTTCTTTAACCAGCTTCAAAACGGATGAAAACACCATCCTGTTCAGAGAAGCCTTCCCAGGCATTGCCTAATTGTCGCTTACTATTTGATGTTCTTTTGGTGCCTGTTTATCAAACCATTTCTTGTTTGCTATTGTATATGCTATTATCCTCACTTGAAAGTATGATATTTTCCTGGAAATGATTCACCATCCATTATGAAGCCAAGCTCTCCTCCAGTCCATCTGCCTTGGTCCAGGCCTCGGAGGTAGAGAGGAATGGCTGGACCTCTTACACCTTTCCTCCCCACCAACCCTTCTCCTTCTGTGTCATGTCTTTTTAGATTGTAAGCCCGAGGGCAGGATGCGTCTAACTAAAAGATTGCATGTACAGCGCTGGTAATATTTACAGGCTTCATAAATAAAGGTTAATAATAATAATAATAATAATAATAATAATAATTTGAAATTAAGAGAAATTCCTCCCGTGTGATAAACTCCGGAGAGTGTTGGATCATCAAAAGCTTCCCAAGCCATTTCAGTTTGCATATCCCAGAGTGAGCAGTGGGTTTGGACTGACCTTCTTTTTTTATTTCTTTTTTGGAGATTTATTTGAAAAAAATTGTCTTCCATACGTCCCTACAACAGTGTGACTATCTATAGCACCAGAGAATATATACATCACCTACACCAGAGGACCTAAGGCCCCAGACCTAACAAGAAGGGTAACTGGTGGGCCTCCCTAAAGCAACCACCCAACCAGTCTATTCCTGCTCAGTCCAGAGTAAGAGGTTTGAAGAATGTGATCTCCAGGAGTCCTCAGGCTCAAACAACTGATTTGACAGGGTTTTTCCTAGTGGATATAAGTGCCATATTTGGGGCCAGTCATTGGTGGAGAACTGCACATGGAGGTTTCTGGAGGTACACAGGGCACTCTTCTAATTTTAGGTGGAAGCTCAGGGCAAGAAATGTAGGTGCTGTGATTCCAGCACCATCACTACCCCTGCATACTTTTAAAACCCTTTTCACAGGATGAAGAGATACCTGAGCTCTGAAAGCTTGCTGGGGCTTTTTTGCCCCTTCGAGTGACCTAAAAACAGTATCATAGCAATATGGACTTTGGATTTATTTTATTTGGTTGTCTAAGCCTAAGAGTCCACCTATGATTGCCAATATGTCTATTTCAAAGGTCCTCCAGATGTCTCCGGATTTTGGGAGACATCCAAAAGTTATTTTTTACTTTATAATCCAAAAGTTATTTTCCCCAAGAACTGTACTGTATTATGCTGTCTAAACCACAGTTAACCTTAAGAACAGAATCGTATTAATTTAAAATTACTAATTAGTGTATAGAGATTCTAGGTCCTGCAATTCAAAAGCTATTTTTTTCAAGCTCTGCTGCACAGGGCTGAAAGGCAGGGTTTCTTTCCCCACTTTGATATAATCTGAGGTGCTAAAATGTATGGAAACATCTGCTGCCAAATTTTGTTTAACCTGTTTCAGTTCAGTAAATACTAATACTTTGCAGTACATCACTATAAATAGAGCAAGAGTGGGTACAAGAGGGGGAAAATGCAACTGGCCTGGACAATTTAGTTTCATAATAAGCAATCCTGATATAATTAAAATCCAGACTGAAGAGAATGAAGACCAATGTTTTCAAAACTGAATATCAGAGATTTTGCCTTCGATTGTATCAGTTTTGCATATGAAAAGAAACTGCCTACAGTGTGTGATATGATTTAATTTTTAAGGTAAAAATATGTGTTTCACAAAAAAGAGCAAACTTGAAAAGGAACAAATAGCTTGCAGAAACTAGCAAGATTAAAGACACTTTTAAGTAAAAAAATTAATGAGTTTTACACTTTGTAGCACTTAAATCCAGGCCATAACACAAAGCCTATTAGAGTGTACTGTATGTTGAACTATTAATACACATGCAGATTCTTTTCTTTTGTTTTCTTTTTTAAAAATATCAGTTATTTTGATCTTTCTTATCTTTTCCAATATTGGTAACAAATGAATTAACTAAATAGACCTAAAATACCCACTCTTGCAATTTCTTTTAAATAGCTGGACTTTTACATTTTTTTTTCAAGTGTTTAAAACTTTCATAGAATCCTAGAGTTGGAAGAGACCGCGCGGGCCATCCAGTCGAACCCCATTCTGCCATGCAGGAAATCTCAATCAAAGCATCCCCGACAGAAGACCATCCAGCCTCTGCTTAAAAACCTCCAAGGAGGGAGACTCCACTACACTCCGAGGGAGTTTGTTCCACTGTTGAACAGCCTTTACTGTCAGGAAGTTCCTCCTAATGTTGAGGTGGAATCTCTTTTCCTGTAGCTTGCATCCATTGTTCCGGGTCCTGTTCTTTGGAGCAGCAGAAAACAAGCTTGCTCCCTCCTCAATATGACATCCCTTCAAATATTTAAACAGGGCTGTCATATCACCTCTTAACCGTCTCTTCTCCAGGCTAAACATTCCCAGCTCCCTAAGTCGTTCCTCGTAGGGCATGGTTTCTAGACCCTTCACCATTTTAGATGCCCTCCTTCAGACACACTCCATTTTCTCAACATCCTTTCTGAATTGTGGCGCCCAGAACTGGACACAGTATTCCAGGTGGGGCCTGACCAAAGCAGAATACAGTGGCACTATTACTACCCTTGATCTAGACACTATACCTCTATTGATGCAGCCTAAAATCACATTGGCCTTGTTAGCTGCTGCATCACACTGTTGACTCATATTCAATTGTGGTCTACTTGGACTCCTAGATCCCTTTCACACATAGTCTCATTCAGCCAGGTGTCACCCATCCTATATCTGTGCATTTCATTTTTCTGCCCTAAGTGCAGTACCTTACATTTCTCCATGTTGAAATTCATTTTGTTAGCTTTGGCTCAGCTTTCTAATCTATTAAGGTCATTTACATTTTTATCTTGTCCTCTGGGTGTTACCTACTCCTCCTAGTTTGGTGTCATCTGCAAATGTGATAAGTATGCCCCCAGTAAAAACAAACAAACCTAGATGTCAAACACAGAGAAGCCTTGGAAGCCCCTGCTGTTCATACTTACTAGAGTGCTGAGTGCTGATAGGACTGGAACCCAATTGGGACAACTGAAAAATAAGAATAATGTATCACAAAGAATTCAAAACTTGATGTTTGTGGAACTGCACAAAAAAATCTACTCTTTAAAGGTCACCTCCTCCTCTTCTTTTGAACTACAATTCCCAGAATCCCTCTGCCAGCCTGAAGATTTTGGAAAGTGTAGTAAAAAGTTACTTCTCCAAACTATTCCAATGAAGAAAGAACATCCTCACCCAAGAAAATGGGTAGGGAAGGATTTGTGTGCCTTACTACAGCTCCTCACAATTCCACAGCAGCGAATTATTCAACTCTTTTACTCCAGGTCTGAAGTATAATCTGAAGTACTTTCAATCTCAAATTGAGTCTTAAATCTGGGAGCCAACTTTAACATTAAAAAAAGGATGCAGAGTGAGTTTCTTGGAGGGGAAGAGCAAAAGGTGTTAGACAATGGGCTTGCAGTGGGGGTTGAGGTCTTCTCAGCAGCGTATCCCTGAAGAATTTAGAAGGATTCTTCCACCACAAGCCTATTGCCTAACATATTTAAACAAGACAGGGTGGTTTCATATGGGGTGTTAGTTATGTTTTTACCTTTTGTCTATTTTTGTGTTAATTCTAATACTGTTTTATCTAGATGAGTTTAATTGCTTTTAAATTTTTACTGTAAAGTCTTGTGAAATGTTTTTATCTTGTGAGTTGTCTTGGGTTTCTTTCTGGGATAAAGGCAGCATAGAAATGAAATGAAATAAATAAAATTGATGTTCACCTCTGAGAAACATACCCCACACTTGGGGAGCGGATCTTGCCTACTGCTCAGATTGAATGATGTCAGCAAGTTGGTCACTAAAATATAAGTTGCAGTCAAGTCAGAGAGATTTATCATACCGGGGGAATTTCTCTTAATTTTGAATGAAAAGAAATTGGGGCCAGAATGCATTCACATAAAGTTGCGAGTTTAACGAAATTACATGAATGCTCATTACATTCGAACTGGCTCCCCGTTGCCCAGAAATAGCATGCCGTTGCCTGAATTTGCGTGTGGCAGTCTATCACGCAATAACGTGAAACCTCATGATTGCGCTCGGACTGACTTCCCATTGCCCGAATTTGTGTGTGACAGTCTATCATGCAATAACATTAAACCCCATGATTGCGTTCAGATTGCCATTGGATTATACTTCCAATTTCCCTTGTCTGATAAACTCCAGAGTGTTATTTATTGCCAAGTTGAATCCAAGTCAAGTCATTGAAGCAGCCTAGGTCTGAGTCAACTGACTTGAGTCTATATCACTGGTTCACAGTATATCCTGAAAACAGTACTGAAGTCTTGTTGGAATCTGACAGGAGCAGGCCTGTTAAGTGGTGAGGATTTACCCAAACCTTCAGCTGCAGTCTCTACTTTTTTGAATGCTACTCTAAAATTCATCTTTGTCAACTATCTCAGAACTGAAAGAGCCTCCTGCTACTTCTTCACATCATTCTTCAACCTCAGTATTTCTTTTGCCCACATTTTTTGATTTCATACCCACCATGCACTAAATGATCTCTTGTTATTTTATTGGTCAGTCCAAATTATATACTTACTGAAGCCTTTGATGATATAACTCAGTTTGAAGCAGATCTTATAACATCATACTTGTTTATTAATATGCTAAATGGTGATCTAACAGCAATAAGACAACTCTAAGGATGAATGAGAAAAGGAAAATGGAAATATAAGATAATTAAGACTTGGGATATTAAGCAACCATGCATCGTTCAATTATGGGTATAGTAAGATAAAGGAATTGTCAATAGCCAAATAGGATTTTAATTAAACTTTCTGAAGAAGTCACCTTGGAGGAAAATAAAGCAATTTGTACCCAGAAGACAATTCTGTATATCCCCACCCCACAAGCAATCTATTTCTTTTAAATGCACTTCTCTACTTTAACGTTATCTTTGGAATGAATAACCACAAAAAGAGCAACTGAAACACTCCTCAGTCTTGTTATTAAAATAGAAACTGGTAAATGTATGACCTCAAAGGGTTTTGGTGTTTTTTTTTGGTACATCCAAACCAAACCTATTTTCATTTAAAAAAAAAAAAAAGAGGAAGCGGTATTTATAAACTAAACAACAGCTGAACTTTCTGTTCTGTAGTATTGTAATCCATTAAGGGCAGCCTTTTTATAGGCAGAAATGAATTTTTTTTTAAAGAAAATAACAGTCCCATATCAGTTACAAGTTGAGCCTCCTCACTTCATTTTGTCTCTGCTCATGGAAGCTCAGAGTCAGCCCTTAACCAACATAAATGATGAGATCAGGTGGGAGGAACATGAGACAACAGCCAGAGTTAAAGGCTATTTCTAAACTTGATTTTCCCACCATAAACACTCTAGGGGTGCATCTACACTGTAGAAATAATGCAGTTTGACACCACTTAAGTGCTGTAGCTCCATCCTATGGAATCCTGGGATTTGTAGTTTTACAAGGTCTTTAGCCTTCTCTGCCAAACAGTGTTGGTGCCTCACAAAATTACATATCCCAGGATTCTGTAGAATGAAGCCATGGCAGTTAAATGGTCAAACTGCATTATTTCTACAATGTAGATACACCCCTGGAAAGAATGTTTTTAAAAATTTCTGTTTACTCACTGAGTAGTTGTACAAATACATACATTTCCCAGAAATCCTGTCAATCCTACAGGGTATGAGCTCAGAAATCTTCATTGTTGGGGAGCTGGAAACTTAAGGACAAAATTATTTCTTGCAACTGTTTAAGAGTCATTTTATCTCTCCCCATCAACTTCTAATTCAAGAAATGAGTAAGGAAATAGGCAGACAATATCTGTTCATGTTCCAGGTTACCAAGGAGTCGTACTATCTTTGCCTACCAAGAACACCACCAAAAAAGATCATCCCCACCCCAGGTGTATATAAATTCCTTAATATAACAGGATATAATACCCATTTAAGATTTAATGCTGCATTCCTGTTTTGTCAAATTGATCTCTCTTTCCCACTCCCTGCTCTATTCCGCTTTCTTGAATATCTTCAGCTTCCCCCAGCCCCTACTTATAAGCCTGAGGGTAGCTGTCTGTCTCTGGTTTTTTGATTGATAGAAGCTATTTTGCAAACTGATATTTGTGTGGGTGAAATTAAAAACATAGGCATGGGCTCTGAGCTAATTGAACTCAAAGAAATCCATGGCAGAAATGGTTCCAATCCTCTCCATACTGTGAAGCCACTTGTGTACCCTTTCACCCCAAGGCCTCTTTGGTTCTCCTGAAGAACATGTTATAGGGCACAGGAGACACAGGAGGGGATGTGGAATTAAAGGCAAGATGAGATAATATAAGAAGATTCACATAGGAAATGTTATCCCTTCCTCCTCACCACAACCCACCTCCATGCCCACTGTGTTGTTATAAGCCTCCTACCTCATATCCTCCAGAGAGACTTGGCAGGGGATATCAGGGGCTGGAACTCCTTCTACATCAATCTTCCTATCTAAATAATCTTCCATCACTCAGGGTGGATTTTCATCTGTGAGAGGAAGCTATGGACATATGTTTTAACAAGATACCTTTGAATAAAAGAAAAAACAGATTTGTAAACTCTTTTTTTCCTGTTAAAATTACAAGGACACACATGACTAACAGGAAAGATCTGGGAATGTTCACACAAATAATGCCAATGGGATCATATTGCCTTACCATTACCTCCAAAGGCAGTGTCAGAATGACCGAGGTGGAGACTACTTTTGGGAATAGATTACTTTGGCTGCAGTTTTAGAAGACTCAAAGAGTGGGAGATAAAGATTGGTTCACTTGACCCTCTGTTCAAGATAATCCCTGACTCTAGTTGGACTCATTGGGAATGTTCCCTAGAATGGAGGAAATTAACCTAGAATTATCCTCCCAAAGAATGCCAATAAGATCATCCTGTTTTTTCTCTTAACTGTCTCATAAGAATGTGGAAACTTTTCAAGGCAAATATTTATGGATAAATAACACTGTGTTTTGTTTTCTTTCTTTCATTTAAAGTACATCAGAACAATAATCAAATTGCTATGTTCTAAAATATGCCTGTTCATCCTGAACAAACTATTAAGTTTGGTCCTTTTCCAAGCTTTGATTTTCATCACTGCAATCTGTAGTTCCATTATTTTTGCCTTGTGTATCAGCCCTTTTAGCCCTATCTCCTTATGTCTACTTGAAACTCTGCTGCTAGAATAAATTGCCATGGCTCTTTTGTGCCAGCTGTATCAACTTCATTTCTTCCCTCATCCTACCACTTCAAACAAGCTATTTATAGCCACCTTCCAGAACCTTCATCTTGCTGCCACATGGTCCTATATATCAAATGTATGCATTTGCTGAATGATAACTATCCTGATATTCAACTTTGCTAGGCATTCACTGTTCAGAATGATACCCTTCAATACAGAAGGCAGAACTTAACTTGAGCCCTGGAACCTATATTCCATGCACAGACCCAGCTATTAAATATGTAATGTATAATGTCAATGCATAATGGTAATGTTCCCACCCTTGCTACTTTTGGGCACTTCCTACACTACAAATAATGACATGCAAGCAACAGTAGAGAAAATTAGATCCAGTTTTCACTGAGTCACAACTGGGCTGCAGAAACAGACTATCTACTCTTTCTCATGGCAACACCACCAGAGTTTCCAAAATATTAGGTAGAAAAGACCCTGCTGGATGTAGTGCAGGGGAAAGGGAGGAAAAGAAATCAAGAAGAGGAATCTTCTCTGAGTGGAGTTCTGGACAATTTTTCAGAGTCCCCATTTTTTCCTTACCCCATCCCCCAGTCTGAACTTGCCCCGTTCAGCAGTGTCCTCTGATGCTCTGTGTAACATTTGGGGTGAGGCAGGAGGGATGTCATGGGATAGACAATGCAGAGATGTCTGAATGTGGGAAAGACTTGCCAGAATGGATGCACACGTCTAAACCTGGATCCAACCCACAACATGTTGTTAACTGCCTTTGAATTGACTTTGACTCATGTTGACACCATGAATGAGACATCTCCAAAATTCCCTGTTCTCATGTGCTTTGCCAAGGTTCTCATGGCCTCTCTGATTGAGTCCAACCATCTTGTATGTGGTCTTCCTTTCTTCCCACTGCCCTCCACCTTTCCTAGCGTTATTGACTTTTCTAGTGACTCATGTCATGCGTGGTATCCTCAGCACTCCTCTATAGCACCACATCTCAAATGAGTTTATGTTCTTTCTGTCAGCTTTTTTCACTGTCCAGATCTCACATGTATACATGGTGATGGGGAAGACAATGGCTTGGACAATCCTGACTTTAGTGATCAGTTATATATCTTTTCACTTAAGCATCTTGTCTAGTTCTTTCATAGCTGCCCTTCCCATTCCTAATTATCTTCTGACTTCTTTACTGCAATCTCCTTTCTCATCAATGATTGAACCAAGATATGGGAAGTTTTTAACTATTCCAATTACCTGATTGTCTAGATTAAATTTATGTAAATCTGTGATCATTATTTTTTGTTTTCTTAATGTTCAGTAGTAAGCCTGCCTTTGTACTTTCTTCTTTAACTTTGGCCCAAAGCAGATGGGCCGAAAGGACCGTGCTGGGACTGTGTTGGCCTCAATCACGCCGGGACTGTGGCAAATGCATGGGCCTGTGCCTGATGTGGGCCACTGCTACAGTCCTGAACCAAGCCACTGGAAGTCAGGTTTAGGCAGCATTTGGGGCATGCGTGGCACACCTCCAACATAGCCTGAAGCCACATCATTTTGCCCATGTGTTTCAGACCCTGCTTTAGCAATTGTTCCAAGTCTTTATTGTTTTCTGCTAGTATTATGGTGTCATCTGCATATCTTAGATTATTGATATTCCTTCCTCACATCTTCATCCACCTTCCTCCGAGTCTAAACCTGCTCTGGATATGATGTTTTCTGCATACAAGTTGAACTAATATGGTGATAGAATGCATGCTTGTATACTCTCTTTCCAGTTGGGATCCAGCCTGTGTCTCTGTATTCTGTTCTAACATAAGCTTCCTGTTCTGAGTACAAATCATGCACCCAGACAATAGAACGTAATGGTGCTCTCATTTCTTTAGTCCATACTTTTTCATCTATGCAGTCAAATGCTATCCTGTAATCTATGCTTTATTTATGCAGTCAAAAGCTTTGCTGTAATCTATGAAGCATTTGCAGATTTTATAATGAAATTCCCTGGTGTGCATATGTTTGGAATGTGATCCCTAGAGTCTCTTCCTTTCCTGAGCTCAGCTTGCACCTTTGGGATTTCTTGCTCCCTATATGGTAGAGTTCTTTGTTGCAGAATTTTGAGGATGACTTGCTTTGCAGGGCAGATTAATGCAATGGTACTATAGTTACTGCAATCTTTTTTGTCTTCTTTTTGGGGGATAGGAATGTATACTGATCTTTTCCAATCTATGGTTCATAGTTTTGTTTTCCATATTGGTTAGCAGATTTTAGTTAGAACTAAATTCAATTCTGTCATTATTATTATTATTATTATTATTATTATTATTATTATTATTATGCTTTATTTATATAGCGCTGTAGATTTACATAGCACAGTACATGCAAACAATAAAATACATACAAGTAAACCTGCCCATGGCATACATTTTAAGAAATAATCTCTGTCTCTGTTGATTGTGGCAGTTTTATTGGTATGTCATTTATTCCTGGTGATTTATTCTTCCCAATTGCTTTGAGAACAGCTTTCACTTCACTTTCACCCACAATCTACCCAACCCTCAACCTGCAAATCTATTTCCAGCTCTATCGTTACTCAAGAAAAAAGAGTGTATTGACCAAATTGATCATTTTCTAATAAAAAAGAGTGGCAGAATAAAATCAGTTTGAACAGTCACTGTTTACAAATGAGTGTTTCTAAACATGTGCAGAATTCCTTTTTCTTACTTTCTATATTCGGCCCATTTAGCCCTATCTACATATATCTACTTGAAACACTGGGCCAAGGTGTACATTGGTTTGAGTAAGGAGATACAGCTTCTGTATAAATGTGAGGCCTGGCATCTCTCTGTTTACTATACAAGTTTGAAGTAGGTGGACCTGAAACATACCAAAACCATCTGAAGATTTGTGGAGCTGAAGGAATGAAGAAGCCTGCTTGGTAGTGAAGGCAGCTACTAACAGTATTGGCTGGTTTGTATATCATGAGAGTTCCTTTGGAGCCTTCTGGACTGCCACACTTGCTTGGTAGATGTGGACCTGTTGTTTGTATGAATCAGAACCTTCACATCTGTTTAGAAGAGGGGGCACCACATGGAAGCACATTCTGGGGACCCCATTTCTCCCATTTTCTGCTCCTGAAAGAACAGCATGTCAAGAAGCTAGTTTCTCCTTTCCCTTCCAAAAGGAAATGAGTCTTTCTGGAGAACAGAAAGAGCTACTCTACTATATGGGAGGACATTGTAGCCTCTTTCCACATACGGTTGTCAGATCTCTTTTCCAATTCTCAGGACAAGGGAGGTGAATCTGGCAATCCTGCTCCTGAATCATATAGAGTTGCCATAGTTGCTGTTGAGTTCTTGCAGCAACTGCAGCAGCTCCAGGAACTTCATCTGTGGCCACAAAAGATTTGCAGAAGTAGTAGTCTAGCTCCCAGTGGGGGACAACTTTAATGCCCTGATCCTGGCAAGTTGTCATATGTAGATGCAGTAGTTTCCAAGATGATTGCATGAATGCTATGCTAATGAAGATTTAAAAAAACACCTAGATTTGGTAGACAAGAAACATGGAGATCCAGTTTAAAAGTGGCACTGTCTTTGAACTTTCTTTTCACATTCTCTCAAAAGATTCATGGCAATATTATTGCAGGTTTCAACTTGGAATACTAGTTTGCAAACATGAAGCTTTGGAAAGATGAGAAGAGAGAGCCCTCTGGCAGGTTATATAGAGGGTGGCCAAATGGCATGTGGAGAATTGAGGAGCGAGGAGGAATTTGAGGTAGTTGGCCTCTAATTAGATTCATGTGAGCCAAAATGTTGTGGTTTTGTCTCAGGCTTATGATGCCAGGTTGGGTCATTTATAAACTGGCTTGAAATACTGAATTACACCCAATCTGTGCATTTTCAAACTATTTCAGTATTTTTCTGAGCTTGTTTTGTGTTTGACAAGCAAGCAAACAGGATATCATTAACACTATAAGCCAAGTATGCTATGATTTCTGGAATGCAAATGTCACACCCTTATAGCCTGCAGCAACCCACAGATTAGAGATATTAGCTAAACATTGGTAGATGCTTTTTATTTCTTATTATGGAACTCAAAGTAACCACTTCAATAGAAACCACTTACTTTTTAGCAGCAAAGGATAAGCCTTTTAATATATGGTATATGGAAATAACAACCATCTGCAATGGATTTTTTTCTTTTGGTCACACCCTTAAGACATCATTTTGTTTGATCGTGTCATTTGATTTGACAGACTTGTGTTTCTATGGTTTTACCAATGCAAGCTTCCTTTAATTTCTGTAAGGAATGTTCAGAAAATAGACATTTATTTTTGGATTTGAAACATTCTGGGGAAGGGGTACACTCCTCTCCACTTTTAACTGTAAACTGAATTTGTAATTTATTCCACAACTGAGACCAAACTCAGAAGCTCCTACAATATTCAGACTTGTGACTACTATTTAATGATACTATTATTCCAAGTAATACACACACATTCCACATCTACTGGTGATAATGGGCTTTTTGTAGAATGTTACTGTGAACAGCAGCATGAAGAAACTGCCCCCTTACTAGTAACAATTTGTGTAAACATTGCAGATTTGGGAAAAAATAGAAAGGAAAAGAAAGGTCAATAACCTCAAATTATCTATGGTCATGAGGAGCACCTACCACCAATACTGTCACAATCAAAGCAGATGTTGCTTTCTCCATGCAGTGCTGTTCAAGGCAATGCTCAAAAAGGAAGATTTCAGGGTGGGCAATATGTAAGCCGATTGCAACCACCAAACTCATTTATTGAGGCCCCCATGCTCCCCTTCCTGTGGTGAACCAGCCCCCCCCCCCAGCCCGTGGTGCTGAAATGACTGCTGAAATTGAGCTAAAAATGCTGGCTTTTCCCTTGTTGCCTCATTTACCAACAGAAGGAAAGAAGATGCTCTGCCTTACAGTCTCACAGGGCTCTGTGTTACAAAAGGGTATCATCACATGCTCCTACATCATACAGCTGCCATAATTGTTACTTAATATTAGCAGCAAACAGTACAGAAAGAATGTAATCCCTGAGGAGCTGAAGAGAGAGCAGTGTCTCCCCATCCTGCTCATGCCTGTTTTTGAGCATCTGAATTAGGCCTGTTTTCTGGTTCCTCCTATATTTCACCACAGAGGATGCCAAACAAAATTCAGACCATCTTTTCTTCCTTGATCCCACCCCACAAGAAAACATTTCATATTTTCTGTCGGGGAAGTGAGGCTCACAGAACAAAGCTTGAAGACCAATGCTGTTCAGTGATGAATTCTGGAGAATCTGCATATTTTAAAAGAATTATTAGATGTCCAATACATATAACCACATTATCAATAAAAGCACAGCAGTTATCCTACTTTTTTTAAATAAGGAAATGTGTACTTTTACTATGCCTTGCTATCACACAGGTCCCTTTATGCTGCAGTTCTGTGATTAGGTATCCAAGAGTAAGCCCCGCTGAAATCATTGAGACTTCTTCCTCTATAGATTGCTTTGGTAATTTTTTTTTTATCAATGGCCAGTGTGGAAAGCAATGAGATGGTTCCTGAATGCTGTCAGACACACAAAGAGGGTGATTGCCCACCTTCCTCTGTTACTGATCAGGATTAAACTGAGAGAGCTTTTCCCTCTTCCATACTTCAGGATAGAGACCCAGATATCACCACTGCACACTTGCTTTCTATGGGGCACTGGCCAGTGATCTGAGAAAGGTTGAGGGCACATCCTGAAATGGTTGGGAGAAGGACTTCACCTTCATGATCCAGATTGGGTTAACATGAGGCAGAGACCTTGGTAACAACATGAAGTTATGTGAAGAGTGTCCTAGAAGGTACCATAGAAGGCCAATTTTCTGTTCCCAGAATTCTGTATCTCTGTGTCTGGGAAGGTTCTTATTTGAGAGAAGATGCCAGAATCTCCATCTGTTCTGACTGTTTCTCTTTGTGAATGAGTGCTGACAGTTTCAAACAATGTGTTTTATAATCACAACTGACTGGAAACTCTTATCTCTATTTAGCAGGTAGTAAAAGCCTGACATACAGAACTGTGCATGGAAAGGCTTGGATGCATTTGTTGTGTCTTCTGTAGAACAGCAAAGAATAGATTGCGTAATATTTCTTACCAATTTAAGGTTGATCTTTCCTTTCTACGAATAAAGGTATAGAATTAGAAAAGGACATAATCAGCTTAACTGTAAAAAAAAAACTATTCCATTATGACAGTAATTGGGCAATTCTTGATAATATATTGACACAGAATGCATTTCCATGATAGAAGAGCTGTTCTTAAATCAGAACTATTCTTTGAGTACAGGTGTAGTGGAATATGATAGCTTTGACTAATTTGCAAACAGCCAATTCCTTTGTTTATTTTTTAAATGTATTAGTCTTCAATACTGCAAGGAATATAAGGGGTGTACAGTGTCTTATTAACACAGTACTTATGCTCATCAGGGTTTTTAAACACCTACTCAGATTTATATTCCCAACCATCTGTTTCATCCCCAGAATTTGATGGTTTGACAAAATGTTGGGGTTTTGCAATAAACTGCTGAATGCCAACATCTGTGGCTGGCATCTTCAGAGAAATACCTTTATTGGCCAACCACACTTGTTGCAAGCTTTCGAAGCTTCACTGGAACCAAACAGGAGAAAAATTGGAAATGTTAGTAAGATGTTTGCATTTTGTTGTTTCTGTCTTTAGTTAAGATGGTAAGAGGAGGGTAAATTTTGCAGGCTTGCTCCTCCTCCTTCTGGCCCTGTGGGAATTGGGAATTTTTCAGAGCCTAGGAAATTTAGACTCTTCTCTTGGAATCCAATCTGTCTCCATTCCTGTGAGGCCACAGGCCTCTTGTAGGCAGAGGACAACGGATTTTTCAAGAAGCTTCCATGTTTTTGCATCAGGAGTAATTTGGTAGGTCTAGAGGGAAAACATACTAACTTCAGAAATACAGATTTTGGGGAGGGGGGAGAGCCTGAGCAAAACTCAAAACTGCAGAGAAAGAGCTGAAGGCAAGACAATTTTGGAGATTTCCCCCTTTATTCCCCACTCCATGAAACATCTACATAATATTTTTGTATTATCTCACTATTCCAGAAAATTATGAATCATTGTAATATCCTGAAACATTGTTTATGGCTACTAATATTAAGAACAGAGATGATCAAACAATTGAAACAAAAATCCTTAATGACAGAAATTAAGGAATCTAATTCTTAAAACAGAAAACATACTTGAGTGGCTTCTTCCTTGCTTTCATTCTGGCAAACCTCTCAATCGAATCATGACAAGAGATTTTCCTAGCAAAAAATATAAAGCTTCCTTTATATCATAAGGGAAGTATTTAACAAGATGTTTGCATTGCGCTTAGAAGAATGCAAACAGAAATCCAGGAATCTTTTTGAGCAACATTAACTTATGCCTTGTCTGTACTGGGCAGGATACTCTGGGTGCAGCTTGGAGTATCCTGACCACACAGCTGTGATATCTTTACTGGCCACTTCATGTAAACTTTCAAAGCACCACTGGCTTCTGCATCAGGGAAAGAGTAGATTGAGAAGCAATGATTTGCCCAACTGGATGTTTCAAATGACAAACCATTCAGCCACTGATGTATTTCTCCACAGTCTAGTCTTCTAATGGAAACAGAAATCCCATGTGAAACCCTTATATGTCAACAGCATCTCTTGAAGATGCACCGTTGTATTTTGCTTTACTTTGTGGCTGAGAGCATGTGACTTACACAAGTTCACTTGGTAGATTTCCATGGCTGAGTGGAAATTTGAACCCTGGTCTCCAGAGTCATAGTCCAACCCTCAAATCACTAGCCTATGTTGGATCTGAATACAACTAGGCAACCGTTCCATTAAATTAAATATACTTAACTAAGTAATTATACAGACTGCTAGCCTAAATCTTTGCAATAAAACAGGTTTATGTAATCATTCTTAAGTGATCTTATTAACAACCAGCATAACGGTGGAGAAGCTTGAGGAGTATATCCTATGCCATTTTATAGTACCTACTTTTGTACTGCTATTTGTCAATTGCTTGTGTTGTTACTGGAGTTAGTAAGTGGAACTACATGAAAATGCATATTCAAACGTAAATTCATACAAGCATAATAATATGCCTTCTCTTCCTGGACTGACCCAAGGTATTTTGCTGTTTGAACTGAATGATAAAATTGTTCCCACTTTTCCATATAGCCACATTACAGTTGATGGGGCACCATTCTCCATATGTGAGGACAAAACTCTGGGCAGGCTGTATAGAAACCCTAACTCTGTCCTCTAACACCTGACCATTGCTTCCCAGCATCAGCCTGAGGTGAGCACCTCATCCTTTTTGATGGTAGGGTTGCACTCCTTGCTTGCTTGCTTACTTCTTCCATCTTTGTTTACTTCTCCACCTTCTTTTTGGCTGGCTCTCTTCAACTTCTGATTAGCTATGGTTTATATTTGCTCTAGAGTGTGCCAAAGGCATAGATGCTAGGAGGATGGCAAGGTTTTCACTCTGATTTTTGGACCATATGCATTTCTATGAGGTCTGATCCTAGGCAAGTTACATTTTTCCTCATTAATTTGTTCCTCAGTTTTGCCTGCTGACTCTTTTGTGGAAATCAGCATACTTAATTGTTGACAAGATCCTGGGCTTTCTTTTCAAATTAGTTTGTGCAAGAGTTGGATGTGGAGAGGGTTAGACAAATGTGGCACATGGGACATAATCCTGTTTCAGTGGAAGAAATGGGTTTGTACAACAGAGAAATCTTAAAATGTTCTAAGCTTCTCCTAGCCAACAGGAAGGCGTGGGGTATAAGTTCAGATTGGTAAATATTCATATAAAATGCTGTCTCAATGAATGTTTGCAGAAATCATGTGGCATGGTTTCAGCTATGCTCATGTTCAGGCTTGGATTGAATTCAGAGCTTGGAAAAGTGATAATTTTCAACTATACTTTCCCAAATCCCCAGGCAGCATGGTCACACCCCCCCCCCCCAAACTTTCCAAATTTGGAGTTTGGTTTTAGCCAGTCTTCCCTGTCCTGATGTGGGAAAGGCAGATTCAGTAGTATTTTTGCCATGTGAAAACACCCTAATGTTACAAAGTGAAAAGAAAACAACTCAACCCAGAAGTACCAAAAGACCCTTGTAAAACAATTCAGGTCTTTCAGCCTTCTTGATTTAGTGCTTTAATCCTCTTTTCCAGTCTGGAAATTCCCCCCACATGGGAACATTACCTCAGACATAAAATAGTTCCCAAGAAGCTCTGTCTAACTGCAAGCCATTGCAGAGGGTAAAAAACAAGTACAGACAGCTAACCTGTAGTTCATCCAAAAAAAATGAGATTCCATCCTCTTTTGGATGCATTTCATAACGCTAAAGCTTTTTGAGCTGCACAAACACTATATGTTTGTGTTGGCAGAAACAAAATAACTTCTGCAAAATAGATATATTGCACACAATCCTCTGCTTATAAAAGAATGATGCCTCCATGAAAAAGAGAAATAAAAAAGTGAAGAAATGAAGAAAACACAAGGCACATCCCATTCTTTCCAGACTAATGGAAAGTAACAGAATAACTAGGCATGAAGTTGTAGTTTCCTTCATTTTAGAATGGTGCAAAGAGAGTCATGCATTAATGTTGATGTTGCAAGTCACAAAAATATCTCTCACATTGTGTTGACAGTCTAATATATGCAGAATGGTTATTTGCATACATATAACTGGCATCTTTTGTCTACAGATGATCCTGCTCTTTGAGCTGGCAAAACAGTCAATCTGACCTGAGTTATCTTGCCTCCATATCGCCGAGGAAAGATAAGAGAAGGCATTTAGATTTAAACTGGGTCACAGTTTTATGAATCACTAAATCATGGGCAAAGAGGAGGATTGAGCCAAATTAATTTAACTTAACACGCGCAACCATCAAGTCTGCCTCACATGAATTAGACATTTAAATATGAGCCTACCAGTATGTGACTCTCTTCATCAAACAGGCTGCTGCACTCCATCAATATTCCAACTCTGGAGCTTATCACATGCACAAATAAGCTGGCTTACTACTTCAAATCCGGTTCCGGGATACTCCTGGATGTTATCAGACCTAAATCTCCACTGATCTAGATGCGATACCGCCACCCAGATGCATCCTGGATCGAAGCCTCATTCAACCAGGCATTTTTTGAAGTTGGAAGACTTTGAAAAAGTGTTGGCTGAGTGAGGCTGAGTGAGGCTTCGACCCGGGATGCATCTGGGTGGCGGTATCACGGATAGATTGGGGGCGATTTAGATCTGATAACATTTGGGGGCATCCCAGATCTTGATTTCAAGCTGAAAGAGGTAAACCGGCTTATTTGTGCATGCAATAAGCTTCTCTGTTGCCATCAGCATGCCAACTCTGGAGTATTTATACCCTGCTCTTCAGCCACAAAGGTTCTTAAAGTGGTTTATAGATTGTTAATTTGACATCTCCCTGCCCTCAGGTTTACAATCTGAAAAGACATGACACAAAAGGAGAAAGGAATGGTAGTTGGGAAGGGAATCAAGTCCAGCAGATACTGCTGGTTCTTCTCTCCCTCTGAGGCCAGCACGATAGCAGCTGGAATGGAAGGAGGGCCTTCATCTGCTTCTGGGGCTAGGCATGGTGGAGCTGTGCCTGCCCCTTCTTCTCTTCCTCTGAGGCCAGGATGGTAGCAGTTAAAATGGAGGGAGGGCCTTTCGTCTACTTCTGGGGAATTTCCTACTGAGTGAGTTCAGGTTAGTTGTATCCCTACTGAGTTTTAAATAGGAAGTACAAATGGCATTGAGAGCCAGCACAGTGTAGTGGTTTGAGCATTGAACTATGAGTTTGGAGACCATAATTGAATTCCCTGCTCAGCCATGGAAAACTATTGGGTGACCTTTGGCAAGTCACATTCTCTCAAACTCGGAAAAAGGCAAAGGCAAACCCTCTCTGAACAAATCTAGCCAAGAAAGCCTAGTGATAAGTTCTCTTTAGGGTTGCCATATGTGAGAACTGACTTTAAGGTACACCTCCACCACATCAAATGGCATTATTTAAGGAAGGTGTGGGTTTCTCCTTCTTTTGAAGTCTTCAAACAGAAGTTAGAAGGTCATCTCTTGGAATGCTTTAGTTATGTATTCCTTCCAGCTTGGACTATATAGCTGTCACAAGCCCTTCCAATTCTATAATTCTATTTTGATGTAACATGCTAGATTTTCAAAAATTAAATTGTATAGTGCGCCTGTGCCAAGCGTAGGCTTGCAATCTATGGTTTGAGCTTCTGTGGATGGCAAGCCCTGACTTTCTGAATGGGTGTGTGCTCATGCAGAAGCATAAGCGTGTGTGCATGCCCATTGAGAAGTACGGGACTTAAGGTCCCATGTTTTTTACTATCCACGGGGGGATCTGGAATGGATCCTCATGGATAGCAAGGATGTACTGTACTTAGTGAGTCCTGGTGGAATAAGCAATTTATAAATTATTGAAATGAATAATAAATACTGGACAGATGTGATCTTATTTCCTTGTTATGATGTAGTATGTCATAATGTGGTCCTTCTACATCTTCTCATTGATTCTGTATAGTTGCTCAAAGGCATGGTTGAAGGGATGGTCTTGAAATTAATCTGCTTACAGTATCATTCAGCAAAAGCAATGATAATTTCATAGGATGCACACAGAGACACTGACAGATAACTCCCACTGGAATAAATATTTTACTACAATATTTATATGTTAATTCACCCTAGAATTTAGGAATGTTAGTATTTTGGGCTACAACGCCCAGAATTCCATAGATAGCATGGCCAATGGTAATGTTGGCTGGTGGGTCCTGGGCGCTGTATTCTAAAAAAGGCAACTATTCCAAACTCTAGTTCCAATTCAAGTGCTGCCCCAATTCAGATTCTCTTTGGCTGGGAGAACTAAGTTCAAGAAAGAACTATAAACCACACTTTGTTTCAAAATACATCTCAGTGGGTCATGACATGATATTAAAAGCAGAAGAAAAAGGCAGTGAATGGATATAATTTCATTTAAGGCAAACTTATTATGGAGAAAACTGAAACAAATTTTAACCGCTGATTCAATCTTTTTCACAAGGAAACTAATAAACAGGAAATAGGTGTGGGCAGATCATGGGAAGAGGGTAAAAAAGAAAACAGAAAAGGACAAAAATGAGTTCAAGCATAAGCATTAGACTCTTTTGGAACTGGATAAAAGATCTGGATCCCTTTTTAAGGCCTATCACAAGGACTTTGCTTTGTAAGATTGAGAACTATATGAAATATTTCAACCTGCAATGATATGACTGCCAAAAATGGGCTTTTCAGACTCTTTAATACAGAAATGAGTTGCCATCTCACTAATCCAGAATATATTGGAATCTTTCTTTTCCAAATAAAATGAAATATAAATGGAGTATCCTTTCAATGGCTTGGAATCTACTGTGACTTTAGACCAGTTTATTGCTCCATAGATTTATTGGCTTTTAAAAGAGATGTCTACTTTTAATAACATAGTATTCTTCTCAAGTCCAATGAGAATAAAGAGGTAAACCACAATACCTCTGGGGTTTATGATGAAATATTACAATGTGACTATCCTTTTTTCTGGTTGCAGGAGGAATTTGAAGTTAGTGCTTCAAATATCACAGTGACTATGTGAGTCAGAGTGGATTAAGACATATTTGGGCCTTCAAGTGTAAGCTTAAACCTTGTCAATTTAAGAAGCAACACCAAAACATGAAATTTTAGCCATTATTTTTGCATACATTTAGAGGCCTTTGATTCTCTGAGGCCTTAAGCAGATATATATAGCTGAAGAATAAATCTGGAATTCATATTAAGAATAGTGTCTTCAAGATGAAAACAACATCATTTACAAAGTGACTGAGGGTTAGGGTTGCCATAGCTGAGGCCCTCCAAACCGGGACAAATGTAGGACACGGTTTAAAAATGTAGGACCTTTTAAAAAAATTTCCTGGCCAGGAAATTTAAAAAAAAGGTCCTACATTTTAAACCTTGTCCTCCTTCTCCTTCCCAGCTTGGGAGGAAGCCTCAGCCTGCTCCCAGGCCGGGAAGGAGTGTGGGGGCCGCCTGTCATCGTGGCAATTGCCGCGGTGGGAAGCGGCCTCCTCCTCCTCCCCAGCTTGGGAGGAAGCCTTGGCCTGCTCCCAGGCCGGGAAGGAGCGTGAGGGCCGCCTGTCATTGTGGTGATCGCCGTGGTAGCAAGCAGCCTCCTCCTCCTCCCCGGCTTGGGAGGAAGCCTTGGCCTGCTCCCAGGCTGGGAAGGAGGCGGGGGCCGCTTCTCATCGTGGCGATCGCCGCGATGGCAGGTGGCCTCCTCCTCCTCCCCTGCCTCGCGGAGCCTTGGAGGACCCCACGGCTGGAGCTCCGACCGCGGAGCTGCTTCCAGGGCCTCGCTGGGGCCTGGGAGACAGCGTCTCCCAAGCTCCAGGGAGGCCTTGGAGGACTCCGCGATTGCAGAGCCGCCTCTAGGGCCTCGCGGGGGGGGGCGTCCCAGGGCGGGGCCAAACCGGGGTGGGACCATGCGGACCCGCCCCAAACTGGGAATGTCCTGCCCCCAGGCAAGATATGGCAAGCCTACTGAGGGTGGATTCCTCAGACCTATGTAGCATGTATTTTACTTCTGAGACATTAACTCTGTTGTAACCCACCTCGATCCCCAAACGGAAGAGGCAGGATATAAATAAATATTTTATTATTATTATTGTTGTTGTTATTATTATTATTATTATTAAAAATCATTTTTTAAAATTAAACACTCTGTGACAGTATGCCTAGATGTATGCACTGTCAGCAGAGTTCATCTTGAAGTCTTTAAACCACTTCCCTATACTGCTGGGTTAGCAATTTAGCAATATCAAAAGGGAAAGTACTATCCTGCTTGTAGTTTTCTATACCATTTCCTTATTTTCTCTGTGTGAACGTAGCTTGATTTGGCCTGCGATTCACCCAGTTTACTTAGGAGATGGATGGAAACAGATCAATACAGTTACCTTGATTGGGAGAAAGAGGTTATACATACCAAACCAATGTTTTTTTTTAAATGGAATCCATTTCAACACTCAGCTATATCTGCTTGATTAACAGTGTTCACCACCACTATCAGAGCAGAAAATAATTGGAAAATAGTCAAAAACGTGTTTCTCAAGTATTCAGAAACCATGGTGATCTGTGCCAAATTTGCACATTTTTGTGTGTGCAAAAACCAATATTTTTTGTGCAGAAAATGCTGTGTTGTTTTGTGCAGAAACTCCCACATGCAAACTGTGCAAAGAACCAAACTTTGAATGTTCTCAAAGCTAGAAAAAAATAGCTAGAATTACTCACTGCTTCCTTCAAGAACAAAATTAGCAAAGAATTAAATCCCCACCTCAAATGTAATTTATAAATGTAATTTCGAATAAGAATGAATAATATGTATTTCATTTGACAATATCCTACAAAACAGGGATGTGGAAACTTTGGTCTGCAGGATTCTGTCCTGTGATGGTTCCCCCTCTGGCTCACAGAGGGATATCTCCCAAAGTTGTCCCACTATATTAAGATCAACCTCTTGAGGCTAATGGGGTAAGAAATTTTCAAGGAATAATTGTTTCAAGGAGGAATATGCAGATCTCCATCTCTTTTTGGTTAAGACTGACAAATGTACACAAAATGGCTTCAGTAAGGCATTATTTTATTTACTGCTTCCAAAAATGTATGCATGACTAAAAAGACTGAAAAGCTTTGATACTTTTCAAATGCTAGTATGAGCATTTGGACAAATCAGCAAGGGGGCCGCCTTTCTCTGATTTGTTAGATGTTATCAGTAATTACATGGCAAAGACAGCAGATGACAATCAACAGTTGATAACTAGAGGGCTTTGATTCTGAAAAAAACAAACCATGTTGGTGCCTTTGTGCAACTATTACCCGTTTTCCATCTTTATAAATTGCTTTCCTGTGTTTGGCGAATTCACACAGCATGAAATTAGAGCAGAGTGGAATAATTATTTCCCACATGAAATCAAATACAAATTCTAAATTCCTTTCCTCTCTCCCTGCTACAGTTTCTGGGTAGGAAAAAGGTATCTATGCATGTTAAACATATAGATTCTTTGACACTGGAGAAAACTATGAGTTCAGGTAAAGTTGGTAAAATGTTGCCTGATTCATTAAACAAAAAGTAAAAGTACTGGCCTAGCTACAAGCCCTCCAGAAAATGATGCTCTCCAATGTTCACCACCTGTTGGCAATAGCCAGCATGTTCAGATGACTCTTTTTAATGCTTAATGTCAATAAACTTCTTGGAATTGAAATACCTCTTGCAAGAGTGGATTTTCTTCTCATTTGGCACACAAGCTTCCATCAGCAGAACCAATGCGCTAGTGGATGCTGAATGCTTCTTTCACTACACATTAAAGATCACATTCAGAAGCCATTTACACCCCACCAATGATTGATTTTTTTTGCAGGAACAAGATGGAAAGGTGCCTGAAAGTCATGTTCACATTTCATTTATGAAGAATGATTCTTAAAGCCTAACATCTTTAATAATTTTTCAAAGCCTGGGTCAAAATTAAAGATCAGGGATTCAAAACATATCCATTCCAAGAGCTTTCCATGTCAGAGTCAGCTATAATCAGTATTGAAACATGTTTGAAACAAAAGGCATATTGGATAAATTTAGGAAATTAATATAATACAGATCCAGATTTGGAGCTATGACTTAATGGGCAGGACAATCCTCTCTTTCATCTTGGAAAATGTTCTAATACTACTTCCTTCTAAGATATCCAGTATCTTGCATGTCTTGTGCAGGTAGGAAAGACTTCTGATAATCTAATAAAATAGCACAATATATTTCATAGCACCTTTAAGACTCACTGAAAGTAAGAAATTGGTAGCATGAACTTTCATAGATGTGAGCTTACTTGCTCAAATGCTTCCTCATCTGAGGAAGGAGACTCGAGTCTTCAAAGATCCCTTTGCATACTGATTTTTGAGACTAACACAGCTTTGAATTCTAGCACAATACTGTATATACTCATGTACAAGTCTAGAAATTTAGGTAAAAACAAATGACCCAAAAACCCTGAGTCGACTTATCCATGGGTCAATGTATGTAGAGTATCTTAACTCTTATTTAAAATAAGAAACTATCCCCTGGTGAAAAGCAAGAGTATAATCTATCCTGGAATCACTCACCCTCTCTACTCTCTCATCCATCCAGCCTTAAGACTAAGCACATAGAGTTATATCTGCTGGAATTTTGTAATTTCTTTGACATTGTTTTACTTTGCTACGTCCTTTAGATCCTTTGCTATATGCTTCTAAGTTTTACCCTCGACATCCATGGGTCATAGCAAAATCCATAATTTTTGCCCCAAAACTTGCCCTCGACTTATACATGAGGTCAACATATAGTTGAGTATATATGGTATATCTTACTCCTACCTAAATGACACTAATGACAATAAAGTGACGGCAAGCTACTTTATATCACCATTGCAGGGATAGGAATAAATTGAGCCCATTCTTAAAATCAGCCTCTTTCTCTACCCTTGTCTATGGACTCATTTTGACAGCAGTTATATTACTGTTAGCAAACTACCATGGTTACTAATGCCTGACAAGAGAGTATATGTGAATAGGCACCATGGAAGATATTAGTAATGTTAATAACTGCTGTTGTCTATGGTGAGCACTTCCACTGCCAAAGGGTAAGTGTATATATCATAGGAGTAGGAGAACAGTATAACAAGCAAATGCTGAAACATCCATTAACTGGCTTCAGAGCAATTATTATGAAAATGAAATCAGAAAATAACTACTGAGTCTTTTCACAACTAATACAGAAATCAAAACCTAGATAATACTCCTTTGTTCAGACCTGACCTTAGTATTACATAGTGCTAGAAAAGAGCTTTGCTACAGTGGCAGATGAAAACAAATTTCTATTATCTGGGACCTCCATTGTTTCACAGAGCCTTGCAGTACAGGAATTCCATATATACCTGACTATAAGTTGACCTCATGTATATGTTGAGGGCAAGTTTGGAGGCCCAAATTATGATTTTCATATGACCTGTGGATAAGTTGAGGGTAAAATTTAGGGACATGCAACAAAGGATCCATGAAGCAAACAATGCCAAAGAACTTACAAAATTCCAGCAAGAATTACTGTTTGTGCTCACACTAAGTGCTGGATGGATGAGAGAGTAAAAGGGGTCAACGCGGATAAGTTGTGGATAAGTTGACTCAGATTTCTTGGGTCAATTTTTTGACTAACATTTCAAGACTTATACATGAGTATATACAGTAAGTATGGGACAAAGCAGTAAAAAAATTGCAACCCTTGGCCAAGGTCAGTTTCATTAGAGCTGCATATCTTTAAAATGTAGAGGCTGGGACTACTTGGGAGGTGTGGAGGGTAGACGTTGTGGGATCATAATAAGAAATAGCTAGTTTGACTGTAGGAAAGGAATATGTGGGGCAAGAGGAAACTCAACAAGTCATAGGGCCATACTGGAGATTATTACATGGGAGCAAACTCCCATCCTTAAAGTGTACTAATAGCACAGTTGGGAGGAAGATTATCACACCGCTGCATGCTTATCCCATTCTTCTCCCATCTGGAAAGAGTAGTGGAGCCCTCACTGGGTAATAATGGGAGTTCCTTTAATACCCAATGAAGGGTACTCTTTATGGATGGGAGAAGCAATGATGCCGCCTGACTTACCGGGCTGGCGTTGTTGCTGGGGCAGAAGGCGCCCTAGTACCTCCGCGATTGCGGAGGCTTGTCTCTCCCCAGCAGCTGTTGGGCTGGCTAGAAGGCCCGCCATTGGCTTCTGGAGCGGAAAGGGCAGCTCTTTTGCACCAGGTACTGGGACTACATGTCTCAGCTTGCATTGCAAAAGGAAAGAGGCAATGATTGGCTGGTTCGGACCCCCGAACACAGCCTATTGGTGGTAGGGGCCTGGGAGGCGGTGTCTTCACTCTTTCCAGGCCCCCCATTGGTGGGCGGGCATTTTTAAGGTCACATCACATGCCATCCAGTGCCATTTTAGCTCGGCTCTCCCCCCCCCCCCCCCCTTGCTAAGGGGTTTTTTTGCATGGTGCCGGGTGGGCGGTGCCTTCACTCTTTCCAGGCCCCCCATTGGTGGGCGGCGTTTCTCTGGGTCACATCACATGCCATCCAGTGCCATTTTAGCTCGGCTCTCCCATCCTCCCTCCCTTGGCTAAGGTGTTTTTGTCACAATTTTGTTTTAGGTTGCCAGAATGGATCTGGTGGGCGTGGTTTCCAGAGCTCCGTAGCACTGGATTGGGAGTCTGTTGGACCCGGGAGCTCTGAGGGCAGGTGGTGTGGCCATTGCAGGGACCACATCGAGTGAACATCTCCCGGTGACTTATTATTGGAATATGTGACTGACCGGTTGCATATATGCGAGAGGGCATTTCTGTTGCCCCTACATCATCCCGATGCTTGGCCGTGTCCAAGCAACATTACATCAGTCAACTGGGGTGTTGATTGATGTTTCCAGATCCAGACCTTATGCTTTGGGCCAACCCTACCTTTTGTGCTGTTTGTTAATAAAGTTGTGGCCTTTTCCTCCAATTCTGTATTGCTGTCTTATTGGATGGCTTCCTTCCCACAGCAACACGATAAGCACATGGGGGTGTGATAATCCCCCCTCCCCGATTATGCTATTAGCGTGCTTTAAGGATGGGAGCAAGCTGGGACATTTTAAAAACTGCTGAAATAGTGGGATGACAGAATATAAACTATGGGCCCAAACAGACAGGCCAAAATAAAGCTGCTTCAGGTCACTTTTGAGGTATGCTGTTTTAATGAGGCATGTGTCCCAAGAGGCCGGAACCATGCCAAAGCCAGTCCTAAAGACTGGAGCGCAGCTTTGGTGCAGCTTCTGGCCTCTTAAGATGCATGTGTTATTTAAACAGCATACCTCCAAAGTGACCCGAAGCAGATTTATTTTGGCCTGTCTGTTCGGTCCCCTTCTCTGCCAAATTGGGACTCATCACAGCTGAAGGGTGTCTACTCACCACTCCTCTTCTCAGAAATGCTTGCCATTTTGAGAAGTAATCTGGAAGTATATGGCAGCCACTGGTGGTAATCATAAAAATAACATATTTTAGAACATCAAGGGGGCAAATAGCATCTTCTAAATCAGAACTGAAAAGCTTGGCTGTGAATTTTGCTAACACTCATATTTTCCCTAGGTTTTTAAAAATCACTGCCCCCAACAAGCTGGCAATATAGCCTTGTGAGTCTTCTCCTTTCCCTCAGGCCTGGAGAAGACAAACGTTTGTGGAATTCCTTGTGGTTTTTGGAGTATAGCAAGATGCAAGGGAGAACATATTAAAAAAACCTATATTATCTGAGGAATATTGGTTCTGGTCTAAGGATACATCAATGGAGAACAAAAGGCAGTGGCTTGTTATAAGTTCACTGGACTGTATCTTGTATGAAAGAATGCTTTGCATTTTCTTTGTTCCATGAACAATCGGAAATGCTTGAGAACATCATGAACTGTTCTGTCTGTCAACATCTTGGAGGTTTAGAAATGTCTGAGCAAAACAATTATTTGCTTAGTATCAGAAAACTGCTTATTTAATGCTATACAGAAAATGCATTGGTTCACATTTATGGAACATCATTTCTGCCATAATATACTTTGAGCAGAAAAGCACTGTTGCTGACGGGTGTGTGCATAAGAGCCCTGGTGGCACAGTGGTTAAATGGCAGTACTGCAGCCACTCACTCACAAACTACAAGGTTGTGAGTTCAATACCAGCCAGGGGCTCTGGGTCAACTCAGCCTGACATCCTTCTGAGGTTGCTAAAATGAGTACCCAGCTTGTTGGGGACAGTTGGCTTACATATTGAAAACTGCTTAGGGAGTGCTTAAGTGCACTGATAAGTGGCACAGAAATGTACTTGCAATTGCATAAATGATGGAACTAGCAATAGCAAGTAGCAATAGGAAGTACATTTCTATACCGCTTATCAGTGCACTTAAGCACTCCCTAAGCAGTTTACAAAGTGTAAGCTAATTGCCCCCCAACAACCTGGGTATTCATTTTAGCAACAACAGAAGAATGCAAACCTGAGCTGAGCTTGAGCCCTTCACTAGTACAGTGCTCCCTCGGGTTACGAAATTAATTCGTTCCGCGGCTAATTTCGTAACCCGAAAAACCTTCGTAACCCGAATTGCCATAGGCGCTAATGGGAAAAAAAGCCGGCTCCATTTAAAACAGCGCCGGCGTTTTTTCGTAACCCGAAAAAACGTTCGTAACCCGAAACAATAAATCCCTATGGGATTTATTCGTATCCCGAAAAATTCGTAAGCTGGGTAATTCGTATCCCGAGGTACCACTGTATTGAACTTGCAACCTTATGGTTTGCGAGTGAGTGGTTGCAGTACAGGCATTTAACCACCCTGCCACCAGGGCTCCTTATTAAAAACTAGGAAAATCAAAATGGCACAAATCAGAAAGTTAAAATACTTAACACCAAAACCAAACAACAAGTAACTACCCAATGGATATTAAAGTATTCCAGACCTTGCAAATGTTATTTTTTAAGCTATAAGTGTTACTTTTGGACTACAGGTCCAGGAGCCATGTTAGTACTAGGGAATTATGTGAGTCAAAAAATAACTTTTCTAGACTTTTTTTTACTGTAAGACAGCCAGTGTGGTAGAGCAGTTTGAGTGTTGGACAAGGACTCTGGAAATCTGGGTTAAAATCCCTGTTCCTCCATGGAAAACCACTGGGTGACTGCTGGGCAAGTCACACTCTCTCAGCCTCAGATGAAAGCAAAGGTAAAGCCCCTCTGCCAAGAAAACCTCATGCTAGGTTCACCTTAGGGTCACCATAAAATGGAAACAACCTGGAGGCACAAAACAACAAGAGCAGACAACATATCAATACCTGTTTTCTCTTCAGCCTTTTTGCTTTACCATTTCCCTACATGCACAATATTTGTTAGAAAGACAGGATGGTGTAGTGGTTTTCTTTTTGAACTAGGACTCTAGGAGATAAGTGTTTCAATCTCTGCTCGACCACAAAAACCTGATGGGTAACACTGGGCAAGTCACACTCTCTCAACCTTAGAGGAAGCCAATTTACTTCTCTGAGTAAATCTTGCCAGTACCACCACATAACAGGGCCATTATTTGTTGAGAGTTGATTGTGATATCAATTGTAGTTTACTTTCTAAAACATGACCCTAGACATCATTCACATATATTTTGGCCCCCAGTCAAAGCCACATTTCAGTTTCCACATAAAACAGTTTTAGACTGAGAAGAATGTCTACAAAAGATTTTCACTTGAGAGGATGAAAACCAAACTTTTGAAAGGAAAATAGATTGGAATTTGAAGTTAAAGAAAGTGTAAAGCCATCTGAGACACACAGTCCCAATCTAGGCATTTTAAATTTTTTTACCTGAACTACCCATCTTATCCTTGATGTCATCTAAATGTGAATGAGCATTTCAAAGACGAAGATGATGCATTAAAATTGCTTTTAAAAAGATGCCTTGCCCCAGAAACGAATCTAAGGAAGTATTATCTTTGACATGTATGCTAAAAAATATTTATGAGGTTTTCAAATTAAAATATTATTTCACTTTTCTGCCTATGAGTTTCAGAAAAAAGAGCTGAATGTAACCCATTAGGAAATACGTGTGACATGAAAATGGTTTGTTTTTATTATTTTAAAAAGAAAAATCTTGCAAATGTTACAGCTTTTACTGGTCTGAAATGCTGGAGTAGTGAAAAAAATGGCTCACAAATGGCATATTGTAACGTGAACTATATAATTCTAGGCTTACTTACGAAGGGGCTAAATTTAATGTCTGGTCTCAACTAAGGTAAGACCCATTAAATTAACTGCTGAATTGTAAATCTACACCTTTGTAAATCCCATTGATTCAATGAGTCTACACTAGTTGCAAATATTAATTGAAACTCAGATTAAAATAGTTGTCCGATTCCAAATAAGAAGAAGGCTGTGAATCACACCAGACAGTCTTGCAGTCCTTCTAATATAATACCACAGGTTCAGGGGCCATTTTTATACCCCAGGACGCTGAGGGCTACATGTGTGTCTGAAAAATCAAAATAAAAACCCAAAGCGTGTAGAACTCCACTGCTGGTTATCAAAAATTGTTAATTTTTGATGTTAAACAGATCAAGGAGGATTTGTAATCAATTGAAAAGGGTTTTGTTTTGTTTTGTTTTGTTTTTTTGCATCTGGAGACTTCCAAGAGCACCAATTTACCCTCTTTTTTACCCAGGAAAAGGTCCATGGAGTTTATCAGACAAGGGAAAGTATAATCCAATGGCAATCCGAACGCAATCATGGGGTTTAACGTTATTGTGTGATAGACTACCACACGCAATTTTGGGCAATGGGAAGTCAGTCCAAACGCAATCATAGGGTTTAATGTTATTGCATGATAGACTACCACACGCAATTTCGGGCAATGGCAAGCTATTTTCGGGCAATGGGAAGTCAGTTCCAACACAATTCAAATTCGTGTGAATGCCTTCTGGCCCCACTTTCTTTCTAGTCGAAATTAAGAGCAATTCTTCCTGTATGATAAACTCCAATCTGAGGATTTTGGAGGCATTGAGGTCCACAAAAGCATCCTTGGGGTTGCTGTATGCAGCCCCAGGGTATGCCTTGCCCACCCCTGATGCATAGGTTCCACAAAATAACTCAAGCTCTGGCATGAAGGCACATAAAAACACATCTCACTCTAACCAGAAACAGGCACATTTTATAATTAACTCCATACTAGCCAACCTATTTGGCCCCACTGAATTGTAGGTATTAGTGCTTAACTATGATTTGAGTTGAGTTACCTTAGCAGAAATGTAAGCTATGATTATAGATAGGACAAGCAGCCAGCCCCATCACAGATCTAGCATTGTTTGTCAACTGTTATAAAGGACAGTGTCCCAGATGGTCATAAAGGAGACATTCAGAAAATCTGAAAAACAGACTTGATAATTAATTTTAAAACAGAGCTGAATGATTCTATGTTGCCCATTGTTTGAAGGATTTTAATCTGGCACTGAGGGGCCCCATTTATGATCCAGGGAGCATTTGCTTCCAAAAGATTTGTCCATTATCCTTATATCTTCCTCTAACTGGTATGAAATGAAGTTCTCTGTTCCTAACAGGCGTATAGTACAAACCTGTGTATTTCTATTCAAAATTAAACCACATTAAATTCAATGAGATTTATTTCCAACTAGGTCTGCTGCCATACTACAGAATTAATGCAGTTTGACAATGCTTTAACAGTCATCATGGCTTAATGCTATGGAATCCTGGGATTTGTAGTTTGTTGTGGTACTAGAATTCTCTCACAAAACTGACCTAGACGCAGTCTAGCTCAGTATAGGATTAGTTCATTTTCCATGGTGAGGGTTGCCTTTTTTAGGATGCTCAAGCTTGTCTTGCTCACTGTGGTCCCATCCTTGACTTTTAACCGACTCATTTTCTACGACAAGCAAAAGCTGTGATTTGTGCACATCATTTTTCAAGCCACATGTGGTAAGTTGGAAAGACTGTGCCAGACTGCTTCTTATGTTTACAGGGAACAAGTCAAGTGTTTAAGCCACAGTGTCTACATGGTTTCTGCATGCAATAAGCTGTCTTTGCATATACACAATTTTAAGATTAATAAGAAAGTACATGCTGAATATGTATCAGACATTATACTTTTCAAACTTTCATGAAGCTTTACCTCAAGTTGGTGGTTTTAACAAAGCTTCTGCTGCCTGTATCTCTCCTTCCAGACCAGACCAGAGGAAGTGTCTGTTATTATTATTGTTTTGATTGCAGGAAGCACAAGCATCATGTGTCTACTGGCACATGTACTGTTGCATAAATACATAATTCAATGTTAGTAGCCTATATGGAGATGACAGCATGGCAATTGGACAATTTTAAGGGACATCATGGAGAGAACAGGAGTTGCTGGCAAGATGGTAGTCAATGGTGCTGAAATTTCTTATCTTCCCCAGCAGATTCAGAGGTTTGAAGGGATGGGGATCACTGAAAGGATTGGGGCACCTTAAAGAGTAATTTATTAGGACATAAGCTTTCAGGGACTAGAGTCAAGGATTTCAGATGAATGTCTTCTGTTGGCAAATGTACATACAGTCTGGAACCATTTTATTAAGATAAGCAAAGTAGCTATACAAAACATTACAAACTGTGATTTAAATGAAATCTGAATCGTTTCCATTGGTTTGTTATGATTCTGAAGGCATGTATAAACATGTCAATTATACTGTATACCATCTTCTTATCTTCCAAGAAGACAGGGAAAAGTGTAAAAGACACAGTATTGATTACTGCATGTTTTTCCAATGCAAGGTCCAGCAAAAACATCAGAGTCGTTCAATGGCTGGAGGGGTTGAACACTTTTTGGTGCATCATTCAGCTCAGATTTTTGGGTAATCCATATACTCTCTTGATTTTGTTTATGTGTTTTGTAAATAAAAAGAACCTAAAGAGAAAACATATAAATGTTTCTCCTCACAGTATACTATAAGGAATCGGTAAAGATTTAGTATTTAGAGGAGAGTTATTACGTACAACCCAAGTTGATCTTTCTCCAAATCTATCTGTCTGGTTTTTATTTTAATGGGATCTCAAAAATGTTTGCCCTCAATGCTCTTAAGTCATTTGGAAAGAGTTGCAAATGTGGCCCTACCCCCAATTGCTGCTGTTAACTGCAGCTGTTAACTATATTAACACTATGCCTAAGGCCCCAATCACATGTACAATAATCTAGGGATAACCTTACTGAATATAATGAGACTATGGGTACTATATAGGTACATGCATTAACACATATAAACCTAAATCCAGTTATTAATATTGAATAGACCAGACACGTAGAATCAACAGAACTAGCCTTGACATACCTAGTTCACATTGATTCATTGAGTCTACTTCACTTTCAATTAGAATTGTATTTAGGCCATAATTCTCATTGTATCTTATCCCTTTGAAAACCACAAAGGAAGTTTTCATTATCTTTCTGTCTTTTAAAATCTTTTCTTTGCTATCTTTCCATAGCAAAATTGTATCCTGTTATTATTACTGCTTTTTGGCAGGGCTAGACAATGCTCCGAGAAGAGAATGCAGTCAAGAAATAAGAAGATTAGAAATGGGAAGGGCAGCACCGAAAAATCCTAAAATGTAAAGAAATGCAATAGAGTACTAATGTTTTAGTACTTCATTTTATTCCCCATCACTATGTATGGATGAAGAAAGCTGATAGGAAGAAAATCAACTCATTTGAGATGTGGTGCTGAAGAAGAGTGCTGAGAATACCATGGACAGCCAAAAAAAAAAAAAAGACAAAGAAATGAGTCCTTGAATAGATCCAGCCTGAACTCTCCCTGGCAGCCAAGATGATTAAACTGAGGCTGTCATACTTTGGCCACTTCATGAGAAAAGAAAATAATGCTAGGCAAATGTTGAAGAGAGGAAGACCACATGCCACATGGATAGAGTCAATTAGGGAGAATACAGTCCTGAGTCTAAGCAGAGTCTAAGATATAAGCAGAGTAGTAGAAGATAGTGAGGCTTGGAGATGTCTCATACACAGCTAACAACAACAAGGCAGTGCTACTGTTAGATGGATCTGTAGTTGGCTGACAGACCAAGAGAAGTGACAAGTGGAGTGCCACAGGGTTCTGTCCTGGGCCCAGTGTTATTCAACATCTATATAAATGACTAGGATGTTAGACTAGATAGTATGCTTATCAAATTTGCAATGACACCAAATGGGAAAGGTGGCTAATACCCCAGAGGACAAGATCAAAATTCAAAAAGACCTTAACAGATTAGAGAGTTTGGCCAAAATTTAAAAAAATGAATTTCAATGGGGAGAACTGGAAGGTACTACACTTAGCAAGTGTACTACACTTAGAAAGAAAACAAACGAATGGTTCAGATATAGAATGAGTGGCAGGCACCTGGTTTGACAACAGTATATGTGAAAGGGATAAGGGAGTCCTAGTAGACCACAAGCTGGTAATGAATCAACAGTGTGACTGATCAGCTAAAAAAGCCACTATGACCCAGGAGTATCGAGTCTAGATCATGGGAAGTAACAGTACCACTCCATTCTATTTTGGTCAGACTGCACCTGAAATACTGTGTCCAGTTATGGACATCATAATTCAAAAGGGACATTGACAACCTGGATTGTGTCCAGAGGAGTATGACAAAAATGGTGAAAGGTCTGGAAATGATGAAAGGTCTGGAATGGCTTAGGGAGCCAGGTATGTTTAGCCTGAGGATGACAAGGTGGTGCTGGGCCTTGGTCCAAAGTTAGATCTGAAATGTAAGTTATGAATGGATGCCATGATTCTTTAAAGTTTGCCTGTTACTGTTTTCACCTAATTAGGTCTAAATGATCATCTCCAAAAATGCAGAAATAACAGGATAGTCCAGACTAAGTGCCAATACATCAGAACATGTAAAAACAAAAAACAAATTAAGGTTTGGAGTATTCTGATGATGTGATGACATTTCAAGAAAAAGCTTGATATTTTATGATAGAAGCTAAGGGACATCAAAATACTACTTCTTATGATATATTTTTAACCCTTTATTTCAAATGACATTAACAATGATCAAAATTATTTTTGACTCCAAGCCCATTCTTTTAGTGACATAGAATTTTCTATTTTTAATCTGGTTTGCCTTTTAAAATCTCAGTCTGCTTTCTGTAAGATAGAAAAGAAATGACCCATCTGATGATGTGGTTTAGTATACAGAAATGGTAATCTCCTGGATTAATGTTACTGTGTCATTTTATCCATTGGTGGTCAACGGAATATTCTAAGATAATTTACAATATAACCCATGCTAACCAAAGATCTCTTGGTGCCAGTCAAGAAATCCAAATGATTATGTATTCCTGCATGGTAAGGAGTTGGACTGGATGGCCTTTGTGGTTTCTTCCAGCTCTGTGATTCTATGATGGTTAAAAGTATGTAATACACGAAGAAGCAATTTGACATCATCTGCTCACTCTGTTCCATGGAATTAAAAATAGCAGTGAACCACACTCCTTCTGAAATTGTAGAGAGTGGCTATGTTCACAGTTGGCAGCCTGATGGTTGGTAGGAAACTCTTTGTAGCACAGTGATTGAGCACATGTTTTGCATTTTGAGAGTCCCAGGTTCCATGCCAAGTATCTCCAGTGAGGGTTGGAAAAACTCCTCCCTCAGAGCCTGGAAATTCTCTGCCAGATTGTGTTGACAAAAATGGTCCAACTTAGTCCAGCTTTCTGGATTCCCATATTCCTAAATCCACACATAATAATAAACCAGGATTCTTGGCTTAGCCTGATAGACAAAGCAGCCAGGGTTTGCTTTCGTTTGACAAACTTGGCTCATTTGAGAATAACAAACTAGGATCTTGTGTTGCACCATTACAATATCCTGATTTCATTTGTTCACTTTCATGAAAAGAGGTGTGAAGAGGAAACATACAAGCTATGTACAACATGTATGCCATTTATAGGAAACCAGCATAAGGCAAGAATCTAGGATTATCACTGTGGGTGAACAACACAGTCTATGAATAAGACTAATCATATATAGTTGTATGTATAAATGATGTATAGCCACATTGGCCTTATGCATTTTGCTATCTGTAGGCAGCCAGTGACATTTTCAATTCAATAAAACTACAAGACAAAGGGTCAAGAAATCCATTGACTCCTAGAAAGATTATTTCAACTTAGGTCCTTTTCATGGACCGCTCAAAGCATTCAGACCATTTGCACATTCTGATAAGTTCAGTACTTAAGCATTATCTTGCTTGGTTCCTCTGAAGCTGTTGAAAAGAATGAGAAATCCACATTATTTTTCTCCTAAAGGATACTTCACATATACTGCAATGTTCCATCATTTTACCAATTTGCAGTATATGTGCTCTCAGCAAATATACATAGTTGAAGATGACAGTAAGGCTCTTATCACATGGATGACTTGGCAAGAGTATAAATGAAAATGAATACTAATAAAGTCAGAAGAAATATCTGTTGTTTCCATACTTTTGCCAGTATCAGTCTTCCATGTGTGTTTTTTTCTATTTCTTTTCCCACAATATTTAGTAAGAACAATTCCGGAGTATTTAACATCTATAATCTTACATGTTACTTGATGTATTTTTTTGCCAAAATTCTTTAAATTTGGTACAGGACCACCAGAGATGGAAAAATTTTCCCTTTTATTTACCATATTTCCAACATTTATCTGGGATAGTCTTAGAAATCTTACGTAATTTTTCAGGAGTCAAATACCATCTAAAGTATGTTTTATAATAACTTTCCTTCAAAGTTTGGGAAGCTGTATATTTTATTCTCTTTCTCCAGGCAAGTTCCTATTGTTCCATCTCAATATGGTGGCCAAGATTCTTGGCCCATTGGATCATGTTATCCTTAACCACGTCTGTTTCCATTTTATATTTTAACAGTACTTTGCACAATCTTTTTACTAGAGATGAATAAATTTCCCAGCTCTGCATTAACTAATTCTATTCCCAGTGTTTTCATATCAAACATGTACCTTTCTCTTATGTGTCTAAACAGGAACCAATTACACTGTCTACCTTCAACAGAGAATACTGGAAACAGAAAAGTGGTTGTCCAAATTACTTGATAAACCAACAAACATACAAGGATTCTCCAGAAACAAAATGTGAATGAAATGACAGAAGATTGGGATAAGGTAATGAACTTTATTAGAAAAGAATGGAATATAGGAATAGATATAGTCTTATACATGTTAAGCAATAATTGGGGGGTGGGGAAGAGTAATATATATGATACTAAAAATAACATCCCTATTGGACAATGTCAGCACCTTTACAGAAATGAATTATACACATAACTAGAAAATTGGAAATACTTAACTTTAATAAGACATTTGGTTTGTTAGTGAAATGTAGAAAAATAAACAGACTTACTAGACGTATTAATTCATTTACTTTAATTGAAACAACCTTGGTTAAAATCTAATTTTATAGATGAAATTAGTACATAATCATACATTAGAGAAGCATGAAAATATGGATAGATACAGAGAAAACAAAGAACATAGACACAGGAAGTCTTTATAAATTTTATTCTCATGTGTTGTCAATTAGGTGTGTGTTCCTTTTTCATTGTTTGTTCTATATGTGTATTGTCAAATTTGTATGTTTTATATTTGTTTGCTTTATATTTTTAAGATTAAAAATTCTAATAATAATAATAATAATAATAATAATAATAATAATAATAAAGAAGAAGAAGAAACCCTGATACAAAAGAAAACTCAATGCTGGGAGGACTGGTCATGTTCAGACAGCATTTGTTTAACTTCCTCCCCTTTCATCTTCTGTGTTCATACTGTGGATGAAAATGTGGGTGAAGATCACTGCACTAACTATGAAAAAATACAACAAATATGTTAATATTGCCTGTTCAATATAAAAACAAAGAAATACTCTTTTGACCTATTATTCCATTACCTGTGAGTTTTCTTTTTAATGTATTAGGATAAAAAATGAAGTTGAACTGAAAGTATTCTTAAAGAAGAAAAAAAACACAAGTCAGTCTAAAACTTTTTGTCACAGTGACATCATGTTTAGATAAAAGATAAGGGATCCAGTTTTAAGAAAACTGAGTGATGTCTCAATATTAGTTTTTTCTGTACTTACATGGCAAAAATATTTATTTTCCCCATTTGTATGCCAGCAAACTGTTTAGACAACTGTAGACAGCTATTATCAGTCAGGACATGTTATGCGCATTATTGATATACACAGCAAATTTACAAGATACAAGTACAGTTTGGCTACTTTGTGGTTCTGATAATGGCAACCATTAGGATTTTCAAGCAATAAAAGTTATAGGGATCGTATGGCATGATAGTTACATTCAGCACATTCCGTGAAGAGACCCAGAAGGACCTTTCTCTTATGAGTTGGTTCTTAGTAGAGAAGACAGAGGAGAACAAATATATATGAAAAGGAGTTTACAATGTTATCTCTCTAGAAATGTCATGTCATCCATAATCTGAACACCATCTGTGCAACACTGCAAGTGGTAATTAATGAACCATTGCAAAACCAATGAGTTACCTTACTGGTGGTTTTCTTGTCTCCCCTTTTCTCAGTGGACAAGAGCATCTGGGTGCTTCTAGATACAGTATACAAATCCATTCTCTCAGTCATGATCTGAAACAGGGCTGTGCCAGGGTATGTTCAGCTGTTGTTGCACACCCAGCAGAGAAGGAGCAGTGTAACACTTTTAGTTTTTAAATGATTTTTCAAGGGCTGGGAAACCTCCTCTGGACAAATCATACCAAATGACAAAGTCACATTAGGGTTGCCAAAAGTCAGAAACACAGCACACATACTCAAGGGCACCTGCATCTGATCAGTAGCTGGGAGACCCTTTGGCTGTTTTTGCATACTGGGGGTAATGATATTATGCAAGGAGTTACAGGATAACTCTTTCAAAGTACATATCCTAGTGCGATTGGTCTATTCGAAAATTGATTTTTTAAAAATTATTTTAAATTTATTTACATTCAGAGGGGATCTCAGTTACATATATAATGTTCCAGTATAACAAAAGCAGGAAAATAAAAACACAAATGGAAGAAAAATCACCACACTAGTAATATGTTTCTATAATAAAAAATGATAAAAAATTATGATTAATAACAAAAAAACACATACCAATTATGCCAGAGTAATTCTGAAAACACATCAATTACCCTGGTGTAATTGTTGTATTTTTAAAAATTGTTCTTTTAAATGATTATTTTAAATGTATTTACTTTCAAAAGGGATCTCGGTTACATATGATAATCCTCTAGTATAACAAAAGCAGAAAAAAATTAAAAAAATAAAAGAAAGAAAAATACCTACATTAGTCATATGTTTCTATATCAGCTGACCAAATGTTTGAAGCATTATTAGATTTTCTATCCATTGAATCACGGGTGGAGAAAAGTTGTCTTTCCAGTAAGAAGTATTAATCTTTTAGCGGTCAGAATAGTATGAAAAATTAACTTCCATTGGTCATTTGTTAAGAAACAGATAAATAATTCAAAATAACATGCCTATTTCAAAATTTTGTTGGCTATTTTTGATGATAAATTGGGAAAAAAATGGTAAAATTATGTGTAATATAGGCTGGATCCACACTGGAGAAGCAATCCGATTTGACATATTTAAACATGAATGTGTACTTATGTAATTAGCAACTTGTATATTAATATTATAATTTCTTTTGCCCTTCTAGAATTAATATATTCAATTCTACATTATGCAAACCTATTCATTTATATATCTTTAAGTCACAGAGCCATCAGCATTCCCTACCTCTCTTTTACAAATTTTGACAGTGATCGCCATTCTTTGTTGTGGCTTCAAAGTGCAACAGAGCTCTACTCTGGGGCCACAACAAACTACATTTCCTAGAATTCCATAACATTTTTTCAGCATTTCTTTGGCACAGCATGTGTAAATGCCGCACTGCTGAAATGCTGTGGATCTGCCACATGTGCAGTTGACCATGTGGCTTCCCGGGGGACTGGGGGTGTGCCACAGTCCACCAGGAAGCCAACTATTTTTGACCATCTGTTTCACCCTATAGTCAGAGATCCATAACCACACTAGTTATAGATGTGTTATAAAACTAATGACCACTGATTAGTCAGAACCATATATAGTTGGTCATTCTTATACACAGATTTTTTTATACATGGATTCAAGCATCCACAGTTTGAAAATGTTCAGAAAAAGTATAAATTTCAAATATCAAACCTTGATTTTCCATTTTTTATAAGGGACACCATTTTGCTATCTCATTATATTGAATGAGACTTAAACATACACGGATTTTGTTATACATGGGGGATCTTGGAACCAAACCCCAGCGTATAACAAGGGTCCACTGTATTCCAATTTTCATTCTCACTGTAATCCTCACATGTCATATTTCTTTATAGATATCACACACACACACATTGTTGGTTTATATATGGTTGGCCTCAATTAATGTCTCATAAAGTGCGTGCATGCGTGCGTGCATGTGTGTGCCCTCTAGTCACCTATCAACTTATGGTGATGCCATGAACTTCATAGGATTTTCGTAGGCAAGGAATACTCAGAAGTGGTTTTGTCAGTTTCTTCCTCATAAAGTACATCATAGCACCTGGTATTTGTTGGAATACTCCCATCCACATACTAACCAGGGCTGACCCAGTTTAGCTTCCAGGATCGGAGAGGATCTGATGCTCTTTAGGATATAAGGCCCAAAGCAGTCTGCTACCCCCACTATGAGAAATACATGAGAGGTGGCTTGCCACAATTGCAGCTTTTTATTCAGGCTTGAGAGAACTGATATTAACTGCAGTTAAATTTTATTCCATGTTACTCTAAGAAGCACAAGGGTGTTTTCTTTTCTTTGGCTTGATTCCCATACCTTTTTAACCGGATCGCCAATCAGTTTGAACTGATTCTAATGACCCTGGTTCCCACTTGAAGTGATTTGCTGAAGCGATTTGGAGAGGGGAGCCATGGGCTAGACTCATTTTTGACGCTGATGCTTTCCATGTCTTTTTGGATAAATCGATTCTGCACAGGTCTGAATCAGATGTGAATCCAAATTGATTTAAATTTGCCCTTTGGCTGACTGGAGCAGGTCCATTTTGAACCAATTCATTCGTGAATGTGAACCACAAGTGGGTTATTTCACAGTGAAAAATTCGATCGGGGCAAATGTAGTGGGAAGTATGTTCTGCTGTCAAATCGATCCATTGAGTCGGATCTCAAAACACTTTTTTTGTAAGTGGGAATGAGGCCTTTGTTTGTTTTGTTGTTGGGTCTGGTCGGCTCAGCTCAGATCTTCATTTTTTGGACTACTACTATCAGGACTCCTCAGAAAGTGTCACAATATTTGAAATGTTCTGGCCATGCTGGCTGTGGGATGCTGGGAATAAATTCCAGAAATAGCATTTCCACACTTTGCTTGAGCTTTCAATGGAACAGCACCAGAAAAACCACCTGGAAAGTCCCTGGTTCTGTGTAGAAATTGCTGTCAGCTACTACATAGCCTTGGAATCTGGGAACAAGCAGCACAAAAGAAAATTCTTGGCTGCTAGTCAAAATCCACAGAAGTTATCTGATGCAACCGTACTTGCCCAAGGTTAAGAAAACTGCTTTGTTTCTTTGAAAGCGCTGTGCACCCACCAGAATTGTACACTGTTTATGCTTTATGATTAGTGGTATAAAAATACTCCCGCTTAGCACATTATGGAGATTTTGTTGCCATGGGCTCTGTTGCTTAGAAATCCAGTTGACTAGACTCCTTCAAATGCAAAATAAGGCCTTCAGCTCAAACTTTACAACATCATTAGTCTTTATTTAGTATCCCTGCAACTCTTTCTCACTATTGTGACTGAGAGAGACAGACACTTCCTCTAGCATAAATGAGACAATGCATTTAAAGATATCCGCTTGCTTTTACAATGATTTGTGTTTACCATGATTTAGGAAGTGAGTCAAATCTTTTTTCAAGAAAATGAATGATTACTTAACTAAAAAGCCCCCCAACCCCCCAATCCAATAAATGATACCTATTGGGGACTAATGAAAATCATATATACTTTTTTAAAATAAAAAAACCCCTAGAAATATGACAGTAAAAATGTTGTTAAAGATATTTAGAAGAAGAAAGCTAGTTTTTATGGAAGATGAAATGAATGGCAATTATCATATATAAGTGGCTACACATCATAAAAATGAAAGATTTGTTTTTATAGTACTCCATGTCTACAATGAGCCTCAGATTTTTTTTGTGCTGACAAGTTGCAGAAAAAAGTACAAAAACAACATCATAGGGTTGTCCAGCATGGTTTTACTACAGATGAGCAAACACCAAGAAATGCAGCTTTATATGTGGTTGTTGTTGTTGTTGTCTGACTCCAAGTCATTTTTGACTTATGGCAACCCTAAGGCACCATCTGCTAAAATTCTTTCTGCTATAGAGCTGTCACAGAAAATAATGTTTATCCTTAGATAAGCCACATGCAGCTTTCCAAGAGGCATTTTAATTTCCTTCAGACACCCTGCTGGACCCTCACTGCATCCCCAAATCTCTAAATGCACTATTTTGACACAGACCTGAAACCCTCTTCCCCAAATTCATACTCCTGTGAAAACTGGCTATAGATAGCTAAAAATAGGAAGAGGAAGTCACTTGTAGTTTTATTTTTGGCTGCAGAGAAGCCAGTTTTTATACACGTACACACCACGGTGGGGGTCAAGGAGCAAAAATTAGCTACTGCATCCACTGTGGTTGCCTCTTCCTTGATTTAAGCCTATGTCATGGGATTTCTGGTGAGCTTCTAGATGCCCCCTACAGGGTTTGATCCCCTTTGGCCATGATACCTGCTGGATGGCCTTGGGCGATGCTCTCAGTCTCATAGGAAGGCGATCACAAACCTCCTTTGAACAAATCTTGGCAAGAAAACCCCGATAGGTTCGCCTTAGGGTTGTCAAAAGTTGGAAATGACTTGAGGGCACACAAATCTAATAACAAGAAAAGGAGGAGTTGTGTATAAAAAAGACAGTGATTGGCTGGTTGTTTTCTGGGGTGATTTGCCTTAGATACCCCAAAATTTCAGTTGCTTCACAGCAGCAGCAACAAAATGACTTCCTGTTTCAGTGCCATAAATTACATTGCTGAAATTAAGAAGGTGAATGGAGGACTGTAAGGGAATGTTTTTTATGAAGAATGACAGTGTATTTTGTTAAGTTCTGCTAGTTGTAGTACTCAAAATAAGTTCAGAAGTCTTTTAGGTTGAAGTGCATTTGTTTTATACTGGGCACTGATTGATGGATCTCAAGGTTCTAGTAATAATAATAATAATAATAATAATAATAATAATAATAATAATATTTATATCCTGCCTTTCCCTTTTGAGGATTTAAGTAGGTAACAACAGTCCAATATAACATTTTAAAAACAGTAGTAATATGATCCCAACCCCCTAGCCCTCCCTCTTTCTGCTAAAATACAAATAAAACATCATACTATATAATACCAGTAGCAGCTAAAATTAGGAGCACGGAAAATATTTACAGGAGTGGTCATAGGGAGAGACAGTGGGTAGCTGAGCAGTTCAGGTTCTCATTTTGGAGGTATGTCTTTATTGCCTTTTTAAAGGCCTCTAAAGATGTAATTTGGCACTTCAACTCCAGCAGGTCATTCCACATTTTCTAGTAAAAGCAAAAGGAAAAGTAGATCCTGAGACCCTGAAGTTTGTCCACCTCTGCTTTGAAAGATATGTCCACAATGGACATCCTTTCTGAGCACAATAACAGCACTTTACACACTATAACCCCTTGGATACCATGCTAAGAGGAAGACAGCATAGAAAATAAATAAATAAATAAATACAACAGAGTGCTAGAACTCCACTTTATTTGCCATGGCTGGATCCTATGGAATAGTGAGATTTGTAGTCTGAAGAGGTATTGGAACTCTTTTGGCTGAGAGGTTTAATGCCCCTTCTTAAACTACAGATTGCAAGATGTCATAGAATGGAACCATAGACATTAAAGTGGAATCAAAGTTGTATAACTTTGTAGCATGAAAAACCCCAAGGTGAGGCAAAGCCCATCAGACATTCTTGGCATAAATGATGAAGAATAAAAAACCTGTTTGAGTGTAGAGTCTCAGTCTCCATCTTCCTTTGTGTCTACTTTGCCTTTCTAAAATCAACACAGCTATATCATCACATCTGAGTCATCTGGAATCTGATGGGTGAAGGCAGGCAGGGAGAGAAAGTAGCCTTCTTTTTCTAGGAACACCAGGCTTTTATCTCACCAACTTTCACTGTTCCCATTTAGGTGCTTGCATTGGACAAGGAACGTGTGGATCTGGATTACCATCTTCCAAGTCCAGACAAGCAGGGAAGTGATTTTCAATTTGAGGGAAATTTTAAAGCACATCCTGTGGTTGCCTAGCAACTGGAGCTCAGATTTGGATGACCAAACATCTAGCTTGTCTAAATGGCAGCAGGAGAAGCTGGTGGCTTCATATGTGGGGTAAATATCCCATTTCTCTATTAGGGAGGTTATCCCTGCATTTGAAGATCTATTAAACAATTGCAACTTCTTATATAGGGTTCATTCAGAAAAAAAAGTAAAAAAAAAAAAATAGTACATCAAAGTTCTTTAATTCTCCTCCAAAAAGCTCTTTCTTAGGCCTCAAAGATGGAACTGAGGACCTTCTGCATATACAGATAGGAAAAAGTTCTTGCCAGGGAGCATGTCTGAGAGCTCTTGCAACCTAGGTGCACATCATATCTATTGAGGTCCCTAAAAACTTCACTGGAAGTCTTGGCAGGCCTCATGTGGCCCACAATTACTATCTCTGCCTTAAAACAGAGGAAGGAAAGGAGAAGAGAGAGAAAAAGAAATGTGGCAGAACGTTTAAAATTAACTGGTTTTAAGTTTTACATGAGGTGTCATCGATAGAAACCCACTTCTTCAAATGCAGTACAGACTTAGAAGCATGCCTCTTCAAATGATAACTTTTCCTCCTAGATGAAAATGTATTTCTGTTAAACTCTTTTATAATGACCAGTTACCATACTAGCCTCCTTATTTTCTCTACCTGCTCAGTGAAAATTTTCTGGCTATAGCCCTGCCTAGATGAACAAGCTACTTTCCATTCCTGGGCAGTGCTTTCTCAAAATTTGGTTTGACTTGTAATTGCATCCAGAAAAATGAGCTCTTCCCATGCCATCAAGAAATAAAGTAGGACCTTGTTATCCACTGGGGTTTGGTTCCAGGATCCCCCATGGATGACAAAATCTGTGGATGCTCAAGTCCCATTAAATATAATGGCATAGCAAAATGGTGTCCCTTATAACAAATGTCAAAATCAAAGTTTCCTTTTTTGGAATTTATACTTTTCTGGAATACTTTCAAGCCGTGGATGCTTGAATCTGTGGATAAAAAAATCCATGGATAAAGAGAGCTGACTGTAGCTCTCTGTGTTGTAATATGACAATTTTATTTGTTATTGGTTTTATAATAGCTAAAGCCTTGCCTATATTGACTAAGTACTCTGGCCTCCCCCACCCAGCCTCACTGTGTCCTGTTTACATGATCAGGATCAAAACCCCAAATTGGGTCAAGGTTTCCACCCCCAATCTACATTTAATTTAGGCCCCATTCCCACTGGGTTATAAAGCGAATCAAGAATCAGATTATAGGGACATGGTTCCCATTTGAATTTGCGCTCGATCCTAGTTAAAGGGAAATCGTTCCCATTTGAATTCACGTCCAATCCTAATTTGGTTGATTTCTCTAGCAAAAACTCGAATCAGCGGTGGATAAACTGGGTTATCCTGACACCACTTTTCCAGTGGTTCTTTTGCCAGGGACTGTGTCCGATCTGGTGCAAATTAACGGGAACAACAAGTGTGTCCGAATCGGTATTTTAGGAAGAGAGGGCCAATGTTAAAGGGGCTGGTCTGGAGGTGTCACCCGCTATGTTCTCTTTCCTGGCATTCCCGGCGCCATTTTCCTGTTTGCGTAGCCTTTCCTCGGTGGTGCGGGAAGTGATCGCGTGTGCAGTCAAATAATATTTTTTTTAAATTTAACCTTTCGATCACCTAGGCGCTCTGTCAGGTTTCCAAACATAGCTACTTGCTACATTGAGCTCAAAACGCGGTAAGCATATTCCCCCCCCCTCGCATAACTTTCCCCTGCTGCACAGACATGGAGCGTGAGAAGACTCACAACACCATTTTTAAACTATTTTTTTTCTTTGGTGATTGAACACCTCAGTGCCTAAGCGGCTTTGCATTCATTTGATTTGCTGTGGTTGGAGCCAGGCTTGGTGCCTGGAAATAATTTAGCCTATTGGGTTGAGCAGCCAGATTGATTGACTGGCTGCTCAACCCAAAACAAAAACAGGAAAAATAGGTTTTAAGATGCAATGGGAATGGGGAACAAAAAAAGTCCGTGTCAAAATGCACCGAAGGAATAGGCATCACAGTGACGTCTAATCAACTAAGTGCTTGAGCAATAGCTCAAAGTAAAAAAAAAAAAAAAAAAAAGACCTGGAAAAACCGGCTCCACAAACGCAATGGGAATGGGGAGAAAAATAAGTCCATGTCAAAATACAGCAGAGAAATGTAAATGGGAACAAAACATGAGCTAATAAAAACCGAGTCTGTATGCTCCTGTTGGTAATGGGAACGATAACCATGATTCAAATACGATTCGAATACTCGATCTGAAGTAGACTAGCAGCAAGATAAGTCAGTTTATTTGCCCAGTGGGAATGAGGCCTTAAATAACCTTTAGCTGCAGGTTTTCTGGTCTCTGTGTGGTGACGGCAGTGGCTTCCTTCACTTGCATGGTCTTGTTTTGGCCTCAGAGTAGCAGTCCAATATGCAGGGGCATATTGTTGCTGCAAAGCAGGTAAAGGACAAATTTAGTGCCAGAATATTCAGAATATTCTGAAAGGTGTAGAAGAACCCTTAGTTTGCTTGGGTCAGTTGGCAAATCACTGTTAGAACAATAGGGCCACCCCCCCCCCCCAGCTTCCCTTGAGAGCCCACAAATAACCCCCCTTCCCATTCAACACATTTAGCTGGTTATTTCTTCATTGGTCGGGGTCAGAAAAAAGAAAACAATATCTGGACAAATTGCCTTTTTTGCACTTAAGTTTTCCAAATTCCCTACTCAATATGGCCATTAGCTGATTGGGAGTTCTAGCAGTGGCGATCCAAAAAAGTAACTTTTCTAAGGTTTGATAAAAAGAAAAGTGATTTCTTTGCCACACATTTACAATTTCTGCATCTCTAATGCAGCAGCAGTTCAGTTTCCCCATTGAGCTTGAGGAATGTAGCTGTATCAACATGACTGATATCCTTAGAATATCAGTAACTAAGGAAAACTGCATTTGTTCATATCTGATAATGTTTTCTTTACTGCTGGAGCAAGGATTAATTGCTAGGGTTGGTAGAAAAATCTCCTTCCCGTCTACCTTTCAGCATGTAAGCCCTAACCAATTATCCTAGGGTGATTTAAGACATCTGCCAAACAGCAAATAACAACCTTCAAGTAATGCTGGCTTGTACCCCTGGCTTTGACAAGTTACTTTTTTTTTACATAGCTATGCCAGTTAGAGGATTATGGGAGTTATACTGAATGTTCACAAACCCTAAAGGAACTAAATCCAATCTGATCTTGGAAGCTAAGCAGAGTCAAACATGTTTAGTACTTGGATGGGGGACTGCCAGAGAATGTTAGTTGCTGTGAGCTGTATTTCAGAGGAAGGCAATGGCAAATCCTTTCTTAATATTCCTTGCATAAGAAAACCCTGTAAAATCCATAGGATCATCACAGGCAATTTGAAGACACACACACAGAGACACACATTTCAGAAAGTAACTTTCCAATGCTTTGTTACTACCCAAATTCTACCATTTGGTCATTTGAGGAAAAAAATTTCTAAGCACTTGTCCCTTTCCTTGGAATTAAAATACATTTAAATTAACACATTAAATAATTGACAATTTGCTGCAGTTTCATGACACTCAAAAATCTACTGCTAAATACTGCTCTTTTACTCTGCCAATTGCCAGCACTTTACACTGAGAAGAGTGTAGAAGAGAGGGAATCCAGAAGCTCTGGCAGTGAGGAGGGTACTAGAGAGGAGAAGAAGGAAAGAAGAAGATAGGGAACAACTGAATTCTTATCCAGCTTGGATTAAACCACAGGCTATAGAAGAACTCAGAAGACATAAACAATGTCTAAGGAACATTACTAGTCACTGAGACTTGTATCATGAACCAAGTGTTTACAGAGAGCATAACCAGTCTCTGAGTTTTTTATTCTGAACCAAGGAAGCACAGATTTCAGAAACATCTATAATTTGAGCCCACAGCCTCTCACAGCACAAATGAGTGAAACACATTCCTCCCTCAGGATGTTTCCATACGGGGGAAACTGGAAGGTTATCCCAGAGGCAATGCGGAATGAAACATGGGGTTTCACATTCTTTCGCAGGAGGTTATTGCATGACATCAAATGGAATCCAGGCCCTATCCAAATGCAATGCCGAGTAATCCCAGAAATGGGTAAATTCACTGAACTACTGAATTTAAAATGCTCGTTGCAATGTGAATTTACAGGCAAATTGCATTTGGTTTGGTATGGAATGTGTTTGTGGATTGTCCCTAGATTCCCTTTGATTCCCCCCCCCCCCATCCTCCTATTTCTCCTCTTCCCTGTGGCTGAATGTTTTGACTTTTGTGGGGAAACAGTTATTTTTTTGACTTTTTGTGGGGAAAACTGTGGACTTTTGTGGGGATCAGGGCCTCCAAGAGGGCGCTGATGATCAGGATGGTCCGGCTCACCCACCTGGGTTCCTCCGACGGTGACAGCGGTGGTGGCAGTGGCAGCACCATCATCAGCTTTCCTCCCCAGCCATCGGCATCGGCACCCTCCCCTGCCATTGGCAGCATTGCTTCCCAGGACCAGCAAGAGCCTCCCGGCCACAGATAACACCTCCGCTGCCGCCTCCACCTCAGCTGTTCCAGCTCCTCTGGCCGAGCGGCCACGGTACCACCAAGGGGGCCCCACTGAGGACGATGTTGCACTGGGGACCCTGTGGGAGGCCCTCACCCAGTGCTGCCGGTCCTCCAAAGCAGCCTTGGCTGAGCAGGGCACCAACCCACTACTGCCTATGTCACCTTGCTCCCCTTCCCAGCCACAGTCACACTCCATCAGTCGGAGGGATGAGGAGGAGCAGGAGGAGGCAGCGGAGGGCCAAGGAGATCTCTGCCCAGGCTCCCCACTGCCGTGGACGTGGGGTTTTCTTACTGAGCCCCAAGATAGCCACCCTTCCCTCCTGTGGAAATTGTTCACCCTCATTTGATGACACAATGTGAATTGGGCCGTCTTTACTGTGGATTTACATTCTTGCTGTGCGTGAGTATGATAACCATTTGCAAATGGATTTGCTTCTCCACAATGCCAGCACTTTAGCCATTTTCAGAATGGGGGCACATAGGCCCCCATGTGAATAAGTCCTCAGTGTATTGTCAATACAGGAAAATTTCTAAGTTATAGAAATCCTATAAATTGAGAAAGCCAATATTTTCAGCATTTTTGATGGGTTGACTCACTACTGTCTGTGGAGCAACAACAAAGAATTAGATGTTTATTATTTAATCCATTTCACCACAATCATCCAATTCAAAGCACATACACAAAGTCTTAAATTCCATTTCAATCCAATTTTGTGGTTCTCTAAAAAAGAGCTGAATTTTAGAAAGCTTCCTTTCCGGTGTTTCTATTAATATTCTTAAGCACTATATTTCATTAGAACTATGGGAGATATTCAGAATGACTACATGACTGAAAATGTGTGTCAAAAATTAATAGATATTCAATAAATGTATCCTTGAAACTGCACCCAGGGAACTGTTGCAAAACTGAACTATTTAATCAAGGCTGCTCTGGAAGAAATATGCTGTCCCATAGAGGCAGGCTGGTAAGCCATTGGGTTTGAGAGAATCTTTTTTGTCTTTTTTTTTAAATACACCCCCCAAAGTCCCTGAATAATACTGAGGTACAAAATAGTAGTTGAATGGTACTGGAACCAGAATCAAAAGTGGTGTGGGGAGTGAGCCCAGTAGCCTTACTGCCATGATCCATGTGCTGGCTTGACCTGTATATACCAGTACAAATCTGCCTCTGAGTTACCTGTGGATCAGGGATTTTAACACAAAACTTCAGAAAGGAAAGCAAGACTGCACAAAGACAACTTGATGAGAGGCAAGCAATTTACAAGTGAGGAACACTACAAATAAAACTGATGAAGCAATTAGCATGAACCAATCTTGGCATAATATTTCTCCACTTTCTACAAACACTCTCATTTCTCCCTTCTTCCCACTTTTGCTTGCTATTCTTGGAGCCGGATAACGTTTTAAATGATAGCTGTCACAACTCACCAACTAACATAGCTGTCAGCTGTGGGATACTGGAAGTTGTGTAGTCCCACAAAGGACCTTTTCCAAATTCTGGTTACACTTAAAGCATGGGTAGGCAAAGTGTGGTCTACTGGCTGCATGTGACCCTTGGAGACCTGAAAGTGTAGACCCTGGAATCCTTATGAAGTTCTTCCAAGCCCCCAAAGCCCCTAACATTTGGACAGTTTGTAATCCTCCCCAAATCATAACCCCAAAATGGGGGGTGGCAAAAAGCTAGCCAAAATAAAATAGTTGAAGTCACTTCCTGTTGCGTTGTATGCAACAGTGCAGCCCGGAGGAGTTGCACAGGATGAAAATTGGTTCCCACCCCCTCTGCAGTTGCAATTGCAGTTGCAGTTGCCCAGCCCTGTCTTAAACCATTGTCTACTGCTAATTATCCATCAATCTACCATCAGATCCCAGTCCTACCTCCTGCAGTAAGACAGGATTGTACATGATGGTGCATTATTAACACCTCACCATGTATATAAAGAGGGTAGAAGTCTTACTTTTGGAAGATCAGGAACGTGAATGAAGTCTCTATCCATTGCTTCCTTTCTCAAGAACCTGGATCTCAACGGAAGTACCTTTTGTTCTTGCTGAAGGAACTGAAATTTTATTTCCTGGACTTTAAAATGCTTTGCCCCCTGGTACCACATCCCTCTGTGCCATCTTGACACAGAACAACAACAGCAACATCTTGACAAAATGAATGACCAACATCACCATTTTTTTCTTCTATATGATTTTTAACACCTTTGTCTGATGAAGAAACAGTGAAGCTTCAAAAGATTGCGATATGTATTTTGTGCCTTTTGATTGGAACAATAAAGGTATCATTGTTTTGTAGATTTTGGGTGTTATTGTATTTTCCTTTTCCATGGTTAAACATCTCAGGCTTGGCCAAATTGATCACCAACAATGGTCTGCCCTGGCCTCGCATCGGGAGGCACGGAGACGCACTATCCATGATGCTGCAGCCTTTTTTGAAAGTTCACACCTAACGAGTCTTGGAGAGAAATGACAACACAGAAAGAACCACAACCTGCAAACATCACCCAAGGAGACTTTCTGCTGTGCTTTCTGCAACCGGACTTGTTTATCTCGGATTGGCCTTTTTAGTCATCAACGCGCTTGTAGAAAGCGTGGGATGAGTCCTTCCCAAATCTTTGTTTGCGAAGTAAAGCCAGAGAGAGAGAGGGGTTAAACATGTTGTGATGTACCACATCCTCCTCCTTCTTCCTCATTATGCTTATGGTATGGGGAAGGAAAAAAAAGTTGTACTGGTAGGGTTGTTTCTTAGCCAGGGCAGCTGAGACTCTGGCATACTTGTAAGTCTTTGCAGATTTTTTTTTTTAAAGTTACATTTTTGGTTTGCAACTCCAACTTTGTTCTGTGACTGGCCATCCTGACTGGGGGATATGGAGCACTGTAATCTTTAAAAAGTTAGTTTTCCAGGCTCAGTTGATAACTAAATGAAAATCCATGTGCATCTTCTTCTTTCTGGAAATGGAATATGTTGGAGCAATTTGGGTTTAGCGATAGCAATAGTATTTCTATACTGCTTATCAGTGCACTTAAGCACTCCCTAAGCGGTTTACAAAGTGTAAGCTTATTGCCCCCAACAAGCTGGGTACTCATTTTAGTGACCTCAGAAGGATGCAAGCTTGAGTCGAGCTTGAGCCCCCTTGGCTGGGATTGAACTTGCAACCTTATGGATTGTGAGTGAGTGGCTGCAGTACAGGCATTTAACCACTGCACCACCAGATAGGACAGAATTCCTGCATGTAAAATCCTTTTGGTTTTTCTCCCCATTTGCTCTTCCTATGTTTTGAAATGCATGATCTCTTCTAAGATTTTTGCTGTTTCTGTTGTGTGCCTTCAAGTCATTGCTAACTCATGGTGACCCTAAGGTGAACCTATCATGAGGTTTTCCTGGCAAGATTTGTTCAGAGGAGGTTTGCTGTTGTCTTCCCCAAGGCATTTAATGTATCCATGTAACTAGACCATGTGACCCTGGAAAGTTCCCCTTTCTCAGTCTCATTCTTCTTCTTTTTGGATCTCTTCCTCTTCTTTGCTTACCATCAACAAGGTGGTGAGTTAGGAATGAAAATTCTATCTCTTTACATAATTTCTTCATTAGCTAGGATGAATGTAGGTTTTCCATGCATGTAAATGTAAATGTAAATGTAAAGCCCTTAGTAAACCTTTTCTATGTTTCTAACCTGAAGCTCCCTGCTTTGTTTATTTTTGAGTCAGTTTCTGTTTTCAGGGAAGCATCATCAAATTGAATCACACTTATCTGCTACTCTGCTATGTGAAGGCTAATTCCTAACAGTTTTAGCTTCGATATTTTCATATTTTCCTCAGACAAAGGCTAACAGCCTGGGAAAGTTTAACTTCCATTTGAATGTGCTTCTACCTTTGCAAACTGGGGCACTTGATTTTCATTTATCCCCTTTGTCAAGCCACTGCAGCTCCCACTTATGCTTCCAAAAAGCCACCCTTGATATGAACTATAGAGACAAAAGCTTTGTTTGTTTGTTGCTGTAACAGATTTGGTTCCTATATTTAATTTAAGGCAAGGGTTGGCAGCAAGTTGCCTCCACTTCAGATGTGGTTCAAACTCCCATCAGGTTTCATATGCATTGCTAAAGGCGAGGGATGCTCGGATTTGGAATCCACACATATCTGAAGATTTGTATATTCATTTTCCCTAAGGAATGAGCCAGTGTGGTGTAGTGGTTTGAAGGTTGGACTATGAAGTTTATCTCACAGGCCCCTGGAACTGGGCTTGTGCGTTACAAAAGGGGCCGGGATGGGGCTGGAACGAGTGGGGGATGCATTTTACCTCACACAGGAAGTCCCCGTTCCATTCTGTTCCCTTCTGTTTTGTCCCCCATCCGTCCTACAGGAGGCGACTTTTGAGAACTATTCAGCAAGCGTTTTCAAAAGTTGCCTTCTGTGGGATGGATGGGGGACAGAATGGAAGGGAACGGAATGAATGGGGACTTTTGTGTGTGGTAAAATGTGTCCCCCACTCATTCTGCACTCATTCCCGGCCCCTTTCATTCCGTCCCCAATCTGTCGCGGAGCGATAAACTCTTATGACTGGAGACCAGGGTTCAAATCCTCACTAAGGCATGGAAACCCACTAGATGACCTTGAACATATCACACTTTCTCAGACTCAGTAAAGGCAAACCTCATCTGACCCAAAATTTACCCTAGAAGACCCTGGTGTTTATCACATGGAGGTTTTTGCAGCTCAGATCCGGGGTGACTCCTAGTTCAGCTATGCGAATTCACGTTATAATGTGAATGTTTTATCACACCTGGTTGCCCTTCCATTGCCCTTCCGAATCGAGGGGCAATTGAATTCAAGGCAAGTCATGTGATGCAGATTCACACAAAGCAGAGTGAGTGCAAATTGTATTACCACATCGGTGCAGCGATTCGAATCGGCAACTTGCACATGTTCAGTGGGGGTCTGAACGCATCGTGACCTTGTAGGTTTCTGGGGTGAAAAGGGATGCAAGTTCTTGTTCCCTGTTTCACGTAATTGTGTGATTGTGTGAATATTTGCCTTGAGATAGATAGATAGATAGATAGATAGATAGATAGATAGACAGACAGACATATCTGTATATTCACTTTCATGCAAACACACACACACACACACACACATATATATATATTCCAAAAAAATGAGTTGCCCTGAAAGTGAAAGGACCACCAAAAGGAAATGGAGAAAAATTGCAGCGCTACATCATGGGAAATTTGCATCCGGGGGGGGGGGGGTTGTGGTGGTGTACCAGAGCAGAAGCAAATTTGCATTCCACACCAGACCAATTCGGAGTGAATTCGAAATGAGCTTGAAAGTGATTTCTATGAATTCGCTTGATATCAATTTCGCCAAAATGAGGAGTCACTTTGGAATCACTGTGGAAGTGCCTTGGAAGGAGCCCCCACAGAAAGGAATTGCGTGTGATAACACATCCCGTGATAGGGTCACCTTGTTATCATATGTCAGAAACAAATTGAAGTGATAGGGTCACCTTGTCACCATATATCAAAAACAACTTGAAGGCAAACAACAACAACAACAGCAGCAGTATAGTGTAATGGGCAGTATATCACACTCTCTCTCATTTAAGAGGCAGAGCTGGATTACTTATGAGTATGATGAATAAAGTGATCTACAAAAGTAAGTTCAGTACCAAATCTTAGGAAAAGAACATACCTTGGCTGAAATCCAGTTCAGAGTTCTTTTGATTATTGAAGTCATTCAAATTGCCCATTTTAAACATCTAGATCTCCTGCAGAAAATGATATATGCCACAGCAGCAATCAAACCAAGCTAAAAAGGTAGTGGAGGACAGAAGAACTAGTTATAATGTAAGGGAATAAGGGCATAAAATTTGTCATACAGTGACTTTAACAATCCTGGACTGGTGGGTTAAGGAAAGAATGTCAAATGTACATGGCGGGGTGGGGGGGGGGAGTAGCAAGATTCAAGGACAACCTACAGTATAATGCATCTCTGATCAAATTTTAAAGGCTGCATTTTGTATTCAGGAGATGGGGAAGAATAAGAAATGAACAAGGAAGGATGGATTATGCTGGATACTGTCACGTACACAGAATGGCCTGATGACCTACAATTCCCTACCTGTGACACCGAGATTGAATTCGTTCCTGTACATAATATTTCTGAGAAATGCAAAAGGCTGCACAACTGAGTGGAATAGATTATTTGCAATATGTTAACATAAAACTATACATAAAGGAAATCACAGTGTTGCCTGAATGTGTGTATATGTGTGAATGTTGGAGGGAGATTTTGAGAAGATAGACAGATCCAAAAGAAAGAGTTAAGTAGTCTCTCTCTACATTCTTCACTTCTACTGCCTGAGTTTCCAGTTCACCTGCAGCTGCTGTACAAAATAAAAGGAAGCCTTCTGGGGGCAAAATATATCAACATTACATGGAACTACATGCCTTTATTTATTTATTTATTTATTTTTAAAAAACATAATCTGTGAAGACAAGTGATGCTGACAGTAAGGGTGGGGCAAGCAGATCTTTCAAATTCCTGCCGCACTTCCTGCCTGACGGGGAAAGCAGGTGGGAGTGTTCAAAGGATGCCATACACACAAAACTACAAACTGTAGCATGTATATAGGGAAAACTCTGAACTCAGCACAACCTGGAAACATCATATATTGGGCTGCACCTCCCAGAATCCCCTAGCCAACAAGCTACTGGGAGATGCAATTCAAAAATGTAATTATTTCCAAGCTCTGTGTCTATGGTAAGGACAGGAATCTTGTGACCTTCCAGATGCTGATGAGCTGCAGGTCCATAGAGCCCCTGCTAGCAAAACCAATGCAAGCGATTCTGGGAGTTGCAGTCCAACATCTGGAAGTCTGCATGTTTCCCACCTCTGTCCTAAGGAATTACATTTTACTAAATTTCATTCCTGGAATTTGCAAAGGTATACGGAACTGCATAAACTCTGAGAAGCTAATAGAGATTGGTTCCATTAAGCTCAATCTGTTGCAAGTGTTCTTATTGGAGATAGAAAGAAACACATGTTTAGGAAATAATTCAGAAGCACTGCAAAAATTTTGGAGGATGGAAAAAATAAACCCGAACTAAGGACTCTGTTGTTGAACAAGCAGCATTTACAAGAGGTCCCTCTTGCACATGTAGTGCTGGAAAATTGGCAGAATAATTTTCCTCAGACTATTTTAAAAATTGCCATGCTTGGCCTTAATAAACAAAAGTTGCTGTACATGAAGGGCTCACCCAGAAAACAGACAAAACCTTCAGCTTGATACAGACTACTCCTGACTGCTTAACCAAAACTTCTAAAATGTTTTTAGCTAAACAATTTTTATGGACTTGTTCATACTAGAAATCACCTTGAGGCAAGGAGGAGTCAATCATGTGAACTCGTCTTCTCTGCTCTTGCTATCCCATTCCATTTCACATCTGCAGGCTGGCAGAGTTCACAAAGCGTCAATATGAGACAGTGCAGAAGTTGACAAGAGTCCAAGCCATTGCCTTCCTTCTTCCTGTTTTTTGGAGAAAATGCCATTTGAGTCCACAGATGACCCACAACTATATGGTTTTAAAAAGATGTGCTTTGGGGTAGAAAAAAAAAACATTGAGAGGAGTAGAGCCTTCTCTTCACTGGCATTTGTGAACCATGGACATACAATGATGGACAGATGGCCTCTACAGTTGTTATAGTTTCCAGTGACACTCCCCCCCCCTTTTTTTTCTAATTGGGACAGACCTGATTTTCTAGTAATTGTCCTTAGCAAATTGCCACCCCCATGTTATCTTTGGGAGACATTCCTGAGATGCTTTAATGTGTCTTTATAACATAATAGCATCACACTCACCGAAAAGCTTTAGAAAGTTACCTTTGGGGGACTGTGATTCCTAGATACTCTCATCCAGCCTAGCAACTGGCCAAGCTGGCCTGGGGACTTTGGGTCTCACAAAACCCCAACTATCAATTTTTCAAGCTCTACTCTTGTCCTACAAGTACTGAGAAGTTGTAGAACTGCAAGTCTTATCCAGCCCCCCCCCTCCCCGCCGGCTCTGGGGAAAGATCACTAGACACACACTGGCATTTTGTAATGTTTGAAATTACAAACACAGAAAGTGAATTGGTGAAGGGACAACATCAAAATATAATTCAGTCAACAAGCTAAGATGCATAAAAAGCCAAACTCATTTTTTACTCTCTTTTCCATAATGTGGTACCTCCTCATTGTGTATATGTGTGTGTTGTGTGCCTTCAAGTAGAGCAAAAATTGGAAGAAAAATATGGAAATATCATGTTTTACATGTTAACTTCAGCTAGACTGGTATATGCAAGATACTGGAAAACCAAGAAGGAAGTGCATATAGATGAATGGATTATCAAATTAATAGATATGTTGTAAATAGATATTCTGTCAAAAAAATTGAACAGAGAAACAAAAAATACCAAAATGGATGAATGGGAAAAATATTAGATTATATAAAGAAGAAGTGGGGTAATGACTTGACGATAGAGCTTAGAGAATAAATTGAGAAATAGAACAAAATTGGAGAAAATGACGCTACAATAATTTGTAATATTATCCAAGGTATATCAATATGTGTATAGCTATATAAATCCTGAAACTGAAGCATGTATTATTTTATATTATATTATGGAAATGATATAAATATTACAAAGACATTAAATAAACCACATATAGATGAAGGGTAAACATTTACTTATAAACATTAGTAAAAGAAGATATACAGAAAAAGATAGTAAATTTATGAATCAACAAGTAGGAGTCTTTGGAAGTTTTTTAAGATTAAGTCTTTAGACTTACTTTCCATGTTGTTTAGTGGTTGTTGTCTGTCTGAATTATATGTGTGTAATGTATGTGGATTGTATTTGTATCTGTATTTGTACTGTCTGTCTTTTAAAAATTTAATAATAATAATAATAATACCAAGTTGAAGGTCATCCAGAGGGTTGCATGGCCAAATGGGAATCAAACTCTGGTCTCCAGAGTCATAGTGCAGCACTCAAACTGCTATACCTTGCTTGCTGTCTACCTAAATCAAATCATGCTAAGGTAGGGTGGGAAGAAACCAGTTCACCATTCAGTTATTTCCAGCTATTAAAAACCAGCCATTGAAAGCCATCAGCCCAGCTTCCTTCGAAAAGGAGAGTACTTGGTAGCTATGATAGAATGGTTTAATCAGTCTCCATCCTACTGTGTATGTGCTTTTAAGTTACCTGTTGATTTATGGTGAAATCCTCTAAGCACAATGTGATGCACCAACAAGTAAACATGTAGAGCAGGAGGGGTCCTCCAGCACATAAGCCTAGCATGGTTTGCAGAGAGTGTGATCACTCTTTCCATTTCTACTCCCAAAGGCTGTCCAATACTTTGTGTAGGATTACCCTACTTATTCCATTGAACTTTAAATGGATTATAACTGGGGTTTTGCATAATACATTATATGACAAATGTGACTTTTTAGTAACTCCAGCCCAAAGAATCAACATGTTTTCAATTTTGGAAGTAAAGGGATTGGAGAAAATGTGTAGGTTTGTACCTGTGTGAGCAATATGAAGGATAAAGTTTTTCCTCCTTAGTACTTTCTGTAACACAGTGTGTAATGATTATTCGCCTGGCTAGCCTCTGTAGCAAAAGAAGGCTGGAGGAAGGCAATAGAAATGTGGGAGGAGGTAGTTTCCCCTTTTCTTTTGGCACAAGACCAAATATCTAAAGGCAATAATCTTACATATTTCTTTTTCATATCAGTTGTGGAAGTCCCTAGCTATTAGGAAGCATTCCATCTAGCAGTCAGGAAATCCTTCATAATTGTTACTTCTGGTTCTTGGACTAACATTGCCTTCAAGAACAGTATAACCATCCTGTTTTTTGTGCTCATGGTGATCCTAATTGACAGAAAGTGACTGAACAAGACAACTCATTACTCCTATCTAGTGGGATTAGCACATGTATTTCAGAAGGCACTACTGCATATCGCTATCATTGATCATCTGGCAGAATTTTTTTCTTAAACCTTAGGAATGCAGCTGTCCATTGATAGGCATCCCACTGGTCATAACTGGTACCAGAGTTCTGTTGTCAAATGGATCTCAAGCAATGTATTTCTCACATTCAAAAGGCCCCGAATGTGAGACCAGATTTTTTTTATTCACCAAGTATACAGTATATTCTTCATAATTCAGTTTTGACTATATCTGCTAGCTGTCAAAATTCCTTCAGCTAGTCATTTTGATACATGGGGCAGAGCAATCCTAAGGGAATCAGGGAGGAGTGGAAATTTTTTAAAAACCATATCCATGTCAGCAGGCTTGTTATTCCTCTTTGCAAATGGGGCTTAGTTTAGTGGCTGCAGGTCCAAGAACTAGAAATAAATACCCCATTGATTGGTATTTGGCACTTTTGGAAATTAATAGAGGATCCTTATCTAAAGGGGGTGTTTCCAAATGAAGGTGAAATGAACATTTATTTCTTCTCACTGCCTAAGAGAATGGATCAGGAACATTTAATCTAGCCTACTTGCTTCTAGTCAGAAGGTAGGTGCAGAGTAGAGCAGAGGGTGAACTGTAGTGGCACATTAACTGGGAGGGAAGAAAGAAGCTAACTAAAGGGCTATACAGATGGGGGCATGCAGCCACCCCTTTTCGCCCTGGATCAGTGCTGGGGCAACCGCATGCAGAAGCATTGATCTGCTCCCTAGAAGGGGTGTTATAGGCATGGCAACATGCCATGATGATGCCTCTTCCACACTGCACTGTTTGGACACTGCGCCACAGTGGCATCACCATGGCGTGCACTGTGTAAATGGGCGTGCACCAAAATGGTGCCCTGGTGGTGAGGCCACGGTGTCAAGCGTGTGGATGCTACACCGTGACTCCGCCCACAGGCTGGTGCTTTTCGCCGGTCTGTACAGAGCCACATTAAATACAATTGGCAGAGCAAGAGATTTGCACAAAGTCCTTTACTCCTGCCTGGAGATGGGCCTACTAAACCTGTGAATATGTAACCTCATCTCCTACCTTGAGATGAACCATGACAATGGGAGACAAAGCCAGGCCCTCAGCTTTGGCAACTCTAATGAGCATAGATGCTAGAGTAGCAGAAACCCATGCTGCATAAAAATAAGCATGGGAGCCAACATGGATAGTGTTGGATTATGACTCTGGAGACCAAGGTTTGAATCCAGGCTTGGCCATATAAACCCACTAGGTGATCGTGGGCAAGTCCCACTGGGTGACCTTGGGTGGATGTTTTCATGCCTTATTTATGATATGAACACTGGCCTTCCACTGATCAGGACCAGCCACGGTGGTGAGGAAGGTTCTCCAGGCCAGGCCAGGCCAGGCCAGGCCATCAACCACTCACTCACACTCTCTTTTTCTCTGTGGTGAAAGCCAATGTGGCGTAGTGGTTTGGCCACTGGACTACAAATCTGGGACAAGGGCTCAAAACCCTGCTGAGCCATACAAACCTCTGGGTGATTTTGGGCAGGTCCTATTCTGTTATCCTCAGAGGATGGCTATGGCAAGCCCTTCTGACAAAACTTGCCAATAAAACCCCATAGTAGATTCATCTTAGGGTTGCTATAAGATGGAAACAATTTGAAGGCAAACAACAACAAAAACAACCTTCCCACAGTAGGAAGGTAGGACAAAGAATGAAGGCAGGACAAGCAGCCTCTCTTAGGTTAATGTTTGAGGGCAACATTCCTCTCTGAGTCCAGCACTTGTGTCCTTGCATTCATAATTTCTTCCTGCCGTTGCCACTGAAGGGGAAATTCAGTGATGGCTTCTCCAAGGCCAGTGTAACTGGCTGGCCTGAGTAAAGCCTCTCTGGAAAAAGGAGGCAGGCCCCAATCCCACTCCCAGAACATATCCATTCATGGCTTTCTGCTAGTCATAACTTTCAACTTGCCTTGGTGCAGGCACCCCATAGCAGTACTTCTCATCAATAGAGGCTGGTAGACAGCCAACAAAACACCATTTATATCTCCTACGTTGGGAGAGAAAGAAGGAGGACGGTTGGTCTTTAAATTATTAAGTCTATTTAGTAGGAAGCAGGTGCTTTTGGCATCCAGCTGAGCTTCCGCTTCTTAGCTAATAGTGCTTAGTATTAATATTGGGGTTTACACAAACTGTTAAAAGGTTTTGGTCAATGAGCAGTGTTTCTAATGCATTAGTAATAATGCCTTGCTTTTATGTAGAACATATATGTTCAAAGCACTTCACATGCATTATCTGATGAATGACTTTTTCTTCCACACTCCCTCCTCCCCGTACTTAATGTAAGCCATTTTTCTTTATAAAATGAATTCAAAGCAGTTTACAAAAAAATAAAATACGCAAACAAAATAAAACCTTTCAGATTACTTAAATCAATTACACACAATAATGACAAGGAGAGAATAAAGCAATTTGGTATAAAGCACAGAAAAATAAATCTGAACCACAACAGAATTATAATGGAACTCTATGGCTTTTACATCTCACCTGGAATTTAAGAGTCTATTGAATCTCTCTTCCTCTGGGAGAGTGCCACAGTGGAAAAGAATGTGTCTCATAGCCTGCCCAGTTGTATTTCTGAAAGCAGGACCTCTAATGTTAAAAGCAAGGGACAGGTTCGCTTGTATTTATCATATTTATTCTTAGCAATATTGTACAGTTGGCCCTCCATATCCACAGATTCTGCATCCATTGATTAAACCATCTGCAGCTTAAAAATACCCCGCCCCACCCCCCAAAAAGTCCAAAAAGCAAGCCTTGATTTTATATAAAAGAATCAATTTTACTACCCCATTGTATATAATGGGACTTCAGCATCTTTAGATTTTGATATCCATGGGGTGGTGTGGGGGCTTGGAACCCAACCCTAGTGGATAACAAAGACCCACTGTATTTGTAACAGCACCATAAGGCTACATTTATCTTTCAATAGGCTCAAAATGAGCTGAGATCTAGAGGCTATACAGGCCGGCACTTTGTTCCAGCCTGTAGCCAGAGCCATGGCACAGTGTTCACATGCTGGAAGCAGTGACTCCGTCCCATCGCATCATGATGCCGCATGCACGTCTAGACAGCGTGTAGCATTATAGCATGCCCCTGGCACTACATCTAGATGATGCAGCACCAAAAGGCCACCACAAAGCCATACCACGGTGGCTATGAAGCTTTAAATGGTGCAATAAGGAGCTGGTTTTTCTGGCTCCTTTTTGTGCTCCCTAGAGGCGGGATCAGTGTCATGGCATGTGGTTGCTGCTGCACTGTTCCGGCCAGTAAAGGGACAGCTGGATGTCACCTATCTGTCCAGCCCCATAGTCATTTGCTAAAAGTCCATACCACTGGAAAATAAAAGTCCATACCAAATAAAGACAGGAGTTTCATGATTTTATAATGGTCTTAAGGGCAAAATAGGCATGTTCCTGGACATCTATGATCAAGTTCCAATTTAAGGCACACGTGTAGAGACACAGACATATCTAAATAACAGGAGGTGACTTTGAAGACCAGAGATATAACAGGACAAGAGAATGTGTTTTGTTTTTAACTCCTGTGCTGTTTTCCAGATCTAAATCTCATGTCCCAAAGCTTTTATTAGCTTCATAAAAGAAAATATACAGGAAATATGCATCTGTCACATATATCTATGTTTCATTCAGGTGACCTCATCACTCAGAATGAGGTCACTGCTGGCAGGTGCTGAAGAGTAGCAGTGGAAGCCTTCCAGCTATTCTCAGGCTGTTTCCCTTGGTTGGAGAACATGTGACACACAACCTGTTCTAGGCCTCCTTTAACTAGTGTATAGACTCAGGTGCCAGAGAAGATACTACCTTACTGATAGTGTTGACATAGCTACTAGTCTAGTTGACTTCAATTCATACAAAGATGAGGCAAGAAAAGCCAATGATGGGGTGGAGTGGGGTCATGCTGACGCCCCGACACTGCCTCCAAAGCGGCGTCACACAGCCCACCCAACCAGGTGGCAGGTGGTATCATGACGTTTCTGCAGTGCAGTGTTTACACACACTGCATCAGAGAAACACAGAAGGGCCACTGCAGGTTTTTTCAGCTCCAAAAAGGAGTGGCATTCTGCCACTTCTTTTGGTGCTGGAAAAACGCGGGATCAGGGCCATGGCATGCAGTTGCAGCAACCCCAGTCTAAAGCAAAGGGGCAGCGTGAGCTGCTCCTTTAGGACTGTCTTGTTTTGGCCTTAGTCTCAAAGATGCTACAAGATCTCTTTGCATACTTATCACAATGCAGTACACACTGAGAAATTTTGAATAGACACATAGGAGATTATCGCACTGTGTTCTGAGAACGTTCCATATCATCACGTGATGAAAACGTTCCTGGAACGGATATTACCACATTAGAAATCAAAACGTGATCAGAACGGGATCAGAACGGCAGTTTACCGCACTGCGATTCCTTTTTCTTGAAACCGTTCTCAGAACGGTTTGCTGTATTAAGTTTTGTGGGCTGTCTTCTGATGACGTCGCCACTCAGTGGTTGGACGGCTCGGGAGAGGCGCTGCCCCCAGGAAAGAGGGAAAAGGGAGGCTTGGGCCATGGAGCTCGCCTCTCCTGAGTCCCTCGGCTTACTGAAATCCCTCACCTCCCTTCCCCATAGGAATCAATCCAAAAACGGAGTTTTAAAAGAGCAGTGAGCCCTATGGGTCTTCATCTGGGGGGAGCAGAGGATGCTTGGCTATGGGGTTGTCCTGCCATCTCTCCCTCTCTCCTCTTTCCCCATAGGAAAGAATCCCAAAACGGAGTTTAAAATCTCTCTCAGATGCAGACCCAAAGGGCTCTCCTCTGCTCCTTTTAAACTCAGTTTTTGGATTGATTTCTATGGGGAAGGGAGGTGGGGGATTTCAGTAAGCCTAGGGACTCTGGCCGGGAGAGTGCTTCTCAGCCTCATTGAGAAGTCTTCCCTCCGAAGATTCTCTTGGGAGGGAAAGAAGGCAAGCCCCTATAAAACGCTGGGGCTTCATATGCTGGCATATGTTTGAAGAAAATAGGATAAAACCTATGTAACTTCATGGGCCAAGGGCAGAGTCCCCTCCTTGGCAGCCTGGGCATTAAGGGAGCTCCACGGAGGTCCCTTCAAGTGGAGGGAAAGGGAGGGGACTGAGCCAAGGGCAGAGCCCCAGCAGCCATAGCAGCTCTTTAAACCGGTTAGAAAAGAAGAGTCCTCTGCTGTCATCCCATTTCCCCTTTTTGGCAGCTTGACACCCTTTTGCTCCTGTGTAATGTGTGCCTTCAGGTTGTGAGCTTCCCTCCCCGCTTTAACTCTTGTCTGGCTCTTTGCTATGGAATTCTGGGAGTTTTTTGCTTGCTTTTGTGTGGTGCTCCAAACAGAGGAGCTTTTGTGGGTTCCCTCCTGGAGGGAAGGAGGAGAAGGTCCTGGGCATCCCTGCCGCCTGCATTGTGACAACACAGGAGCCCCACTGGACATGACACTAGAGACCCCCGGAGAAGCAGCCAGACCCTCTCCCTTTTGCTCTCTGCTCTGGTCTCTTCTTTCCCTCTCTTTCCCTGCTTTCCTCTTCTCTTCCTTGTCCCACCTTTCCTCCCTTTTTCCTCCCTTCCCTCCCTCCTTCTTTCCCCCCTCACACACACACACCTTCCCTCACTGCAGTCGCTCGCCTCCCTGTCTCCCTGCCTCCCTGCCTGTCATTCTTTCAGCCAATCAGGAGACGGAGGAATGAGGGAACGGATTTGAGAACGGATAAGAATACCGCACACACTTCTCTTGGAACGTTTTCATCACGTTTCAGCTCTCTGGGAACACATTCAGAACACATTCAAATCCGTTCCCTCCTGGAACACATTTGGAACACATTTAAGCGTTCTGAGAACCCGATTGGAACACATACGTGCGGTATTCTCAAATGCGTTCCGTTCTCATCACGTGATCAGAACGTTCTCAGAACGCAGTGCGATAATCTCCATAGAATACTGTGGTCTTCAGGATCACAACCACCTCCTTAATAAAGCGCTTGTTCTCTAGCTATGTAATGGTACCATCAGTAATGAATAATTAGAAATCACTTAAAGTTGATTTAAAACTAAGATTTCTAAAATTGGTTATGGATTGATTTGTTCTGTTAACGAAGTGATCAGGGCTTCAGTCTCCTTACTGGTGTATTAAAAAGTGGTATTGGAAAAAATTGGTGTCAGCTGTTTTTAACAAAACCAGCTCTCTTGAATCTCTCCTACATTTTTGCAGTCAGTATCACCTCAAAGCCTCTTGGATCAATTTCCATTTGCTCTATAATTTGAAAACATTGATAAAATTGTTATAATTATTAAAGGTGTTTTTAAAGTTATGTTCCTTGTCTCTAGTGATGCGATGAGATCATAGCAAGCAACCTTATTTTAGTATGAACTTTATTGCCTGAAAGTTATAGACAAAGTGAAGAGAATCAATGAAAAAGCCATAAAAATTATTGAGAGTCTTAGGACAGTGACTTATTATGTGATTTGAAAGGTGTCTGTGTGTCTCTATTGCTTGGTAAGGCTTTGAATGATACAAAACCCTTCAATGGGTTCGATAGGATGTAAATATGAAGTCAAAGGGATTATTTAGTGTAGAATTTACTTACTCTACAGAACAAGTATGGAAATAAAAGGATTAGACTAAGAACTGGATTGCAGAACCTGAAAGTCACTGTATAATAGGTGATGTGTTTTACCTTGTGTTTTTCTTGTTCCACTTTGCCTCAATCTTTATTTAGAACAATCTCTTAACAGAGTTGGGATTGAGTGCCTAGGCTCCAGGACTGACTCCAGAATTTATGAGCCTACCAACGTAATTCCCAAGAGCAATTTTGTAAGGGAAAATGTGGTTTTTAAGATTTTAAGACATTAAGTTGTTTCTACTAAAGGAGGCTAGTAACCTGTCTGGTGTTTGCACATTGCATTGCTTTCTGAGTGATGCATAAATAACAGACATAATTCACGTCCGTGACAAGGAAGCCTGTGTAATTGTGCTGGAAAAAAAGGATCATATGAACAGGAATTCTCTTCAGTTCAGTTACAACATGCATGGGGAGTCCAATCTGGATCAGCACTTCAGTGTGTTGTAAGGGGAAAATGGATAAAGCCTCCCTTTCCTATCCTACATTACTGATCCAGCTTTATTTTTTCCCACCCTACTTAACCTTTGTATAAGAAAGATCTTGCATTCATGGCAAACTAGCCTTCTGCTATGTTGTGCCGGCATCAGAATTGCAGGACCACAGTGTATGTTGGTCCAGTATGGCCTAAAATTATGTTACTTATATATGTTTGTGACCCAGTCTTATAGTAGCAATGGATAGCAGTTTTGCTAAGAATACAACATAATATGAGGAGAGAGATTAACATTTCCTCTTTCCTCTCCAGAGACCTGAAAAATATCTTCCTACTTACCCCAGGTATCAGACATTTAAAAAAACAAAACAAAACAAAACCAAAGCATTCTACAGGAAGGAATATATTTAGTGTTTTGTCTAGTCAGGCCCTCAGATTCTATGATACAAAAGATAGAGACAGAAAGAATATTTGAAAACATGTTTAAAATGTTAAAAAATAGTGATTCTTAAGTGCCAAGAAAATGTGCTAAGGGGAATCTTAGACACAGACCAATGAGAATCTTTGCAGATTAGGATTTGTTCTGTGTAAAATTTACACCTGGAAAATATTATTTTTTTTGGTACAGAAAATGCTTTTTCCTGTTCAATAAATGTTTTTTTCTGCACAAAAATATATGCAAACTTTGTGCAAAATATGTCCCCATGAAAGCATTTTCAGTGCAGGAAACAGAATTGTCCAAACAGAAAATAACATTTTTGTGCAGAACTTCTGCTTCCTGTACAGAAAATGCTACGCTTACCCCCCCCCCCCCCAAATATACCTTGTGCAAATTTTATGCAGAATAAGTCATAAATAATTTTTTAAAACTGGGTAGTTTTAATAGATTTTTCAAAGCAGGAAGGACATTTCTAAATTAACTTGTTTTGCCCTTTGAGGACAATTTTAGACAAGAATTACATGCATTCTACATGGACTATATAGTGGCTGTCAGTTTGATTGAATTGGGACAGATAAATTCCTTGACTCAGTGGGCTGCATTAGCTCTCTTGGGACCCTAAAGGGTCATACAGGTCTTTGTGACCCCTGCATTTCCCATTCCAATGTTTTTTGTTAGTAAAAAAAAAGACTGACGGATGTTCCCTCATATGTCTGTAAAGAGAACCACAATTGGCTATTTTGCCTGACTTTGGGTATAATCTGCACTGCAGAATTAAAGCAGTTTGACACCACTTTAACTACCATGACTGTCCTACAGAATCCTGGGATTTTTAACTTTGGTGATATATTCAGCCAGGTCTGTTGGAAAACTCTGGTGCTTCACTTAATGACAAATCCTAGGATTCTGTTGGATAGTTAGAGATAGGGCTGGGCTTATTTTAGACCCAAAGAAGACTTCTCCAGTGAATTCCAGTCATTTCTGTTTTCTTTAAAAATGCCATATCTGCATCAAGAACTTCCTCAGCCCCCTTTTTCGATGGTCTAAAATGGCTTTTGGGGGCATGTTTGACAATCTTTTGGTCTCCTCCAAATTGCTGGAGTGCACTGCAAAGACCATAAAAAGGGTATAGAGGGGGTTGGATGCAACTGGCAGTCTTCACTGTGTCCATCCCTAGTTAAATGCTAATATACAGTGCACTTCACACTGGTAGCCTTTACTTGATCTCTTTTATTCCACTCTTCCCATTTCTTGCATATCTTGTCCCTGGGTGGAAGTATACTGTATGCCTTGAGCTCTTTGGTGGAAAAGTCAGATATAGATAATAAAATATACTAATCTAGCTGTTTTTACCAGATGGAACCAATAGCACTCAGAGAATATTACATATTTTACTGCTTTGAGTAGTTACTGGGGGGGAAACTTTTTTTTGTCAAAGATATGAAACAAAATTTGAAAACATGAGCTAAATAATAAGGGTGTAGGTGGCTTCCTGAAGAAAATTCATTTCCAATATGTATCCTATGAGGCAACATTTTCTTTTCTCAGGACAGCACATTTAATCCAAAACAGAACAGAGAAATGTAACATTTTCAGATTAAAGGCTTAATTAGTGACCCGGTCAGTTGTTTTACTGAGACAGTAGTCTTAAAATCCTTTGTGGTAGCTGCAAATTTGATCCTATCATTTAATCCTTTTTTAAATCATAAGAGTAGGTGGCAGTCACTTTTCAAACATAGCTAAGCTACTCTTGATCCACCCAGAACTATACATAACCGCAGAGGGATACAAGGTGAATTCATAGGAGTTGCATTTCCCTTCTAAAGAGTTATTTTGAATGATTTTGTTTTTTGTGAACAAAGCAGTAAATTAAAATCACACTTGACTCGATACTGTAATAAGAGTCAAAACAGTGATATGATTGGTGTGGTATAGGTAGGGTTGCCATAAGTCAGGACCTCCAAACCGGGACAAATGTAGGACAAATGCAGGCCCACATTTTCAAATGTAGGACACGTTTTTAAAAAATGGAAGACACATGAAAAATTTGATAATTTTTTTAAAAATAATATAAATGCATGTTTCTTCGCTGCTCAAAATGGAGGACATTTTGGCATTATTCCTAGACAAATGGCAGAAATGTACTTCTCTTTCTGGCCAAATTACCCCTCCCCCCCAATTCTACAACTACATGTCCCACTTCCAAGCAGGCATAGGATTTGAAAGACCACAGGCACCCCCTTTTGCCATTGCAAACTACAAGTCCCACTCCCAAGCAGGCATGGGATTTGAAAGACCACAGGCACCCCCTTTTGCCACTGCAAACTACAAGTCCCACTCCCAAGCAGGCATAGGATTTGAAAGACCACAGGCACCTCCTTTTGCCACTGCAAACTACAAGTCCCACTCTGAAGCCTTCTTAGCAATCCCCCTTCCTCCTTTTCCTTGCCTCCTCCAACTCCCCCCAAAACCCCTCACCCCCTCTTTTTCCCCAGGTATGTCTCAACTTAGGGGGGATTTATGGGTCAGATCCCTTGCAAAGTCTTTTTTCTTTTGTAATGGGGGCAAAGCCTTGAGAAGCCCTGGACCCCTGAGAAGAATAGGAGGGGGACTTAGAGAGGGAGGGTAAATAAGGGGGCTAGAGGCAGGGTTGCCATAAGTCAGAAAGGAGTTGGGCACACAACAACAACAATGCCAACAACAACAGCAGAGGAGGAAGGGGGGAGGAGGAGAAAAAAGGGGAAGGAGAAAGAAGAAAAGGAGGAGAAAGAAGAAAATAGGAACAAAGGGAAAAAGAAGATGAGGAGAGGGAAGAAAGGAAGAAAAAGGAGAGGAGGAAGAGGAGGGGAAGAGGAGGAGAAGAAAAAAATGGAATAACAAGAAGAGAAGGAGTGGAAAGAGAAAGAGGGGAAGAACTAAAAGCAGCTTGCCTGAGTGCAAAGCCCTCCCTGCTTGGAGTTGGAGCATGCCCAAATAAGGAAGCAGAGGGCTGGCTCCTTGAGAGGGCTGGCCAATGGGGCAGGGCAGAGCAGCAGACCCTGCCTCCTGCTAGCTCCAGCCGCTGCTGCTGCTCCAGACATGCTGCTCAGCACTGTATGAAAGGGAGGCAGCAGCCCTGGGAGCCCTGAGTCCGGCAACCACCCGGGAATGGGGAGAGGGCAGGGTGGGACCGGGCACGCTCCCAGGAGGCGGGAAAGTCCCGCCCACTGCCGTGAAATGGCAACCCTAGGTATAGGGCATAACATGTTAAGGGAAAGCCTGAGGAATATTCAAGTTCTAATGTCAAGATATTTGGGTTTAAATCCATGTTCAGCTATGAAGGTCTGTGGCTGGACTTTGGGCAATTTCGCTCACTAACTTTAGGAAGATAAAGAAGTTTATGGAATGGTTTGCATCCCAGCAAGCATATTAAAAGTAATATTCAACACAACATGGTAATAAAAATAAATATTGGTAAGTGTTAATTCTATTCTCCACCACTGGCTACAAACTACATTAAAGTAGATACACTATTTTACAACAAATTCTAAAATACAGCAGAAATAATAATAATAAAAAACGAGCTGCAGAAAAAGGTGGATAAAATATTTATTTATTCCCAGAAAGCTTGTATAAATACTGTTTCTAGGTTTATAAAATAGTTAAAAACTATTTTAATGGAATAATAATGATCAAAGTGCTGGCATAACCCTCCAGAGTTCATTGGGAAGTTACTGCTAAGTCAGTGGGACTTACTGCTAAGTCAGTTTGGTGCAGTGGACTGTGTTTGACTAGGACTACAGAAGATTAGGGTATGAATCCTCACTCAACCATGGGCATCTACTGCATGACCTTGAATAAGGTCCACCTTTTGTTCTGAAAGGAAGGCAGTGGCAAATCTATTTTGAATAAATCTTGCCATGAAAACCCTATGATAGGGTTGCCATAAGTCAATATCAAACTGAGTAACATGAACAATGGGACTTCCTTCCCAATAAATGTGTATAGCATTCAACTATTTCATTTCTGCTCTTTCTGGCATTAAACTATACCACCTTCCAGATATTGTTGGCATGCAACTCCAAGTGCCTCTTATGATTGGTTTTGCTGGACACTTTCAGATGTTGTTGAAGTGCAAAGGCTACAGTTGCCCATCCTTGATGTAATGTGTAGTGTGTACCTCCTTATAGCTCTGAGGCATGAAAAGATATTGACATTATTACTTAGATTTATGGCATACTTTAGTAGCATGCAGAAGCTTGGATGAGGGCTACTTCTCATTTAAATGGCAAACTGCATAATCAGAGGTTTCTACAGGTATATTTTGCTGTTTTGGAATCACACACCTTTTTTTCAAGTGGGTTGTTGGAGGCAGGTGTGGCCCATGAAGTTTGCAGAGAGGGCAAAAATGGCTCCTGGATCTTCAGAAATGGTCCACCGCAGTATATAGGATTGTATATAGGGTTGTAATCTTAGAAAATAATTCAGTGGTATGGGAAGTGACCAGCACTTCTTTCTATGCCCTAATGGCTTGTGACAACTGGGAAAGAAGGATTATATACTTTTTTCATTATGCCAGCTCCAGGCTAGCATAGCAGACTGTTTCGTTTAGGCCTTTCATGAGAGGATAGGACTTTTAACCATAACCAAAGCTTGGAAAGTTAGATTAACGTAGAATGAATATAATAGTATGCTGAAGCCATCCATAACTAAGCTGTGGAAGAAATTATGGATGCCTTCAGCATGCTGTTATATTAAATCTTGTTAAAAGTAGTTTTTCAAGCTACAAAATATGCCTAAACCTTTGCAGAGGCTGATGTAGACAAAAATAAATAAATCCATCTTTTGGGTCGCTGGAAGTCTCTGTTTTTCCTAAGTTTAGAGCAGTGGCAGTTGGGGGCTCCCATGTCAATGGGTTGATGAAGCAGTTCTGGGATTCAGTGCAGATATTTTAAAAGTTATTCAAAGAGCTGAAACTGATTCCCTAAACAGTTCCAGTACCTTGGATAGTTCTTTTACAGTTCATATTAAAACCCAGTGTTAATTCACTACCTCGTTGACATGGAAGTTACAGGTGCCACTGGTTTGAAGAGAATGTTGCACAAAGTTAACAGCTGCAGGATGTAGAGAAGGAGACATTATTAAAGGAAGGCTGGATATTTGTGCAAACATTTGTAACATCATGGACAGCCAGACACTCAGATATTGTTCTTAAGGAAGTAGTCTGTAAATGTGTGCAATCTATGTACAATGCTCTGAGGTCACCAGAAATATTCATCTACTACTTATGGTGGTGACAAAAAAAACTTCTTTGGCAGATGAGAACGCAGTGGTCACTCCTACTACCAGTACCAGGTACTGCCCCTGTACCAGGTATACATATGCTGGCTAGAAAAATTGCAGACTATTTTTATAAATGAAACACACAGTCTGCCTACACTAGAGACAGACATTTAGATGTGGTGAGGGAGGATGGTGTTATTCCCCAGCTTTTGAGAAAACAGAGGCGTGATGGAATAATTAGGACAGAAGCAATACAGATTAGAACAATAGTAAGGCAGTTATTGAAGCTAAGAAGAATGGTAGGAGTGCTCTCCATTATCTTATTGTTTCCCAAAACACAGCTTGTCAGTCCAGAAACTAGTCATTCTATTTGCCATGGCATTCATCCCACTATTTTGCATAGTTCCCTGCTACTGTGTTCAAACCTTGTCACCTCCTCTTTTATTTTATTTTTTCTTTTCAGCTCCATTTCCCTGGTGTCTGTTTCTATTATTCCTCTTTGCTTCTTCCATATTGTATACTTTCACATCCAATTAATGGGTTCTGCAAGTGACAATAAGATTCATTTCCAAATTGACATTTCTGAAGCATCCATTCCTTTCAAGAGTATTCTGTTTTATTAATTTTGACATGTGATGTAATCAGATTTGTATGAAACATTTAGAATCCCCTCCCCATTCATGAAGGAATAGAAATGAAAGGATCTAAGAAAAACTGGGGTCAGTGAGTAGTAAAGTGCTTACTAAGGTGCTTACTGTCATGTGCTTAGCTTCAGTACCACCATGAACCAACAGAGAAAGGAGAACTGGAGCTGGAAGGTCAAGGCATATAGAGTATATGGAGGCTGGAATCTAATGATAAACAAACATGATATGTGAGATTGTTGAACATCTTTACTGAGTACATTGTGGACAAATTAAGACAGGAGCCTTAACACTGTGGACCATGAATAAAAGTGTAAGAGTCTGAATGCTTCTCTGAAATCAAAAAGTTTTTTAATATTTATAGAATACACACTCCTATTGCAACTCTGTCCACTCTGTCTTTATGTATAGAATTACAGGAACATTTAGAGCAGGATGGAAACAATTCCTCCTACTCCTTTGTAGGCTGAACTAATTTTAGTAAGGCTTGTGGACACTGCATAAAGACAAGTACTAGGAGCCTGTGGCATTCAACTGAGTCAAATGTTTCCAGCACTGAGATTTGTGGAAGGTTTGGAAAGCCAGCAATAACTCTCACTTCACTCTCCCCACTTCTTCCCTCCTTTGGCTACCCAGAAGTAGATTTTTTTTTTGTACAGCAAAGATGATGTTACTGCATAAACCCAATAAGATTTGCTGAAGGTAACTTGAAAAAAATACTTTGTACTATTTCTACTTTTGATCCCTTTTTTATTTTTGTTTATATGCCTTTCCCACATCCACTAAACAATACCTTTATTGGATCAACCAAAAATGCCCCAAATACATCATGCAAAATACATCAAGCAATGAAAGTGCTAAAAGTTTTAACATCTTTGCCAAATGAAGAAGCCAGTAAAGCTTGAAAGCTTGCGTGGTGTATTTTGGGCATTTTTGGTTGGCCCCAAAAAGGTAGCACTATTTTGTGGATTTTGGATGCTGTTGTGTTTTGCTGTATGGGCAACATGGGCTACCCTGGGTATGTTTTGAGGCCTTTCCCAGTTTGTTAGCTATTTTACATATCTTTACAAGGGTGTGGCAAGGCTATGTCTGATATGGAAATGGCTTAATTTCTGGTATGTGTATTATTATTTTTCATTTTCCAGTTTATTTCTGATCAGTTTGAGTCATAAGGTTTCTTAAAAGCTGTACAGACATGCAATAAACGCTGGCATTGGGGCAGAATGGGGGCACAGTAACTGCACGCTTTTTGCCCTGACTCTGCCCCCATGTCGGCATGACACTGTGTACCCCACTGCACAGTGGGAGGCATCACAGCGCTCCCTTAGTGCAGTATGTACACATGCTGCACCAAAGGAGCACCAAAAAACCATGGTGCCAGCAGCTATAGCGCCCTTTCTGTGGTGCAAAAAGGAGCCACTTTTTGCAGGTCTTTTTTACACTAGGGAAAGACCAGATCAGGGCCGCAATGTGCAGTTGCCACAGCCCCAGTCCGACTAGGAAACGGGGGGGGGGCATCCCACTGCCCCTTAGGGGCTGTCTTTACAACCCCCTTACAGTTCAGTTCTATGATTGTTCAGGAGTATGCCCCACTGATTTTAATAGGACTTACTCCCAGGAAAGTGAGCATGATTACAGCTTCTGTCATCTTAGTTGGCAAAGCATAATTATTTTTATTCTGGTTAACAATGATTGCGTTTGTTCTAAACACCCATGGATCCAGACAGGTAGGCAAAACCTGAACATATAACAAGACTGACTTTCATATACAGTAGTTTGCTTTCCAATGAATTCCTGTCTTTGAAGAATTGTTAAACTGATATACAGTCGGCCCTTCTTATACACGGATTTTTTATACACGGATTTAAGCATACACGGTTTGAAAATGTTCCAAAAAAGTATAAATTTACTTTGATTTTCCATTTTTTATAAGGAATGCTATGTCATTATATTTAATGGGACTTGAGCATACACGGATTTTGTTATACACGGGGGATCTTGGAACCAAACCCCAGCGTATAACAAGGGTCCACTGTACTTTGGGGTGAAGAGGTTTTTTTTAATAGTAGTGGGGTAAAATATGTGAGTTTCCTTTATTCTATTGTATGTTTTACAGAGTTATATGTTGTGATACTGGTCTAGAATCTATTTTAACTTCCTCTATAGTGCTTAGAACAATTTGGCACAAACTATATCATCCTATGACAGCCATTGTGGTGTAGTGGTTTGAGCATTGGACTATAACTCTGGAGATCACAGTTTGATTCCCACTTGGCCATGAAACCCACTGGAAGTTAAATGCGCTCAGCCTCAGGGGAAGGCAATGGCAAAACAAAATTTGAACAAAATTTGCCAAAAAACAAAAAAACCAAACAAACCCATGATAGGTTCACCATAGGGTCACCATAAGTTGGAAACACCTTGAAGGCACACAACACACGCGTCTTGTCATGTCCATTTTGTAGATCCTCACATGTATAGACTGTGAGAAAAGGATTAGCCTCTACTTGCCACCTACTCACCTTTCCAAGGCAGATACTAATTGGCTTCTGTAGACCTCTAATGCCTACTAGATCTCTACCCAGTGGATGAGAAAATTTCTATTGCCAAGAATAAAACCTGGCAAATAGATCTCTCCTCTATTCCCTCTCCATTCATTTAAAATAATGTAAAGAAACTATGCATAATGTCACTGAGGGCACCCTAATATTCTAGGGGTTGTCTACACTATTTAAAAAAATGTGGTTTTTAGGTGCATGAAGGCTTTAATCCACGGGGGGGGGGGTCTCAGAAGCTGTACAGACTGGCATTATACGCTGTCCTCAGGACATGGCATCCACACAATGCATCACACTATGAGCTTGACCGCAGCGCCAAAAGGAGTACCATAAGGTGCCGTGGTGGCAGCAAAGATGCACCTTCCACGGTGCAAAAAGGAGCCGCTTTTTGCGGCTTCTTTTTGCACTGTGGAAATGCTAGATCAGGGACGTGGCCCTGATCTGGCACTGAAAGGGGTGGCAGCAGGTCGCTCCAAAGCGGTGGTCTATTTAGCCCCTCAATTTTCTCTTGATTTGTCAGGAAAATTCAGATGAGCAGACTGTGGCCAGTAGATTCACTTTGGCAGCAAAAGGATGAACTTGTGGTGATTAGGGTGGGACAGACAGGGAATGGTGGCCATATAATTGCTCCCACCAGGAAGAGATGATTCTCAAGAGACTGGACATCTGAGTGGCTCGTTTTCCATTTTTTAAAGGGTTGCTGCATTAGTGTGCATAACTTGGTACCAGTAAATCTGCTTGGTATATATTTATACCTGTATCTCTGAATAACTGCTTGGCTTACTTTTAGTGATGGCTGAAGGCCAGTCCTCCCATGGCAAAAAAGGAGACAGAAAAGTGTGTTGGACAAGGTCAGAAATGTGTGTGCTCACATGCTTGATGAACAGGAAAAATAAATAAATGAAGCAAAGCAGCTATGGATGTGAGGCTGAAAATGATTTGGAGAAACTGGCTTGTGCACCACCACTATGAAGCAACTTTGGAATGGGGGAACATGTGGCTGCTCAAGCCGAATTTGTCACAGTTTTTCTTGATGTCCTTGGTAATAGTGTTGATAAGCCCATGGTTGCTGCAAAGTTGGAAAACCCAGGGTGCAGTAGTGTAGTAAATGGGCCTATTGGGCCACTCTTTCTCCTATTGGGTTGGACTTAGTTTTCTTTTTGTACCTTCAAGTATTGCACGAACATAATTTGCAGAGGGGAGATAAAGGGATGTGACTATGCTAGTTGGTAGAAGCATAGATGACTGATTACATTCTGGCTGAATTAAAGGAAACAGTGGCTGGCTATCTGCAAAGGGACATGACACATGTCCAAAGGCCTAGTTCCGGAGTATAGCCACCACTGCCATCACATCTCTTAATAACTTAAAGCAAAGCTAAGTTAGTAGTGTTCAGCTTTGATGTTTCAAATGTTTGGATTTGGACTCCTAGAACCACTATGGCCAAAGTAAGATATTGTGGGAGATGAACCCTAAAACACCTGAAAGACCAAAAGTTGAGAACCACTGGGCAAAACATTCAAACTATGTTCTCAGAAATCCTGAATTTCCCTAAAAGTTCTTATAGCAGACATGCTTTAGTGGAACGTTATGCATTTTCTGGGGTGCACTGTCAGTCAATGTTGAGTGATAGGGAGGAAAATTGGTCTGCTCCATGCTCCCCACACCCATTATGCACACACTATATGGATGATGTTTGCGGTTTCCCAATGGCCAAATTGATGTAAAGGTAGAATATTTGGAAAATGGAAAAAGGCTGCAAGACAGAGATAGATGCTGTAAATGAGCAGAGAGCATAACAAAAAACTTGCAGCACTTCACTTGCAGTGCTTTTCATTCTAGGAAGAGAATTCTGTCATGATAAGCACACCATTTTCTTTATTTTCTTTATTCTTTCATGATGTTATGTGCCTTCCAAATTACAAAATGGAACTGATTTTCTTCTGCAGAATAGAGATATCTCTGTTTATAAAAATCTCATTTGCTTTACTTTCAAGCTATAATTCCCTTTCTCCTCCACCATTACAAGAGAGCTCATTGAAGTTTTGGTGTTGCCATATGCTAATGACATGACTTGTACGGATGACTGACAAGAGCAACTAGTAGTTGGAAGAGGCCAAAGCTGGAGTTTAGAGCAATTTAAGCAACAGCAAAAGTTCTTGATATTTACCGGAGTCACCAAAAAGAAGACATATACACATTAAAAGGACACTCTGTCCATATTAACAAGAAATGTCTTCATAGGTGAAAGGTCCTATTGAATTAATAGCACCTAAACATTTATTTAAATCAGCTTTATACAACTTTTTAACCTAAAAAGTTTGCAAGGGAACTTTCAGTTCAATAAAAACAGGATAAAAGATAATTGTGGGCTAATAAATGGACATTACAGCTACTCAATACATAATACTTTTGGTTAGGAGAACAGACCTGGGCATGGTAAAACATGGAGTTTCACATTCCTTGAAGTATCAGGTTCAGATCTGAGAGTACTCTCATGCCTGATCATGTCCCTAGAGTCCCAGGTGGTAGCTGTGGACATGAGTATGCTTCCCTTTCCTCTCACTTTTCCTTCATGGTACCAGCTGTCTCTTTTCTAAGAAAAGCAGATCTGGCTAATATTATTCTTGCTTTTGTCATATTAAGAGGACTAGAGCAATGTGTAAAGTTGACCTTGAAGAGTGTTTGGAAATGTTATTCACCAAAGGAAATAAAAGACATCTAACAAAGTGATAGCAATTTCAGTTCCTTGCCTACAGTTAAAACTGGTAAACAAATATCTTCACAAAAGTTGTTGAAATTGTGGACCTACTTCAGAACAGTTATTTCTAGGCCAAGTTCACCTAAAATACTGATAAACACATGTTTTGTTCAACCTTTATAAAGAAACATCTTCCATGAAAACTGTTTTCACACATGATTATCACATGATAAACATGAGCATTTGGACCCAATCCTTAGTAGAAAAGGAAGGGGAAGAGTAGTTTTCCAAATGATTTTCAATGCAAATCAGTTGTGAAGGACATTACTTTTGCACATCCATTTTATATCATTTATCCTCATTTGGCTAAGGTTTGTTTCTTCCCCCCCCCCCCCCCAGACAGACAAAATCTCTTTGTTGGAACATTATCACATATGAAGTGGTCCTTAGTAGTTTATACTCTTAGTTTAAAAAAAAAAATTACTACTGTTATCAGAGACGTAAAGGGTGAAGAGTGCTTTTGTGCATGCAATATGAACAGGAGGGGCAAGTGAGGTGCACTTGGTCCAATTGGTGCCAGCTAATTTTCTGCCACACATGATATTATACTGTTTTAGTCTGTATGTTTTTCTGGTCTTAGAAAGAGAAGATTTTCTAAAATGGTCTATGAGGTCATTTGTAAGGAGGCAAACCTGTTGTGTGTGGGGAAAGGGTAAAAAATTCCCTCTTGCTAACTGTTGCCTGCAAGCAATGTTTGGTGCTATGCAAAATCCATTTTCCTGCACTGTATAGTTTCATTCCAAATACAAGTACCTTCTTTTTTCTCTAATAGGTGTCAAACATGTCTGATAGGAGCAGCATTTTTAATCTCCTCCCCAGAGATTTGCCCAAACTGCATTAAGACTTTTGAATTCAAATTGACATTTGGTAGTCATGAATAAATAAAGAGGAAAAGGGCAGGATACATATGTATGTACTTTCAAGTCTCCTGTTGACTTACGGCAACTCCATACATTTAATAGCATTTTCTTAGGCAAGGAATACTCAGAAATGGTTTTGCAAGGTCCCTCCTCTGAAATATTGCCTGTCATTTGCTGACAGTTTCCCATCTGAGTACTAACCAGGGCTGACCCTACTTAGCTTTGAAAATCAGATGGGATCTGGTGCCTTTAAGCTTAGCTTATCATTATCACCATCTCCAGCCCTAGGATTAGATAAGTCACAAAATGGCTTTATGGAAATGTGCAGGGGTAGCTGTTTTGGCCATTTAACAAATCCAAACAACAGTCCATCAGTGATACCTTTATTGGCCAACCAAAATGCACAATATACTTGTTGCAAGCTTTTGAAGCTCCATGGGCTTCTTCATCAGGCAAGATGTTACAAACCAAACAGGAGGGGGAAAAACAATTGGAGATGTTAGTCAGATGCCTGCTTGTTGTTTCACTCCTAAGTAAAGATGGTATGCTGGGAAAGATATATTTTGTGCAGGCAGGCTCCTCCTCTTTCTGGCATGCGGCAAGAGAGATTTTCAAAGTCCAGGACATTTAAAGTCCATTTGTATATCAACAAGGACTTCTCTTTTGCAATCCAATCTGTCTTTATTCCTGTGAGGCCACAGGCCTCTTTGTAGGCAGAGAACAATGGATTCCTCAAGAAGTCTCCATGGCCTCTAGTCCTTAGAGCTGGAGCGTGGCTTTGGTGCGACTTCTGGTCTCTTAGGACGCATGCATCATTGAAACACCATACCTCCACTGTGACTCGAAGCAGCTTTATTTTGGCTGTCTGTAACAGGCCCATGTTTTGCATCAGGAACATTTTCAGGGTGTAGGGGTAAAACATGCAAATTCAATCCAAATTGGAGAAGAAAAAAAAGAAGGGCTGAGAAATAAGGTGCTTCTAGACAAGGATTTTACCGTGAAATCACCCTGTCTCAAACATGGAATTTTACCATTATTATTATTATTATTATTATTAACCTTTATTTATGAAGCACTGTAAATTTACACAGTGCTGTACATGCAATCTTTTAGTTAGACGGTTCCCTGCCCTCTGGCTTACAATCTAAAAAGACATGACACAAAAGGAGAAGGGAGTGGTGGAGGGAAAGGGTAAGAGGTCCAGCAGTTCCTCTCTACCTCCAAGGCCTGGACCAAGGCAGATGGAATTGGAGGGAGGGCTTGGCTTCAAAATGGATGGTTAATCTTCATCCAGGGAAAATACATACTCTCAGGTAGGATAATACATATACCATGGTTCTTAGGATCTTCCTTCTGTGTTTCTCTACTGCATCTTCCTTCTTTCTTCCTACCATAGAAACGCCATTAATGTGGGATGGACAGAAGAGCTTCAGACTCTCTATTGGTTGGTAGTTCTAAGACTTAATATCCCCAAAATAAGGACAAGCATTATGCTATGTGAAAGTAACATTAGCATAGGATGGAAACTTAGCCCCAACCATGCCACCTTCTGAGCTAGTGAACTGTTCAAAGCACTAAACAAGTGCTTCTGTGTGGGAAAAACTGGCATGTTGCCCACAGTATTTTGGATAACTAGTTGTGTTCCTTATGCCATGGGAGGGTATTCTCCAAGGTTTCCTTCTGGGCAAGTATTTCCCTGTCTTTCCCTATGGGCAAGTATCCTCCAATGATTCTCTATAGGCAAGGATGGTTTCCCACTGTCATTTTAGTATGTCCTCCTATGGGCAAGTCCAACCTATTATGTTTCCCTATGGGCAAGTATTGCCATTTCTTTTAGGGTCGCCCTAAGCCAGAAGCACCTTGCCTTTGCCCTGCGCCTCTTGCCTTCTTCTGGGAAGCGCCAAGGCACTTGGGCCCCGCTCTGGGCAACTCCCAGAATTTGACAGCAAAGAGCCAGATAGAGTTAAAGCGGTGCCAAGCCGGGTGATTTCTCCAGTGTGGCTGCAGCCCGAGAGGCATGAATTCTATGTGAGTGTTTTGAGCCCGCCCTCCATTTTTGGCTCCGAGGTCCTCCACTGTTGGCCTTGTGGGGACACTGGGGACCCTGCTTCTCTCTCTGAGTCTCCCTCCCGGCTGCTCCGGCAAAGCAGAGCCACCACCAGCTCCGTCCCTCCTGGGCAGCAGACTAGGCAGCCGCCTCCTCCCTCCCTCCGCCCTCCCTCCTGTGGGGGGGGGGGGAGAAGGCGGCTGAGCGCAAGGCGGGCGCCTCCGGAGCCACAGCAGCAGCAGCAAAGAGAGGAGAGGCGGCAGGGAGGGAGGGAGCCACTTGGCCAGGGCCCCTCGGCAGCAGGAGAGTCTCCCAAGAGGGGAAGGAGGAGCAGGAGGAAGGGGAGAGGCGGAGGAGGAAAGGGATGCTCTTCTGAGGCGGCGCCCCCCCCCCCCCAGCCCTTGGAGGGCAGGAGGAGAGAGGGGCTGCTGAGGGAAGAGGAGGAAGAAGAGGAGGAGAAAGAGAAGGAGGAGGAAGAAGAGGAAAAGGAGGAGGAAGAAGAAGAAGAGGAGGAGGAGGAAGAGGCGGCGGCGGAGGCGTCCCTTGCCCCCCGGCTGTTGGTCTTCTTTCGGAGCTGGCTGTCGGAGGCGGGAGAGAAGCCCAAGCCCCGTCAGGTCAGTGTCCCCCGAAGGCAGAGTCGGGAGTGCTCCCTGCTCCCCTTGGCCTTTGGGGGGGGGGTCTGAGGGGGGGCTGGCGGTGGGTCTTTTCCCAGGGCTGGCAGGAGCCTCTTCGGAGGGAAAGGGAAGGGGGCGAGGCAGCGCAAAGGGAGCATTGTGTGAGGGAAGGCGGGGAGCCAGTTGGGGGATCCCGCCTTTCTGGCCCGGAGCTGGAGGCAGCGGAGAAGGCTTTGGCCATGCGCTCTCCCTCTAGTCTGTAACACTGGCTCCAGAGCAGAGGTTTCCATCAGGTCTGAGCTTCCCTTGAAGAGCTTCGGATGAGCTCTTTCAGAGAGTCCCAAGTAGTACTTTAGAGGCACCCGATCCTCTCGGATCCTGGAAACTAAGCGGGGCCAGCGCTGGTTAGTCCTTGCATACCAGATGCTTTTAGATTTCTTTCAGAGGAAAGAAAGGCCACCTCTGCAGATCCCTTGCTTGAGAAAACTCTATGAGATCGATGGGGACCCCTTAAATCAACAGGTGAGATGAAGGCACAGGGACACACACACAGAGAGACCGTCTACTACGTACCCCAGTCATCTACCGAGGTTACTATTGGACGGAGAGGGTACTTTGAGAATGCCGAGAACCCTTGTGTTGTACTTAGGCAGACCTGTGCAGAAAAGTGGGAGTGTTGTCCTCAGTGAGGAATAGGGCTGAGGCGGAATTGGGTTTCCAGAACTCTGCTTCTTTCTGGTAGAATTCAAAGGCATAGCCATGTTCGTCTTGGGAACCAGAATGTGGGGAGATCTTGGAGCACCTTTGAGACTAACTGAAAGAAAGAAGGTGGCAGCATGTACTTTAAGAGACTTCAGTAGACAGAAGTCTACAAAAGCTCGTGTTGCCACTTTCATTCTTCAGTTAGTCTCAAATGTGCTCCAAGATCTCTCCACATTTTGGTTCTTTCTGTCTTTCTATCGCTTAGCCCCAGTCTGTTTAGCCCCAGTCGTCTCTGACATGCCACAGGGCATGATGGCAGTGATCCACTCTCTCCAAGCTTGCCAGGTGTGTGTGAGTGTTATGCATGAATGAATAGGCAAGCAAGGTAAGACAGGAGCGGGTTCGGATGTGCAGTGTATGCACATGACACATCAGCAAAAATCACAGACTTGAGAGATTGTTTCACAGATGCTTTCAGTGCTGAGATATTTGCACAGATTGTAACAAAGTGCTGAGTTGGCATTCAGCAGACTTTCTTGGCTTTAGAAATGCAATATACTGGAGTGTGGAATGATTGATTGTATCTATGTTAAATTCTTGATACGAGCATAACGTAAACATGGTATCAGTGGAGTAGTAGCATACATTCAATCACAGTCATCTAGGCACTCATTGATAATTGAAATATATACCCAGCAGTATATTAAGTATATTCTATTGCCATGCATTATAACATGCTCAAAAGAATACCATTTGAAGCTTTGACTTCACCCCCCCCTGACCCAAAGACATTTGCATCCCTTTTGCATCAAGAATGCAGCGTTCTGTCTGTTTATGGATAACAAGGTACTGATCATCCATAAACTATACTGTATGATGCTCTAAGTGGTTTAGAAACATCTGTACAGTGTGGATGTAAAGATGTCTGTTTGACAAAGGTATATGTGGGTATCATTGTGAGTTCCAACAAAAGGTGGTACTTCTACACTGGCAGAATTGGTGTGTTTATTAATTTGGGCAGACATGTGTTTCCGCATACTGTTTTGTTTGGTGGCTTAATTAGATTTCTTGGCAAAAAAGTCTTTCTGTTTCATTTCAATGACAGGACCAGTCACCGTAGCAGAAAGTAATCGGCAGAGCCATTGAAGACACAGCCTCTAGTCACTGACTAGGGCTCATAGTGGCATTCAGTGGCTACTTGCTGATGATCCTGAACTGCTCTAAACATTTGCCTCCCTTTGCTGTTTAAAGAAAAACCCAAACGCATGGCAGTGACCTTACTGGATGAAGGCATTACGGAAGACAGGAAAACAGAAGCATTTTTTTTTTTTTGCATTTGGCATGAGCCTCCTAAAAGATCTACTAAACAAGGTTTTAAAAAATATCAGCCTCGCTGCTTAATAACACTGAGGTGTGCAGTTTGTTATGTCTATTTCTTATTGTACACGTCCATGAAGAGATGGTGAGCCGCACGGCATTTGCTCTCAGCAAATAGATAGGGGTGCTTGGATTTTTATTTAATGTCATGTGCCCTTTCAAAACGTTATCTGTCTGGAGAAAGGCCTTGGAGAAGCTGCATAATAACTCAGATAATGTAATTTTGCTGTCAACTACTTGGGTTGCCTGCTGGGCTCAGATCAGTCTGTCTGAGAATGGCTGATTGGCTAATTAAAGCCTTTTAATGGTGATTTGTCAGGGAAGAATGGCAAAACAGCTTGTATCAGAGGCTTCTTAAAAACTTAGCACAGGCAGCATAGATATATCTGGAAGCAAAAGTGTCAGTATGTGAGAGTGGCTATTGCACAATGAAATACTGAAATAGTAATGAGGGGTGCCTGTCATGTGGGTGGCTGTTATTTGCTGAAATTGGCTTTAGTAAATTGAAAGTTCAGTTAAACTTATATGACATAAGAACGTGAATCAAAATGAACTATTCCCTATCTGAGCATTGACACATCTTTTCATTGTACTGTTGTAATAATACTTTGCTTTCTAGAGAGCAGAACAGCCGAACACTGTGTTATTGGAAGGCTTAATGGTGCAGTTAGCACAGTCATGGTAAAGTTTTGCTGAAAACTTCACATAATGAATGTTCGTGGTTATTGTTCAGTTCATGAGTGCTGAGTTTGAGACTTCTAAATATTTCAAATGTGATATGAATGAAAACCTCTTTTGGCTAGGAAAACCTATGAAATAACTTAATTATCTCAAATATTTGCATATCAGAGATGATCCTCTTGCTTTCTCTTGTGAGAAGGTGTCAGCAACAACTTGTGAAACTGGATTAATGGAAAGAACAATTCAGATGCTGCCCATGACTGTTTTACTACAATTTTCCATAAAGAGATTTTTTTTTCTTGAGGTTTGACAAAAGTAAGATGTGTTTGCTTATTGATTTGTGTAGATAAATGTTTCACTGAATGACTTTAGTTTTTATATGAGATACTGGCATAAAATAGCCAGTATCTGAAACCATTAGTCACTATAGGCCCTGTTTAGACTGGCCTGAAAGGCTGGCCTGGGGGCGGAGTCAGGACATCACATTGACATGACGCACATCCCGACTCCACCCCCCAGGGCACCATGATGCCGTACACCACGCCACACAGTGTGCGGCATCATGGCGCTCCTCTGGCGCTGCATCCATATGACGCAGCACCGAAGGATCATCACATAGCTGTTGTAACACAGCTATGGCGCCCTTCCCAGGGCACAAAAAGTAGCCACTTTTTGTTGCTCCTTCTCGCACCCTGGAAAGGCTGGATCAAGGCTGCAGTGTGAGATTGCCGTGGCCCCAATCAGACTGAAGAAGGGGCAGCTGTAGTGCATTAAATGTACTGTAGGTGATTGATCAAAGCTAGCCTTTGCATTACATTGAACCAAATACTTTCAAATGATATCACACATATTTCTGTCTAAGTCTGTCTTTGTCTTACTCTCTTCTACAACTGGGCGTTGAGTCAAAGCAGTCATTTGGTTTGTTATAAGCCAGAAAAGAAAATGAATTTACATGCTCAAAAAAGCTTTACTTATATAAAGATTGTGTAACAGAAATGCATTTAAATGGGGTTTGACCCTTAGGAAAGCAAGAAAAACATTCACATGTGCTTCAGTATAATCAATGTGGAGACCACACATGTTTTCTGTAATTGAGAAGGAATTTATTCTCAAATTAAAATTTTCCTTTAACAGATGATAGAAAGAAAAAAATTAATGCAAAATCTTTGAATTTTGCACTGAAATGTTTCCAATTATAATGTCAAATGTGACACATTTGGCCATCATTTTCTAGCTCCGAGGGACCTAGGTTGACAAATCAGAAGATGGAAGTCAACTATGGTATTCATTTATTTCTTACCATTGAAAGAAAGTATGAAACTCAATAACCAAACAGCATGAGAAGACAGGCAGGATGAGTGTTGCATTTACAACTTGTAAATGCTACTTTTGGGATGACAGCTCCCAAAATTCCCAACCAGTAGTTATATATGAGTAACTTTTGCTAGTCCTTACAAGATAAGCAAAGATTCTTTTGCACACTTAGATATGTATCTGGGGAGGGTTTGTGCCACCTAATTCTGTAGCAGAGAAGGCTTATTGAGTCCAAACTGACCCATTATGATAATAAGCAACTAAGATGCAACTAATAAATTTCTTAATATTCATGAGATGATTATTTTTGGCAACCTGTAATTGGTTTTTTAAAAACTAGTTTCCCTTATCTTTTGGGCTATTGCATTCCTTTAACATTTAAATTTTTTATAACTTTTATAAAATAACAAAATTATGTGGATTCCTAGACTTTTATCAATACTGAAAAAAGGGCTTTAATGCAGTACAGTCCGCCCTTCTTATACTTGGATTTTTTTATACACAAATTCAAGCATCCATGGTTTGAAAATGTTCCAAAAAAGTATAAATTATAAATATCAAATCTTGGTTTTCCATTTTTTTAATAAGGGACACCATTTTGCTATGTCATTATATTTAATGGGACTTGAGCATACGCGGATTTTGTTATACATGGGGGAACTTGGAACCAAACCCCAGAGTATAACAAGGGTCCACTGGATATACAGTTAATTTTTTCTTTTGTATCTATAATCAGTTATGGCACAATGATTCATTCAAGTGCTGTAGGGAATGTTACTTTGTCATATAACACTGAACTGTGATATATTCAACATTAATTTGCATTAATCTTCCATGTTAATGGACGCACTTTATAAATGAATTGTAACAATAACTTTTACTTAAGCCCATTGGCATACATCTCAATCTCTGAATATGCATTTTTTTTCTTGTTCAAATTCCTCATTTTGTGCACTGCGGTCCCTGTACATATACATTTAGAACTGTGTAGGTTAGTCTTATGTTTCAGTCCTAAACAGAGCTAGCTATCTTTAAGTAAGGTCTATTAAACCCAGTGGAGTTTTTGAGCAGATTTACAGAGTGTTGTAGTGGTTTCAGTGTAGGACTTAGACACTGGAAAATCAGGGTTCAAATCCCCACTTGGATGTGAAAACCCATGGGCAAGTCACACTCCCTCAGCTTCTCTTAAAGGATGGTACTGGTAAACCCACTCTGCCAAGAACAACTTATGATAGGTTTGCGTTAGGTTCACCATAAGTTGGAAACAGCTTGGAAGCACATGGCAACAAACACAATAGAGTACTGTTACTTTTGATTGATTATGTCCTAAGTTACACAAAATGATTTGATTTCATTCAGTCTCATTGCTCCCCCCATCCTCTTATCCCAGCTGTTGTTTCTGCATTCCCACAACGGGTGGCAGAGAATTGTGCAGTTTTCTGTTCTGTCAGTGGTGCCTCTTTCAACTGTGAATAGATTTTGTTGAATACTACCCTTTACAGCTTCCTTTTCTTTTGCTGTCTAATTATGAAATGATGTTTCAGATCATTAGAGAAATACAGAGGTTGAAACTCTTTAAAATAGAAAAAAAAGTGACTTGCTAAACAAATATGCCCCCACCCCACATTTCCATGAGTATTGATCAGTTGGGAATATTTGAATTTGGTACATTTGGAATGAGAACACTTGAATTTTGTGTGGCAGCTGTCATAATCTAATAATTCATATTCTATTTGATTGTTGCATTTATTTATGTATTTCATTTATGTCCCATATTTTTCCACATAATGGGCAAATTACAACACATTTTAAAAACAATAGGACTTAAATAACTGTACAAAAATTTGTGTAGACATTTTCACAGTTTGACACTTAATATTCTAAATAGTTAGCCTATTTGTATTTTGTCTGGCTCAAGGCTATGGAATTTGTATTTTCTGCCTTAATATTATTGATAATAATAATAATAATAATAATAATAATAAATTTTATTTATGTTTCCCCGCCTCTCCCATTGGATCGAGGCGGAGTTACAGTCTAATATTATTGTTAGAATTGGATACATTGAATTCAAGGGTTTAGGGGTTTAGCAGTAGCAATAGCAATAGGAAGTACATTTCTATACTGCTTAGCGATGCACTTAAGCACTCGCTAAGCAGTTTACAATGTGTGAGCTGATTGCCCCCAACAAGCTGGGTACTCATTTTAGTGATCTCAGAAGGATGCAAGGCCGAGTTGACCCTGAGCCCCTGGCTGGTATTAAATTCACAGCCTTGTGGTTTTTGAGTGAGTGGCTGCAGTACAAGCATTTAACCAGGGCTACTTAGTTTATTTATTCATCTAAAGTATTTTTAGCTAGTAAAGCTGTTTTGAGTAAACATAAGAGGAGAATTTCTAATTATGTCATGAAGTAACACAGTATACATACTATATTTCAATTCTGATGAGGCAACAGAGGTATTTTGATGTTTGGAAAATGAAGAGCCATTCAGTCCTTTCAAATGCCTTTTTGAAATGTGTGGTTGATCCAAGGTTGTTGCCAATAGCTGTGCATTAAGTTTAGCGATAGTGGAGCAGGATGAAAAGTAGGATCAGAGCGAAACAAAACAAAACAGGAGTCATGACACAGGGCACCTTAGTTAAAGCAGCTATCTCTTACATGGTAATTAGTGCCGGATTTTTCTTCACAAATTTTCTGGTGTCTAGAGCGTCTTGTTGGGCAAACCCTCTACAACACAGATCTAGACTTTTTAAAACAAAATCCATTCATCATGCTTCATTCAGTGCTGACTGAAGTTTTGTTACTTATCAAGACAGTATACTTGTGACAGAAACTCCATTTACTTTACAAAGAGCTGCTGTTTGTATCCTCTTTACATTGATCTGAAAGATTCAGGAAATTAAAGTGGCAACTCAGCAAATTGTGTACTGGCCTATGAATGTGATTTTTGTCTTTGGAAAGACCTCTTATCTCTTATTGACCATTTTCTTGCCCTGAGATTGAGTCATAGGGAAAGGTGGAAAGTGAATTCTAATTAGCTGTTTGCAACTGCTGCTGATGCTGCCTGAAGAGAAGATAGCCCAGACACAGCTTTTGTACAAAGTTTGCCTAAGACAGTGGCCCCCAAGCTTTTTAAGTTTGCTGCCCCTTTTCTTCTTGGGTGATAACCCTGGCGTCACCACACACCTATTTCTTGATATTCAGTCTACTGTTTTCAAAAGAAATAAATCTAGCACTATAAAGTTAAACAAGTGTATGTATATCACAAACAAAAGCTAACTTTGTAAAACAATAGTATAATCAATTTGTAACTTTATATTCAAACTTTAAGTGGCATGGATGTGCTTGGGATATTGGTTTTTCAACATCGGGCTGAAAGGCACTAAAAAGATGTCGTAGGTGTGGTACAGACAACACTATAACACCGTGTTCACACCGCACGGTCCCTAACCCTAGCACATACTAGTGGCGGCATAATGGTGGTGCCCCGTGTACATGGGCACTGCCATTATGACATAACGGACACATAGCACACTCGGATGTAACTTGCATGGCAGAAAAAGAACCCGCTTTTTGTGGGTTCTTTTTCCTGTGGAGGGAAGCCGCATGGCTTAGTGGCTGCAGCTTCCCTCTGCAGGAAAAAATGCCGTCGCCAGCCTGGACATAATGCAAGGTATGTACCGGGCCAAAGGCCCTGTACAGACCGGCCTGAAAGGCTGGCCTGGGGACAGAGTCAGGGTGTAGCATCCTCAATATGCATGTCCAACTCCACCCCCCCCCCCAGCACCCTGATGTTGTGCACCACTCCACATGGCACACGGCATTATGATGCGCCTCCAGTGCTATGTCCATATGATGTAGCGCCGAAGGAGTGATATATAGTCATGCCGCTACAGCTATGGTCCCTTTTTGAAGGCGCAAAAAGGAGCTGCTCGAAAGGCCAGATTGGGGGTGTGGCATGAAGTTGCTGTGTCCCCTATCTGGCTGAAGAAGGGGCGGTTGGAGGCCGCCCCTTCATGGCTGTTTGTACAGCCCCTTAGATCCCTATGCATTCTTGTCAGCTTCTGGGAGCAGGTAGGGAGAAGGTGTCTTTCTGAGGTCTTGAAAACCTTACTAGAACCTCACTTGAAAACCTCTAGAGTTGAGGGAAGAGGAAACATGGCTTTTCACAGCTAGGCACCTTTTAGTCACCACTTCCCAACCCTCTGTCCTCCTGTTGCCACCTCCTTTTTCCTTATTGCCCCCTGATCTTTCTACTACCCCTAGGAGGGCAGTACCACCCACTTTGGGAATCACTGGTCCAAGGAATGGGCAAGGCTTCCTGTGGTTACTTGATGAATTACAAAGTCATTTACAAATACTCAGAAATCACCTGTTATTTCATATGTTCCTAAATTCAGTCCTTACATGAAGAACAAGTATTTACCTCAGTTCCAACAAACTCTGCTTCAGCGTAAAATAAATATGAAGGAAAATAGTGTATCTGGGGGTGAGGGTTCATTGATAACACTCTGCACAGTTTCTTTCTATGTAGTTGATAGTCTCACTCCCACAAGTTGAATTTTGTGAAAGGTAAGGAGCAGAGACTATTATATCTCTGTTGCAATAATTTTACTGTATGACCTTTCTATTTTATTTTATGTTAAAATAAAAATTAAATATACCCTTTTTTATCCATTTGAGTTTTTTTTTTTTAAATCTCTCTGTTCTGGTATGTGATGAGAAATTGAAATGTGTACCAGGTATCTTTTCTGTTGAATTTGAATGCATGTTAACTTCCCATGGATTGTCAAAGAAATGGGCTAGATTTAGAGTAAGTGGGCTTACAAAGCAGATGTTTCCCTCTTCCCTCATCTTCAAATCTGCTTTGAAGGCTTCCCCATCTATTTAAAGCAAGTTTCAGGGATCTGAAGGAGCCTGAAGGAGAAATTCACTCCTCTAGCAGTGTTTGTTCTGCTAGTTTAGTACTGCTCAGTGGTGATCTGTGGATTGTTAGGAAGCTTAGAAGTAGTGAACAAGAACAGTGATGAAAATCCCATGACTCCACACTGCTGCTTCATTTGAAATTACCAAGTGACTTTTCTTCTTTTTTAACAATGACTATTAGAATTTTATTTTCATGCATTTCCACTTGCTAGTGGAAGTAGTATTCCTTCATTAGCACAATATTTCTCAGCCTATCTGAAGTTAAATGTATGATAACTCCATATGAGAAATGATGAACTGTAAAGTTTCCAGCTGTGTTGTTTAATGGTTCAACAATTCTGCTTATGAAGAAGTTTCAGAAATCTTACATAAAGGCATTTCTTTCATTTTGCACCATTAGAATTGACTGTTAAAAGACGTTTTCTCCATGTCTATCCTTTGTCTATTATTTCTCCAAAATGCTCATCTACTTTGGACATTATTTGTTTATCAGGTTAGTTGTAATGTCATGCTTGACTGCTTGCTCGGGATGGATGGATTGTTGTTACTGATAATAATTGCCTGGGTGCTTGTAAGCATGCAGGCCCACTACTTCAAACAAAATGACAAGTACCCTGGGATTCATTAGGTCCTGATCGTGCTTTTAATGTCAATTTACTACCTGATAACTATAATGCTGTCAGTAAGTATTCCAAGTTTTGGCCATTTTCCAGGATTCATATTGCTCTTGGTACTATCAACCCCTTCCCCCAAGTTTAATGGAGTTGTTCTGTACTTATACTGTTTATAGTCTGTGAAGGGCATCCTGTGACATCTTCCCTATTGCAGGTATATAGGATATGAAGAACTGACTTTGAAAATAATAGGTAACCAAGTAGTGAAAGGCAAAAGGGGAGTGATTTTTTTCCTGAGTTGGCGATGCTTTGGGTAGAGCTCCTTCTTGGTTTTTAACTATTTAACTAACTACTTAAGCTGACAATGTATTAGAGCCTTTGGAAGGCACGCTGATTTGTACTGATTATAATGATGTTTTGAATATATTGTTCATGGTGCATGTGAGAGACATTTACATTTGAATCTAAACAGGGGGCAAGCTTTGCCAGATGTTTTGGTTTAACCCAACTGTTGTCACTTTTTTCTTTTTCTTTTCTTTTCTGCCAAACATACAGTTCAGTGACAAGGTGAACTAGTGCCAGCTGGTATACTTTATTTCCAGTGTGATTCAGGGCAGGGGGTCTACAATTCTATTACTGTGAACACTGAGAGGAAAAGAGCAATATTTACTGGTTCACCTTCTGAGTGTTACCATTATGAACAATGTTTTTGAAAATTCTTGACTTGTTACCTCAGTTTCTTCATTGACTGAAAGTCTTGTTGAAAATGGTGGCTATTTTGAGAAGAATCAGTTTTTGAGAAGACATGCTGGCTGTACTGGCCATAGTTTCGGAGAAATATCTGGACTAGGTCTAGAACAAGGGAAATGGATGGATGAAAAAGGTTCAAAAGTGAATGGAATGGTACGTGTTTGAAATGTTAAAAGCTCTGCTTTTATTCTACTTTTGAAGTCTTACCAGGTAGAACTCCTGCTGGTTTCCTGTTGAAGTAAGAGTTGTGTGAATTAATCTTTGCTCTGTTTTGCAGTGTGTGTGTGTGTGTGTGTGTGTGTGTATATATATATATATATATATAATGCATGCTTTATAGAATGGAAACATTGTAATCAATAATGCATCATCATGTGATAAATATTTTTATTTCAAATGTATTTCAAGAATAGTTCACTATGTGACATTGATTCTAAAGGCGACCTACTAAAATGGTATTTGAATTTCTTAGGCTTGGTACCGATGGGCCAAAAGCGATGTGCTGCTGCCAATACTAGGGTTTGGGAGCACTCAGTAACTACATGCTCCCAAACCCTAGCATGTAATGGCAGCAACATCATGGCACCGCCATGATTATGCAAGCGACGTGCAGTACAGATATTGCTGCGCATCGCTTATGTTGTGATGTATGCCAGGCGCCTTAAAAAGAACCCAGTTTTTTCCAGGTTCTTTTTAGTGCGGAGGAACGTCATGCAGTTTGGCTGCTGTGGCGTCCCTCCGGAAGAAAAACGGACACCTCCAGCCCTCCCTTTCAGAGCTGTATGTACCGCGCCTAAGTTAGGAAATAAAACCTTTTATACTTTTTCCCAGCCTGGAGGGGAAGAAAGCTGATGAGGTTAATAGGACTGGATTCTGTTAGTTACACATCTCATATACTTTCAGTAAGTGTATAATGTGAATTCCTCTAAATGTTGTGGTGGGGGAGACATGTCAGAAAAGAAAATTGTTGAGAGGTTTTGAAGGGAAGAATTACATGTTTGCTTGCCATCTATTGCTGTTTTGCTGGAAATGCCTTCCTAATGCTGCTTCACTCTTTTGAAATGATGGCTAGGATCCGAAGACACAAGATGGAAGAAGAACAATAATTCTCTTCAGATTCTATATAATAGCAAGGAAAAATTAAGCACATAAACTTTTTTATATTTGTAAATGGTCCTGATATATCAATAACTGCAGGATATATTATCATTGACTGATCCTAGTCAGCAGCCATGCTAGTTGCATTTAGAGCTAAATGTAGTTTCCACTTGGCTTCCCAAGGCAGTCCAATGTATAACACATTGCAGTAATCACTTATATTAGCAGAGCATGCATGGTTATAACCAGTCTATAGCTGTGGCTTTTCGTGGACGGCTGCTCCATCATTCTGCCTCTTTGAAACTGTTTGGGCCTCCAGTAAAAAAAAGAGCTGTATCTAGGAGTGCCCCCAGAACTTGATCCATTTAAAATGGGCTGAACACCATCTGTCCCTGAAGCCTTACTCAGAAGCTTTATGTGCACATGACTGAGTTTCAAGTTAGTGAGCACACACATTGGCTTTGTACACAGTAAGGACATCATTGGCATGACCCTTAAAACACACAAGGACACACAAATCCAAGTATATTAAAGTTTCATGATTGTAGTTGATAATAATTGGGCTCTCTGTGCTATATGATGCTATATGTAGAGGTAAGGTGAAGAACAGGATGAGTGACATTATTTTTAGTAAATCAAGGAGCTGCAAAGAGGTTGTTGAAACAGAGAATGTTTTAGGCATTTTAGATCTGGGCAATTTTCAAACTAGGATACATTTTAGTCATGTATGTGCCCATCTTGTTGCCCCATAGGTAGAAAATAACTAATTAACAGCCTTTTTGCCCACACTGCTTTCTTTGAATGAATGGTCAAGACTCAAAAATAACAAGGATGGGATAACAAACTATGGGGTGGAAAAGAGAGGCAAATAAAGTGGTTTCCAACTACTTTGAAGGTGGGACATTTAGGTGATGCATGCCTCCAAAGCAGGTGGAAACCGGACTGAAGCCACGATCAAGGACCAAAAACTGGAGCAAACAGGAGCTGGGTTAGTACGGCTGAGCATGAAATATGTGCATCTTTGCCCCTGTGACCCTAAGGTGGAGTTTCACGGGGCTCTCTTGGCAAGTTTCATCAGATGGAGTTTGCCATTGCCATCTTCTGAGGCTAAGAAAGTGTGACTTCCTCAAGGTTTCATGGCCCAGTTGGTAATCAAACCATGGTCTCTAGAGCTGTAGCCCAACACCCAAATCACTATGCCAAACAGGCTTACTAACTGTTAATCCTTATCTCCCACTGAAACCAGAGCAATGGTAGTTGGGATGGAGAGAGGGTCTTTCCTCAGCTGCTGGAATCAAGGCATGGTGATGCTGTGCTTGGCTGCCATTCTGTGCCTGGCTGCATTCAAACCATTGGTACCTCTTGCATCAGTATTACCAAATCTGACTTGCAGTAGCTGTCAAAAAATTCAGGCAGGATTCTTTCTGAGCCTGGCCTGGAGATCCCTGGCTTTCTGTGGTGGCTTTTCCACCCAAATATGGACTATGCATTTCTCTGCTTAGCTTCCAGAACAAACAAGATTGGATGTGTTTGGAGGCAGAAGTTGCAGGATCCTCAGTTCCTGGTGGAGTATCTTTTCCCACTAAGGACAGGGATTACAGTATAAGTCCCAATACAACTGCATACTTTCCCCACTGAGGGAAGGCACCCTTCATCAGGCACTCAAGACATTCCCTAGACAAAACCAACTAATGCAGTTTGATATAAACTAGTCCTAATGACATTTAGTACTAAGAATGGAAAAGAGGATCAATTAAAATCATTGTTTAAAACCACTGCTTAGATCTTCAAGGAGGAGGAAACATCAATTTAAATAATTAAGTGCAATTATATGCATGTTTATTATGTATTCCCCCATGGCATTCAAGTGCAACTTAAGCCTTCCAGGTTGTGTTCCTTGAATAAGTGTGCATGCTGTAACTGATTTGTAGCAATCTAAACATTTTGTTTTACACTGTGTCCAAAGCGTTTAAGAGGAATAACAAGGCTGTCAGTAGCAAAATGAATGTCACTAAAACAGCAGCCAAAGTGTCCCTTTCCTTTCTGGGCCCATAAGCCATTCCAGTTTATTATGCCATTCTTGGGAGATGAATATGTAAGCCACCAGAGAGGGACACATATAACCAATAAAAGCAGTTCATGTTTACAAGCAGAGCTAGAAAATGTGACTTAGAAGAGCAACCTAACTGCTCATTAAATTTGATCTCTGAGAGTAATACATTGCTTATTGTGGGTACTCCTTCCTTGTGAATAGCAAGTAATGTCATGCATTACAACATGGTACTTTCACCAATGTTTTTATCTAGAAATATAAGGAAGCTCCCTAAAGGTTCTCCTCCTCCCTGCCACCAAATCTGCCATGACGGCAGTGAAAATGAACATTTGTGTTCTGTTCTTTCTTCAGCTGCAACGTAAACTGCACAGAACACATGATCTTGGCAAAGCTAGTGCTGTTAGATGCCTCCAGGAAGTGCTAATGGCCTGTGAACAAGGAGCATATGTCTTCCACACACTTTGCTTCGGAATGACTTTCCAGAACAAAAAGTATTATTTTCAGTTGCAGGGTAGTTGTGGTGGCCAAGTGTGGGTCTCAGTCAGGTTGTGGAGTTACAATTTGGCTTCCGGCATTGCCCACTCTACCCATCCCAGTTACTAAGTTTTAAAAAATGGTTTTGAAGCAGCCAAAAATGCCCTCCTAAGTTACATTTAAAATAATGAGTAGTCATTACTTGTTATGCCAAAAATTAAATCATTTCATCCTTTCCTTCAAAAACATGAAAAAGCAATGACATTAATCCTTTGTACTTAAAAATGTAACATATTAAGAGGAATGTCATTACTTTGAACATGCTACTTTCAACATTTGCCCATGGGCTTGCAATCGAAAAAGACATGACACAAAAGGGGGAAAGATGATGAGAAAAAAAAATTAAGCAGACCTCATGAGAGGGCTCCATCACACCTCCTGTTGATAAAGAAAATTGAGGAAGAACCTGTTTCCAGCATAAGTGGGACACTTATTAGGGTAAGTGCCGCCTCCCCTTTTCCTTTAATGTTCCAGGAAAGGCACCAGTGATAATAGCTGGAGTTCTTTTATGTTTTTACAATAGTTAACAAATGTTGTGGGATAAAAGATTTGTTCCTCCCAGGATGCATGTAGAATCAAGATGGTTAGTTGCCAGGGATAGAATCCATATTGCTATTTTTCAAGGTCTTTGGAGGATCCTCCTCCTTCCACCTTCCCCCACATAGTAAAATGTTTGTGTGGAAAACAGATTAAACTTAAATTTTAGTTTACTTCTTGTTTTTTAAAAAGACTCTCCTGGGCCTAGACTCACACAGGGATCCCCTACTATACATGTGGGTATTTGTTTAGTAATAAAACCTGAAACCTTGTAAAGGGGATACTGGGGGTTCTCGGGGACCTCAAAAACAGCCTGGGGATAACCTTTTGCTCATCTGTGCTCTTGACTGATTAAAGAAAAGAGACATTGTCACTTTAATATAAAAGGGGGAAAAGAGGAAAGTGCCAGTACCACCATCAAAATGAAATCATCTTGTAAATCCTTACCTTCTGAAAACTATTACTTGAAATCGTGCTTTCCATTTTTGAGAGAAAGAAAATATCTGGTTGAAATCTTGCTTCTGCCATTTTATATAAGGGGCAGCATTTTATTATGCCACTGTATATAATGGGACTTGAGCATCCAAAGGCCTGGGTATCCATGGGGGGTTCTGGAAATAAACCCTGACAAATCCCATATGAGGACCCAGAGTTCCTCAAGAAAGGATATTCAATTTCACAGACATATTTCATAGAGACTTGAGATCTTCTTGGCTGGTGCTTCCAGGCTCTGGAACCTCCTTTCTGGATGGAGGGTCCAGAGCCTGGGAGCAGCAGCCAAAAATACTTCACTTTTCCATGAAACAAATCTGTGAAAGTGATGATCCTTTCCTCCTTCCTGAATGGCACCCGTCTTGCTGTCCTTTAGTTGGTAGGTAAATGCCTTTTTGCCCCAGTAGTGAAAGACTGAAAATTCTGAGATGGATTGCTCCCCCCTTTACCCCATTAGGCAAGAATGGTACAGTCCTCTGAGAAACACACTAGTCTAGTGGGCACAACTCCTGGTAAGGCCAGTCATTATTTCCATCTCATACCCAGAGGTTCTGTTTTGCTCTTGTTCTTGCTCTATGCTTCCACAGGATCTCTGTTACAGCAGCAGCAGCAACATCAGCAGCAGCAAAAAAAATATTCTCATCCCTCTTTCTATTCTTTATTGAGACCTCCAAGTGGGAATCATATGCAGAGGTTTCTTTTTTAACTGACCATGGCCCATTCCTCATTGACTGAGGAGGCTGGTACAGGCATTACAGAATGAACATTTTAAAAGAAAGGGCACTTAACAGACCATTGTATTGTTTTTAGTGGTACCATTTAAACTGATCATAGAATCGTAGAGTTGGAAGAGACCACCAGGGCCATCCAGTCCAACCCCCTGCCCTGCAGGAAATCTCAATCAAAGCATACCCGCTATTTATTATTTTAAATTATGTGTTTTAAATTGTTTTTAGAGTGTTATTGATAGTTTAATTCTGTTTTAAACTGTGCCTTTTGTACATTTTAGCTATATTACATTTGTTTTGATTTGTAAGGCACCTGGAATCCCAGTTTTCAGAAAAAAGTGAGATATATGTAAATTAATAACAAAAGTAAAAATAATGATGAAAACAATGATGACAACAATAATAATTTCCCCCATTGTGAACAATTACTCAAAATGCCAGTTTTCCTGCTCTGTCTTTAGTCCTGTGCCTTTCTCTTCTCTGTTCACTAACCAGACTTCCTAAAGTATTTTACAGCTGTTGCTGTATTGCGAAATAACTCTTAGCTCACTTGTCTATGACATATTTGTGTGCAGAAATCCTGCTACTGGGGGATTCCCACGAGGGGCAAAAATTGTCAGTCGATGTTCTTGGTCTTTGGTGACAGAGACATAAAATCTGTCTTATACAGATGCTGTGCAAGGAACACACACACAATATGTATTTTGGTAGTGACATATTTATTTATTTATTGCACTTATATCCTATTTTTCTCCAAAAGTGGCATCCAAAGTGGCACACAATAATTTATCTAATTAACTAACTAATAATCTAACTAAAACGTTAATTTACAAAAATTAAAAATAATTAACCATCAACATTATTAAAAACAGCTAAACCACTAAAAGCACTTAACACATATTTAAAATGCAATATCAATAATATCTAGAGCAAGCCAGTGAGAGCGAGAAAGTGAGAGCACGACCACTTCACACTGCAGCTCCATAATCAAAATTTAAAATCCTGTTAGCAGAAAGCAGGGAGAGGGCCAACTGGACCTCCACTGGAAAGGAGTTTTAAAGCCTGGGAGCAGCCACAGAGAAGGCTTTCTTCCAAGTCCTCACCAGCCATGCTTGTGAAGGTGGTGAACCTGAGAGAAAGTAATCTCCTGCAGATTTTAGAGCTTGCCCTTGTTTATATAAAAAGATGTGGTATGGACTTTGAAGGGGTGTCACATTGAGGATGGAGCAAGCTTGTTTTATGCTGCTCCATAGACTAGAACACGGAACAGTGGATGCAAGCTATCGGAAAAGAGATTCCACCTCAACATTAGGAGGAAATCTTGACAGTAAGAGCTGTTTGACAATAGAACACACTCCCTCAGAGGCTGGTGGAATCTCCTTCCTTTAAACACAGGCTGGATGGCCATCTGTTTGGAATGCTTTGATTATGATTTCCTGCATGGCAGGGAGTTGGACTGGATGGTCCTGTGGTCTCTTCCAACTCTGATTCTGAGGCCTGGGACAGACTGCCCCAAAAGGGTGGTCTGCCAGCGGCCTATTTCCCTCTGGGGGGATGCCTCAGCTGCCAAATCGTGCAGCATCCATCTGGAGTAAAAAGAACCTGGAAAAAAAGGGTTCTTTTAGAGCTGTCAGGCGGACGTCATGAGTGCGCCAGTGGTGCACACGTGACATAAGCGACATGCAGATGCTCCACGTAACTTACGTAAAAATGGCAGCCCCCATGTGGACAGGAAACTGCCATCAGGACGCTGCCTGCATATACTAGGGTTAGGGACTATGCGGTTGGTGTGTGAGCCCTAACCCTAGTACCACCACCACCACGCCCCTTTCGGCCTATCTGTCTCAGGCCTATGATTCTACGGTGGCTGATAAGGTGTGAGAGAAAGCAGTGAATGGTCCAAAGTTAAGTGCTTACTGAGTGACAGGGTATCCTTGGACCCATTCCAGTAAATGACTGAATATTTGTTGGAAGGAGCTGACTCTGGAAGTAGTTTATACAGCACTGGGCAAGTACAGCACCATGAGTCAATATTATCAATGATCTTCACTATAGGATTTTATTGGATCTGCATTTTTTTGATAATAATAATGTGGCTCAGAATAAACACAGTTATCTTTTGGATATTGCATAAATAAATTTTGTGATACAGTTTTTAATCTCAACATATGTATGAAACATATATATTTTAGGATAAAATTCATAAAATAGAGGGGAAAGTGTAAAAATATTAACTACAGATTTAGCATTAAAAAACCCACAAATCTCAAATCGAGACAAAGTTGAGATGGAGTAGGCTGCTGAATAAAAGTCATAAGCTGGAACTAGTCTTATATGTCCATCCCTACCTTATCAGTGGTATAGCTGTGACATTTTGTGTGAACTGCTCCATGCTTTGATTGTTTTACAATATAATCCTCTTCCTCTCAGTTGCCAGTGAGTGGCAGTGAGTGTTTACCAACCACTTACTTTCCTGTTCTGCTAACTGCCACTGTCTGAATAAAATACATGCTTTTACTAGCAAGGTAGTAAAAGTACAAGAGTGATCTGTTGTAATGACTAGTACTTTTGGGTTTCTTGATGTTTTATGTGTAGCTTTTAGCTTAATATCGCTGCAATTCAGGTTTGATAAATCATATTCAAATAATTTCAGTATTCTCTATAAATGTCTCTTCCGTAGCTACTGACAATTACTCAACACAGTTTTGGCACATCAAAGTGTTCTCATTAAATAATAAATAACTTTCGGATGGCAAAAGCTACCATTTGGGGATATCTCACCATGGTGCAATACAATGAAATGTATAAAAAGTTTCTGCTAGGTTTAATAGTTATTTAATGGTAGCCTTTAAGTGGGCATAATAATTTTGCTAGTCTTTCAAGCTTTTATCCTCCAGCACTGGTACATTGTGCTATAAATGGCAAAAGCATTCTGATGTGCTCTCAAATATTTTGTGCTCAGAGTGTATACTGCCCCTCAAAGTGTTCTTGCTAGTTTCATTTACAGTAATTCCCTTTATATTTACATTTTTGGGAATGAGATAAATGTAAAATTAAGGCACGTATCACTTGGAGATATGTTGATAATTTATAACTGGTGTTTCTGTTAAGCCTTTGAGCTTATAAAGTAGTGTATAAACAGCTACTCCTTTAATGTTAGGTGAGATCATCTTAAACAAAATTCCGTCTAGAATGGCATGATGAAGCCATGCATTTTTGATCCCTAAGGATTCCCATTGGTAACCCTGATTCTATGGATCTGTCCATTTGTCCTTTAACAATGCTCTTGTGGGCAGCCATCAGTACATCTTGTGGAAATAATTCCTCAGTTTAACTATGGAGTTTATTACATGGGAGGAATTTCTCTAAATTTTGATTGAAAAGAAAGTGAGGCCAGAATGCATTTACGTGAATTTGCTAGTTCAGTGAATTTACGTGAATTCGAATTGTGTTCAAACTGACTTCTCATTGCCCAAAAATAGCTTGCCATTGCCTGAAATTGTGTGTGATCACCTCTCACACAATAATGTGAAACCCAATGATTGCGTTTGGACTGACTTCCCATTGCCCGAATTTGCGTGTGGTAGTCTATCATGCAATAATGTTAAACCTCATGATTGCATTCAGATTGCCATTGGATTATACTTCCAGTTTCCCTTGTCTGATAAACTCCTATGTTCTGTGTGAAGAAGTACTTTCTTTCCCCCCCCTGTGGCCACCCAGTGAGTTCATAATAGAGGTAAGAATTGAGTCACAGATCTCCAACACATAATAGTGTAGTGTATTTACCACTAGTCAGCATTAAATGTCAAGTTTTGTTGCACCATTGCATAGGACTAGCAATGATTTTGCATCAAGTGCAGTTCTGTGAACATCATCCATGAGCAAAGGAAGAGTTCTGTTTCAGTGTTTAATCTTAAGTGGAAATATTTTCCCTTGCTCTGGAATGAATAACATTCAGCATTAAGAACTGTATCAAGAATATTCCTTTAGGACTGCTTGGGTTTTCCATATTTTAACCATGATTACTGGAAACAGACCAAGCTTAGTAAACTGAAGTTGGAAGGTGTTCAGTTTCTACTCACCATATTTAAATTTGTTGGTTTAAATAAATAAATTCATTCTGATTAATATCAGGTGGAAAATGAATGATTTTGAACTCATTGTGGCTCTGTCAGAGGAGGAAGGAAGAATGGGTTTAGCATTATATTGAACCAGTTCACTGGCTTATAATGGTTTATCTATCAGAGGATAAAAGCTGCATTTAGTCTCAGAGGTTTCCAGGTAGTGGATGCTCAAGTCCCATTATATACAATTGTGTGTTTCCATGCTAGGGTTCCCATTTCCTAGAACCATAAAACCTGGGGGATTTTGAGAATTCCTCTTGATTGACCACATTAAGGATACAATTCCACATAGTTAAGTGTATGGCAAATTAGTATACATTGGTAATCTTTAATTCACATGAAAAGGAAGGCATTGAGCTAACTTTGTGAGCTAACTTTGATTTCACAAACCTCCTCTGAACAAATCTTGCCAAGAACCCCAATGACAGTGTTGCCATAAGTCAGAAATGACTTGAAGGCACATAGTAACGACAACAAATGTAACCCACTAACATAAGCATTGTATTCTTCATTATTTATATACTATTTTTCCTCATAAGGTTGGGGCTACTGGCCAGTGCTTCAGCAAAGTTACTGCTTCATAAATCCGATTTCAAAGTACTTCACTAAATGCAACCTGAGCTTGCTGACTTATCGCTCTTGGTTTTCTCATTTTTCTCCTCATCACTTTTCTTTTAATAATTCTCCTTGTCAGCTTCTCACCTTTTGTGCCCTGCCATGGCAATTTTGTACAGTGGAAAACACATGCACATAGTTTAGAAATTCCTGTGACAGCACTAAGGAATGATGCATTAATTTATAGCCATACTGCTCTGTAAATGATTGGTGGTAAAGTGGTTTTGAAGAGCTGTTTGATGGTGAAATATGCTGCCTTAAAGGGTGGTAGACCTCTATAGAAGTTTTTAAACAGAGGCTGGATGACCATCTGTCATGAGTAGGCTTGCCATATCCCGCCTGTGGGCGAGACTTTCCCAGTTTTGGGCAGGTCCACACGGTCCCGCCTCGGTTTGGCCCTGCCCCCGGGATTTCGCCCGCCCCTGGGCTGAAGGGAGGATTCCCTCCCTGCTCGAGCTTGGTGTCGCCACTGCTGCAGCGAGGCCAGAGCCCACGCCGGGAAGGAAAGCCTCCCTGAAGGGAGGATTCCCTCCCCGCCTTAGCCCTGCTTCCGCCGCCGTGGCAGCAAAGCTGAGGCTCAGCCCGGGGGGGAAGCCTCCCTGAAGGGAGGATTCCCTCCCCGCCTTAGCCTTGTCTCCGCCGCCGCAGCAGTGAAGCCGGGGCTCAGGCCGGGGGGGGGGGAAAGCCTCCCTGAAGGGAGGATTCCCTCCCCGCTCGAGCTCTGGTGTCGCCACTGCTGCTGCGGGGCCAGAGCCCAGGCCGGGAGGGAAAGCCTCCCCTCAGTGAGGCTCCTATTCAAATGTAGGCCTCAAAAAATGTGTCATACATTTGAAAATTTTGTCCTACATTTGTCCTGGTTTGGAGGTCCTGAGGAATGGCAACCCCAGTCATGAGTGCTTTGATTGTTCATACATGACAGAGGGTTGTACTGGATGGTCCTTGTGGTTTCTTCCAACTCTATGAAATGTACAGTAAAAACAATCCACTGCAACTAAACCTGTGAAAGATTGTGGGAGAGAAGGGATAACCCTCCTTTATACTGAAAGATCCATATTCTGGCCCTGGGATATGTAAGTCTTGGAAAGGAAAGTAGAGTCAGGAATAGGGCCTGTACTATCCTGGTTCCTATATTTTCTAACCACCAATTGTGGCAAGCAGATGGTATGTTAGGAGTTCTGCTTTACTATAGAAAACCTGAGTAGTAAATGGCACTTGTCTACCATGCAAAGGATGGTATGTGGTGTGTGTTTGATGAGCCTCACCTGAAACTAGGCTGTGGACTAAGCTCCCCACAAAATGATGCTCAAAATGATGCTCTGGCAAAATTGAACCACCAAGACTCTATGAAGTTGAGTCTCCTTATAAATTATCAGTTCTTTGGTGTATTAAATTATCAGGCACTAAGAAACATTAAGAAATCTGCTGACATTATGTCCTCCAACAAATAATAAAGGCTGCCTGCAATATATCCAGTGATCACTTGGGAGTAAGCTGCACTGAAGAAGGCAATTATCCACAACCATTATGCTTGTAAGTGTTTGCAGTTTCCTTAAATATGTAATGACAGAGGGTGGGAAAAATAACTTAGGCTGAAAACAGATCAGGGCCGTGGCAACCTCAACATCTGGTTGGACGGGAGGCATGATGCTGGCTTGGGGCGGAGTCGGGGTGTGTGGCATGCAGACGCCACACCCCACACCACCCTGAAGCTAGCTCTTTTTGCTGGTCTGTACTGGCAACTTGTCTCTCCCCTGCAAGTATCTACAAGTAGGAAAATTCACCACACCTACATGTTAAGCTCCCCATCTTCAAAACTACATTTTGAGCCCATCTATGTCCTTGATGGTAATCCTGAAAATGTGCTTCAACCCTTTAGGTGCCTTTCTCTCTTAGAACATGTTTTTTATCATTATGATTGACCAATAGATTCATAGAAATGCCATCATCAAACATAAAATAAATCCCAAAAGTTGTTTACACACACCACACAGCCATGGTGGAGAAGTCAGTAAACACGTGAACCCAATATGTGAAAAAGGCAAATGCTAATAGAACATTACCTTTATATCTTAGAACATTGTACAGTCAGCCCTCCATATCCACATTTTTTAAATCCATGGATTCAAGCATCCACGGATTGGAAACATTTAAAAATATATATAAATTCCCAAAAGCAAACCTTGATTTTGCTAGTTTAAATAAGGTACACCTTTTTACTATGTTACTGTATTTTATGGGATTTGAGCATCAACAGATTTTGATATCCATGGGGGTCCTGTAACCAAACCTTAGTTGATACCAAGGACACACTGTTCTGGACACTGCACTTGAGAAAGGATATTATAGAGCTGGAACAGTACAACAAAGGAGCGAACTAGATAATAAAGGCTCTGGAGCATCTCTTTATGAAGAAACACTACATTTTAGGATACTTTCTAGTTTAGAAGAATGGTGAACAGGGGATGAAATGATAGATATGTATAACATTATACACGATATAGAAAAAAAGGATAGGAAGGAGAAATATTTCTCCCTGTCCTAGTAGCCCATCCATGAAATTAAATGTTAGAAGATTCTGGAAAGATACAATGACACATATAACATATAAAAATTAATTATATGTAATACGTCATATAACACATATTTAATTAATTAAATGTAATACTTACATTCAACAAGTAATTCCATTTATATTTCATATATGCAGTACTTTGTGGAATTTTCTGCTCCAAGAACATAGAATCATAGACTTGGAAGAAGTCTATGGCCATCCAGTCCAGGGCTATCCAGTCCAACCCCCTGCCATGCAAGAAATCACAATCAAACCAATCCAAACAGATGGCCATCAAGCCTCTGTTTAAAGACCTTCAAGGAAGGAGACTCCACCACAATCCGAGGGTGTGGGTTCCACTGTTGAAAAGCTCTTACTGTCAAGATGTTCCTCCTGATGTTGAGGTGGAATCCCTTTTCCTGTAGCTTGCATCCATTGTTCTGTGTGCTTGCTTCATCCTCAATGTGACACTCCTTCAAAGTCCATACCATATCTTATATAAGCAAGGGCAAGCTCTAAAATCCGCAGGAGATGACTTTCTCTCAGGCCCTGGCCCACCACCTCCACAAGCTTGGCTGGTGAGGACTTGAGAGGAAGCCTTCTCTCTGGCTGCTCTGTGTAAAACTCCTTTCCATTGGAAGTCCGGTTCAGCCTCTTCCTGCTCTCTGCCAACAGGCATTTGGATCATAAGATCATCAGCTTGGGTGGCTTTAAAATGCAGAAATTAGACAAAGTAAAACAGGTGGTTATATCTATTAATGGCTACTAGACATGATATCATCTTGTGTGAATTTTGATTGCTTGGTGACACGAACAGGAAAAAGCTAATGTATTCATGTCTGCCTGTGTGCTTCCAATGGACATGTGGTTGACCATTGTAGGACTGGAAGAAATCTTGGACTAGATAGGCCTGATCCATGGTGGCTATTTTTATGGTCTTAAATTTAGTAAAAACTTAACATTAAATCAACATCAAAAGCAAACAGAAGAAAAACACTAATCAAAACACCAGTATGAGATCTAGCAAACCATTTTAGCTTTTCCTGTAGATTTAGGCATGAATGTGAAGAATGCAGATGAACATACCACAGTATATCCAATGTAATAATTTTATTTTAATGGAGCCCTGGTGGCGCAGTGGTTAAATGCCTGTACTGCAGCCATTCACTCGAAACCACAAGGTTGCGAGTTCAAGACCAGCAAAAGGGCCCAAGCTCGACTCAGGCTTGCATCCTTCCGAGGTCGCTAAAATGAGTACCCAGACTGTTGGGGGCAAATTAGCTTACTTGCTAATTAGCTTACTTGCTGTTCACCGCTATGATCTTTGGAATAGCGGTATATAAATAAAACAAATTATTATTATTAATTATTATTATAGAGGGATTAAAAACAAAAACTAAAGGCATCAGGGCATGAAATACTAAGGAGAGCTTTGAGCACAGAAAAGAAATAGTAAGTTTCAACTGAACAGTTGAAGGGCTAATGTGAATTTCTTGAAAAATGGTAATTAGGTTTATACCAGATGACTATTTGAAATCTGTATGAGGAATGCTAAACTGAGTTTAGCATTTCCTCAGTTTAGCAACTGAGGAAATATCAAAAAGGGAACAAAAGAGAAAATCATGCACTTTGCTTAGGGCAGGTATGTGTGTGTGTGTGTGGGGGGGGGGGGGGGGGGGGGGGGCAGGGCAGGGCACCTCCCCCTTTGACCATGCGGTCACTGGTAGATTTTCAAAGTAAAGGAAATTTAGAGGCAATACACACCAGTACTTTGTGCCGGCCTGTGGTTGAGGTTAGGGTGCAGCATCTGCACTCTGCGTGCCCTAACCCCCACCCCCAGGGTGCCATTTTGGAGCACGCCAGTCCACACAGCATGCACCATGATGATGACTCTCAAGTGCTGCATCCACATGATGTGGTGTCATAAAGCTGCACCGCTGCAGCTATGGCGCCCCTGGGAGGATGCAAAATGGAGGTGCTTTTTGCAACTCCTTTTTGCACTCTCTAGAAGCCGGATCGGGGCTGTGGCTGGATCGGGGCTGCGGCAACCTGTGACCCGACCAGTAAAGGGGCAGCTGTATGCTTTCCCTTAGGGGCAGTCTGGAGAACCCCACAGTCACTTACTGTTATGCCTCACCCAAATCATGAAAGGGAAAATTAGAGTTTGTTGCTAACCTTCTCTCAGTGGGGGCCAATGCACCAGGATGCCAGCATGAGAAAGATCTCATAGGGCAGGAAACAAATATTATGTTTATTGGGCCAACCAAAATGCACAATTACATGTTGCAGGCTTTTGAAGTCACACTGGCTTCTTCAGGCAAACAGGAGAAAAAAAATTGAAGATGTTAGTCATAGGCCTGCATTTTCTGTTTCTGGTCTTAGTTCAGATGGTAAGGAGGGCTATCTGCAGGCTGGCACCTTCCCCTTTGGTCATGCCGTCACTGGTAGATTTTCAAACTCAAGGAAACACCACCCAGTTAGGTTTCAGTACCGAAGATGTTTATGGTTGTGAAAACAATGCTCATGAAGAGGGATGCAGGTGATTCTAATGAGGATGTCCTCCCTCTTCCCTAGAGGTTTGTATATGACATGTTAAGTTGCTGCTAGTGTTAGTGTTCCTTCACATTTCAGCAGGATTGATTATGGTCATTCTTTACGTACTGTTTTGTGTATTCATGAATTGTGCCATGACTGCTTATAAAAGTTGTTTTGTGATTAATCCTTTCCCTTACAAAGTAATTTTTCTTTGAGTTGTAGGAAAGATATTTTTGTCAGTCTGACAGAAGTCCTTGTTTCTTTGCTGTTTGCCTTTGTTGTATCTTCACGCAATCAATACCATCAGTCTTTTGAACATAGCCATGCATCTGTCTTTCTTCTACTTTCAGATATTTCTGTAGATAACTGCTGCAAAACAAGCTGTAAGTAACCATTCCTTTAGTGATAATACCTCTCAAAAAGCAAATAATGTCAGCTAGTTTGCATTACTGATGTGTATTTGCAGTGTAATTAATATAAAGCATTAAATTTCCAGAATATTAGGTAAATATGTACCCTGTTACGTTGGTTTTTTAATTCCCTCCTGTAGTTATTTTTACTGGGAGTGCTTTGATAAAATCGGATTAATGAAGAAGTTTTAGATCTTTAAGTGACTATTTCTAAATTCTCAGGTTTTTATTGCTCAGTCTCCTCCTGCCCAAAAGGATTTATGCTACAAAATCTGGAGTTTCTGTTTTTGTCCATGTTGTGTTTATCCAGTGGCTAAATGAACACTATTATGTTAGACCATCAGAACCATTGTGAAGTGATAATCATGCCTTTTGCCCTGTTGCCCTTTTACTTAGGGCTCCTCCCTGCTGAGGAGTATTGGCATAAATTCTTTGCTCATACATTCACCAGCCAACTAATATAATGTGCACAATATGCTTCAGATAAGGTAATATGGACACCTGTATAGCATCTTGATGTTAAAGAATCACAGGCCCTGAGCAGATGGGCTAGGATATCCTCACCTGGATCCCACCCTGGTTTGGTCATCAGGCTGGTATGTGACAAGCAGGTGTTTACAAGCTCACCCGCTGCTGTTCCATGGACCCACTACTGCATGCACTTCTTACCTCCCTCTGCTGTTGCTTGTAATGAAAAGACCCCATTGTCAAGTCAGGCACCAGACTGCACTCACATGAGCAGTTGCCTCATTACCATGTTGGATGTGGCAGTGGGGGTATTCTAACTAGTGGCAACAGCAGAGGGAAGTAAGGAATGCACAGGCCATCTGATTTGCTGTGGTTTGCTGTGGAATTTCCATCAAAGTTCATGGCAAACGACAGGTCATTTTAACCTGCACTAAGACCCTTTTAATCTTGGATTGGGCTGGATCTACCTAGATCTGCATTCAGTCTGCCTGATCCCACCTGATCCCATCCAAATAGGATGATGCAAGGCTGGGGGAACATGACAATACTTTTCACTAGCAGCAACAGCAGAGGGAGGTAAGACGTGCATGCCGTAGTGGGTCCATGGCACAGCAGCGGGTGGGCTTGTAAGTTTCTTCTAGTCATGCTGCTGTTATAAGCACAGAAAGTTCAAGTCAGCAGGAGGAGTCTATTAATTCTATATGGGTATAGCTTCTGTCTTAATAACAGTGAAGTGGCCAATGCTACTGAATAAATAAATAAATATACTAATGAGTTTATCTTGGCTTAGTTACTGGTGGCAAATGAAGATTGTCTGATGTGCTGTGGTGGAATTTGTCTTTCTTGCAAAAGGGCAAGCCACAAACGTTCTGGCTCATTAAAATCTACTGTAGCTTTTCCTCTGGCTTCTTTCCAGCAGTACTAAATGTAGAGTGATGAAAACTTTTTTTAAAAAAAATCATATCCATTCTTAAGAAATTTTATCTTACTGATGCTTTATATGCTGGTAGGTACACATTTAATCCATAATATTTCCCCATAAAATCAAACACATTTAATTAGACACATGAAGATCATGCAACTCATGCAGAGGATTTATATCTGACAGAATAGCTGAGGTCTATACCAGCCTTTGGTTTATTTGGTTTTGTGTGTGTGTGGGGGGGGGGGGGGTTTCAAGTACAGTTGCCCCTCCAGGTCCACAGACTTGAGATGTGCGGACTTGGAAATCTGCAGAGGGGTGACCCGCCATTAATGGCAATGGGGCATGCCCCCATGGGGCATGCTCCACATGAACATGCCCCATTCAAGCCTATGGGGCTTGAATACGCATAATATTTGGAACTTGTGGGGGGATCTGGAACAGATCCCCTGTGTGTTCCAAGGGTTAACTGTATACTGAGAATTGTATAAGATGACCTTTAGGCAATGCACAGGCATTCTTCAGTTAACAAAAAATGCCCAGTCCAGACGGGCGCGATAGGGTGCCCTCATCACGTGCGAGGGGCGGCGCTTCGAGATGCCCCTCACCCCTCACTCGTGACACGGGCCTCAAAATGGCAGTGTCCTGTACATATGGGCGCCACCATCATTACGTGACGGATGCCTTGTGTCCGCACATTGTGGCACCATTGTGACATTGCAAGTGTGCCATTGGTGCACTGTGGCGTCATAATGGCACTGCAATAAGAACCTGCTTTTTGCAGGTTCTTTTGGTCTGCAGGGAAGTCCCGTGATCTGGAGGCTGTGGCTTCCCCACAGACCAAAGCTGGGTGCCAGGACGGTCTGTCCTGTGCCAACGTTTCTGATAAAGAAACTCCTTTTTACAAAGTCCTTTTATCTTCATCCAGCTACCAACCATTCTTCAGGGGCTGTACAGACCGATGGGAAAGGCTGGCCTGGGGGCAGAGTTGGGGTGTGACATCCACATGACGCATGCCCCGATTCCGCCCGCAGGCTGGTGTGACACCCTGTGTCGCTCTACATGGGGCGTGTGCCATGGTGCTCCTCTGGCACTGCATCTACATGATGCAGTGCCAAAGAAGTGCGGAAATGCCATGCACTGGCAGCTATGGTGCCCTTTCTGGGGAGCAAAAAGGAGCCACTTTTTCTGGCTCCTTTTTGCACCATGGAAAGCAGAGATTGGGGCTTCGGGCTTTGGCATGTAGTTGTTGTGGCCCTGATCTGGTGCTAAAATGGGTGACTGTAGACTGCCGCTTAGTGGTGGTCTATCAAACCAAAAAACAACTTACCTCTTTCTCTGGATCTTCTGAGAATATCTGGAGCCTCAATTCCCATGCCAGGACAGCTGTTTGCAAGGACATAGGGCTGAGCCACTCAGCATCTCCACCTTTGTTACCAGAATTGATTGACCTGAGGCAGCAGCGTACACATCAGGAAGCTCAGCAGGACATCTGTGCAGACTATTGACCCAATGCAGGAATGGAGGGCCAGGTAAAGCAGGGAAGTCAGCACAGCTCTGAGGCCATAATACTGTGGGTTGCCCCCAGAATATCCTGGCCCACTGCAGATAAGGCTGTAGCCACTAAAATGGAATTGTTGTTGTTGTTGTTGTTGTTATTTGTTGTCCTCTCCTCATGTGTTAAGATGGGGAACAACAAATAAACAATGCACAACATCAGTTAAAATACATTGAAACATGCAACAGTTTAAAAGGACAAATAAGACATACACATTCTAAAACAATCTACAGTATATTTAAAATGATTTAAAATTCATAATTTAAAAATTATCTGGATAAGCCTGCCAGAAGAGACTGGTCTTCAATGCTGTTTTAAATACAGGCAGCGTATTCAACTTTTAGATCTCTTCCGGTAAGTCATTTCAGTCTGGGGTGGCTGAAGAAAAAGTCCTCTGGCTGATAAATTGCCAACCTTATCCTGGCTGACGGGAGTAGATATCCACCAGAGGACCTGATTGTTCGGGGTGGATTATATGGGAAGAGGCAATCCCATAGATAACCTGGACCAAAACCATGTATGGTTTTAAAAGTAATAACACTTTTTACCACGCTCAAAAACTACATTTTGGCAGCCAGGGGAGTGATTTTAAGATCAATGTGATGTGATCACTCCTGAATGTCTGAGTAATCAATCTGGCTACCATATTTCGAACAAACTGAAGTTTCTAAACTTGGTACAGAATTAGTACAATGTACAGCACATTGCAGAAGTCCACCCTTATGGTTACCAGCACATGCACTACAAGGTGGTCACTAGAAAGTTAAAAATGCTTTTTTTTTACTCATGCATAGCTTGCCTGACTTACAGTACTTGCTTTAGTTCAGACATGCATATTGTTAATTTTGGATTAAAAGCTGCTGAAATGTGTTAGAATTACTATTTTTGTGTGTAGTATCAGAACCTCTTTCTATTATTTCCATGTTATTTCTCCCTTTCGGATGTGTGTACTAATTTTTCTGTTAAAGAAGGAAAGCCCAGGAAGCTATCTACTTCATTTATTGAGGTGGACCTGTATTAACAAGACATAGAATGTGATAGATCTCTTGAGAACAGGTGTGTGTTGCAGTGGGAGGAATATAGTGTCAAGTTTAGATTTAAACATACACATAGAATTGTAACCTATGTGTTTGTACTTGCTTTTAGGATAAAATCTCATTCTTCAAGCTGTGTAACATAATGCAATAATTTGTGTGTTCTCTCTAATGCCTTTGAAAAAAGAAAGTGGGGGTCAAGCAGCTATGGAGAATTGTTTCATAAGCAGGACTGCCATCTTTACGGCAGTTAATCTTTAATCTTAATTTTTATGGCAGTTTATTGTGTTGAACCTCACTTATACATCTGTCCCAGTTTTAAATGGGTCTGTGGTTTGAACTGCAGCTCATATTTGACTAGACATATTTGATCAACTCATATTTGACTTTCATTCTGTCTCAACATTCAAGAGAAATATTGCCTAAGCCAGTTTGAACATTCTTTTGCAGGCATTTAGCACAAATCTTTAGCATGATAAATCTGTTCCTCACCTGATTCAGTTTCCTGGGAGGGAGAAAGTAATGTCAGAAGCAGAGAAGAAGAAAAGGAAATGGGCTGTCAGATGTACACAGAGAAGGTTGTGTGGACTAGGAGGGAAAAGTTGCCAGAAAAAAATGGGGGCGGTGCTATCCACTACTGGCATATTGCCAGCAGTGCAATCCTTAACAGATAAAAAAATGTGTCACGATTCCTCATTTACAGAGTTCCTCTACTTTTAAAAGAATGTTGTAATGCTTATGAATGGGTGCAGAAATTGGAGTGAAGCTGTAGCTTAGTGGAAAGCTCATACAGAAGATTCAACTCCTGGCATCTACAGTTGGGATTGGAAAAGATCACTGTCTGCAATGCTGTCAATCTCCTGCCAGTTATAGACAGGATTCAACTATGGATGAATGGTCTGGCTCAGTATAAGGAAACTTCTGAAGCCTGAAGCTTCAGTTTGAACATGAAGTACAGTATGGGATCCTAATCATATACTCCACTATTTAATTCTGACCCTCAGGGCCTATATGCCATTGGTTTGCATCCCCTGGTCCCTTTGAGAATGGCTTTAGGAGTATGCTAATCATTGAATGCGAAATACAGAATATTATTCTGAAATGTTATTTCAATGCTCAGCTGAATTTTACTATACTACACGCAAACAGAATGCTAATTATATGCTCGTAAGATAATTTAAGGATGCCATTTCCATGTTCTCAGCTTTCAAAACTGAGGGTCAGATTATTTATCAAACCTGGCAGCAGGGCAACAGGGATTTCTTTTTAAGGATTTTTCATTAAGCATCTGGTTTTGCATACATAACCTTAAAAGCCTTTAGTAACAGAACTGATTCTTATTACTATTTTTTGTAAATAGTAGTAAAACAGTACCAAAATTTACAACATAGATTCAGTGAACCTAATACGTACTACAAAAAGTCAAATTGCATATTTTGCCAGCACATGTTTGAATTATAATAACATTATTAATTACAATACTAAGAAATCTCTCATCATTTTTGATATACCTTTGGTTCTAGTATGGAATACATTAAATCTAATTTGTTGCAGAAAATCTTCTCCATTTTCTCTTTCCTTAATCTAATTTAAGGAGGTTTCTTAGCAAGATATACCATAAACCTCTCAGTTGTTCGTCAAACAACCATTGATTTCTTCATGACTATTAATCTAGCCGCAGTAATTAAGACCTACCATTTAGCATAAGATTTAAGATACTGTAGCTTGATCCACTGAGATCTTCATCTATGAGATTCAGAATATAATCAATTTAAAATGAAACATCCTTGTGCTTGGTGTTCTCACTGTCATTTTCTTTATAAAAGAGAAGTGGTGACCTGAACAAGGACTTGTATTAACATCACTATGAGATTTTCAATGTGAAAAGTACATTATATGCTCTATGCCTTGCTTCCAAAGCTAGATTGTAGCTCCTGTGACTGCTTTTTATTTTGAAGAATATAAAACTAAAGGTATAGGAAAAAGAAATTCCAATCTGCCTTTAGTACGTATGTGGGGAGCCTATAGACTTCCAGATATTGACAGATTGCATTTCCCATACTCTCATGCTAATGGAGTTGATGGCAAATTGTGTCCAGTATCCCCATCGCTGTTTTTGAAAACCATGAGTATAGAGTGATATGTAACTCACTGTGTACATGGTAAAATTACTTATATTCTGTGAATCACATTGTAGATTGACCTAGAATATTGCAATAACACAATTTGTCTTTGACAAATTTCAATATTGCAGTTGGTTTAAAAGTTCTTCGTGAAAATTTCATATGTTTTAAGTTTATGTCATTAAATTAAAAGAAGAGTGGCAGCAGCAGTAATACTAGCAGAAGGCTGTCATTTATTTCTTTGATTCTTAATGATACTAATCCATCAAAGAAATGTTAAGGATGAAAGCTGGCAGAAAACATTAGTTTTTGATTGTATGTATTCTTGAGATAACGGCTGCTCAACTCAAGAAAGGCTTGAAATGACAAAAAAACAGGTAGGAGTGTTACAGACCGCCGCTGCTGTTTGCTCCGTGAGGGAGCCGCAGCAGCCAAACCGCGCGACTCCCTCGTGGAGCAAAAAAGAAGCTTCAAAAGGAAGCTTCTTCCTGTGGTGCAGTTATGACGCCGCGAGGCGCCAATGGCGCATTCGCGATGTCATAAGCGCCGCGCGATGTGTGGACGCACAGCATCTGTTACGTCAATATGGCAGTGGCTGTGTGGAACAGCCGCCGCCATATTATACGTATTGACTACGTACTAGAGTTAGGGGGGGTGCGGAAGCACCGCCCCTTCCTAACCCTAATACGTAGTCAATACGTATTTTATGGCGGTTTGTAACCCGCCGTAGTCATCATAATGTGATTTAATATCTGCTTGTTTGAAAAACACCAAAGATCTTAGCAGTTTGGTTAGAGTTTACAAGTACACTGGGGCAGGGTGAAGGGGAGGAGGATACTATTATAGACTGTTAGTAAACAAGAACACCAATTTAAATGACTTTGGGCTTTCTTTAATATATAAATGTATATAGATACACGCTCTCATATAGAGAGAGATACGATATACCATTTAGTCTTTTTTGGTAACAAACTGAATTTCATCTGACTCCAGGATGACCCTAATGCTTGTAGGACCTTCTTTAAGTTTTACTACAACTCCAATTTCCAGCACCAGAGCCTAATTTAGAAATGAAGAATTCATTTGAAGAAATGAATTAGTACTGAATTCAGGTTAATGGATAGAATTGTTTGCAGCTCAGAGTTCCTCCAAACAAGAATCCACTCCTCATTATCTCAAAGTTTCATCATTTTACAAAAAGTAGGAAGGGAGTGCCTTTCATTGCTGCTGTTGTCATACAACCAAGAGTTAAAATTTGCCAGTTTACTTCAGATACAAGATATCTACTTATAGGTGTGCAAAGAGTGCAGTTTGCAGGCCACAAATGGCACCTGAGCTCCACTTTTGTGACTAAATCCTTCACCAGTCTCCTGGAGAAACCCAAAGCCCTTTAAAAAGATGGTGGTGATTTTGGGGGTGATTTTGCCTCAAAACTGCACCAAAACACACCAAAGCATGTGACAGTGGTTTTCTACCTATCCTCAGGCCTTGCCTCCAAAAACCTCTTGGCCCACATAGTAATTGGAAGTGACGTAATATCACTTCTAGTCATCTTTCTGACCAAATTATGGCCAAAACCAGATGTCTTTGGGGTCTTGGATAGGAAGATGCAGCCTGTGGAAGGGTGTGGGCCACTCCTATAGATCTACTTCTATATTCTGCCCACCTTTAACTGAAAATGACTAATGAAGTATGGCTGAATTTTCAGGATATCCTGATCTGAATATTAGCTGTATTAGTGAGGCCAAAAATGTATAAAAATGGTTGTTAATTGTACAATAAAGAAAGTCTAAAGGACTTTTGAATGTACAAGGGCATTTCTTCAAGAATGGCCAGTAGTATTAGGCTGTATCTGATTTAGTTTGTTCACTATATACTCTTGCACGACAGATTGATTTCTCAACTGTTGGATTCATCTTTATATCTTTTCTGGAAATTCTGACTTATGGCCAGGATCCAGTGAGGTGCAAACATTGACTTAACAAGTTTTGTCAGTGGTATCTGGAGCGACAAGTGATCTTACCTCCCCAATTTAGACCCCATAAATCTTCAAAACCTTCTCTGGAAGATTGGAAAACTCTTTTGAATGGGTGATATTGAAATTTTAAGAAATCAGAAGGGAAGAAAGTTCAGTTTCACTGGTGTTCTGTCTCCAGCACTAGGTTGGCTTTCCCGCATGGCCGTAATCTTAAAGTATTAAAGTTGGTGCAGGCTTACTACTGAGTTTTAGTGGATCCAAAGATATTTCTTCTTCTATGGCGGGGTACAGATGGTGGAAAAGGGGTGGTCCACAGCCGCCCCTTTTCTTGCCGGGTTGGAGGCAGGGCAGCCTCACTGGCAGCCCCTGCAGCTCCAACCTGGCACTTTTCCAAGCCATGGAGAAGCGGCAAAATGTACATGGGCACCGCCATTATGACATCATGGCCATGCCACATCCAAATGGCACGGTGCGGGCGTGACATGTTTGCGCCGCCCCAGGCCACTTATGGTAGCCTAGCTGCGGCACGAGAAGGACTTCTGAAACGGAGCTCCTTCTGGCGCGCGCCTCATTCCTGTAACTATCAAACTGCTGTGGGAACGGCTTGGCCCTTTTCTCCCTGGTGCCGTTCCCGCAGCCGTTTTGTGGCTGTGGGAACAAGGTGCGTGCCACAAGGAGCTCCGTTTCAGAGCTTCTTCTCACGCCACCGTTAGGCTGCCATAAGTGGCCTGGGGCGGCGCAAACACGTCACGCCCGCACCGCACTGTTTGGATGCGGCGTGGCCGTGACGTCATAATGGCTGTGCCCGGGTACAAAAGGCGCCGCCATTATGCCCCTGCTCACATTTACTAGGGGTAGGGAGCGTGTACATGGTGCGTGCTCCCTAACCTTACTACCAGCGCTGGTACACCGCTTTTTGGCGGTCTGTACTGTGCCTATATTTATATTCCCCGTATTTACACAATGTAAGAAAAACATTTTACACAGAGCTGTTGTACAGAAGGAAGAGTGCTGGAAAACACATTACAGGTTTGCTGGCTTTTGTCTGTGAGTTTAGATTTTTAAGATTGGTGATGTATTTATTAATAAGAAAGCTTTAGATAATAAATTTGATAAAGACATTAATTTGATTAATCCCTGACTAATCAGTGGAACAGGTTTTGAGGCTGCTGAAGAGCCTGCTATGATGAGTTCTGATTTATACCATCTCTGTTCTCTCAGTAACAATTTGAGGGAAATAAACCATTTTTAAACATGGGAAAGTATGTTTTATATATTGTATATAGTTTGCAGTGTTTGTTTATTCTTTGTTAAGGTACATGTAAGCATGTTTAAACAGGCTTGGTTACTAGGTGAGTTCTTATATTCTGCTCATTAGCATTGGAGTTAATTAGTCTTTTATACATAGTCGCATTATACCCTTCATCTTAGTAATTAACTGGTAAACTGCTAGTATTCTATCCTAAATGTTGTGTGTTCATTTATTATCAGAAACATGCTACTGTAACATTATTTTTCTAATATATATAAAAAACTAAACTTCTCCACCTCAGCTCACCCAGTCTTTCTGGAATTTCCTCAAAGTAAAATGATCAGTACCAGGTCTGACAACAGCAGCAGGTCCACAACTCAGGTTGATGAAGTGCTGGAGAGCTACAATTTTTGTTGCATTTTGTTCCATATGTATAAAATAGATTGAAAGATAGCTGACAGTAATTAAAAATGAATACTTCACCAAATGTTAAACCATTTAAAACACTCATTATTAGCTAGTAAACTTTCCTACCCATTCCTGATTATTATGAAATTTATATTTCTATATAAATCAAACTCCAGTGTACTTAAATTGAGTTTAATATTATATTGACATTAGATAATGAACTGAGAAGAACTAAATTGACTATGATATTGACATGGTCATTAACTGTAGTGCATCTGTTGGTTTGTCATCAAATTTTGGTGGCAAACTGTAATGTCAATCTTTAAAATAAAACTTGTGGAAAGCAGTTGGAGGTTGGGACCACATGGTATCCCACAGGTTGCACTTTGTCCACCCTGATCTATGTGTATCACTCATTCATGATGTGTTGAGGGAATGCTTGAATTTCATTGGGTCCACATTTTGAAGTGAATTCACTTAGAGGTGAAACAGACCACCCCAAAGGGGGACGGCTTGAAGCTGCCCCCGAGAAAGCTGGATTGGGCTGCAGCAACCGCACACCGTGGCCCAAATCTGCCTTTTTGCACTGGCAAAAAGATGGCTTTTCCTGCCTTGGCTTTAAGGCACTCCTGCGGCATGCATCATGTAAACGTCATGCTACCAGAGCACCGGGCAGCTTCTGGATGTCTTGTGGGCATCTAAGCGCCATGTCCCCAAGCTGCCGGGAAGCTGATGTGGATGGGCGCTGCCATTAAGGACGCGCTCCGCGTGTACTAGGAAGAATGGCCGTGAGGAAGGTAAGACCCTTCCTAACCCTAATACAGCCCTTCCTAACCCTAGTACACGCGGAGTGCATACTTTATGGCGATCTGTAACCCGCCAATATCTCATTTGTGGAAGGTTATTTGTGGGGATCCAAACATGGTTGGTCCACGCAGCAGCATCTTCAGTTTGCAATCCTGGTGTTTCTTCATTTTGTTTTCTACCTGAGCAAATGCAATTACATATAAATATTCATACGAAAATGGCAGTGAAAAACCATAGGTGGAAGTGTAATTTGGTAGTGCCTCATGGCTCAGCTTATGAACCTTTCCTTACTTTATGCACTCTAACTGAACTGTCATTTTGTTTCTGTGATGATGTCCTTATAAACTAAATTCTACAATATAAACTACATAAACAAACACTACCATGTATGATTCATAGCAGTGATTAAACTATGTAATTGATATGTGACGGGGGGGGGTTCTCTTGTGTTTTTGATAACATGAGGCTCCTCAGGAGGGAGGCAAAGTTGTTTGTGAGGAAGCAAATTTCATGAAAGTCAGTAAAATTCTGTTTCAAAAAATATGTTGAGGATTCAAAGATGAATTTGATTGTTGAATTCCAGCTAGTTGTACATTCAAAACCCACTAAGAACAGAGGAGAATAGTATTTAATATGGCTCATTTGTTTTAGCAGTTATATTCTTGGGAAACGGTATTGCATTTATTTTGCACATAAATATATTCTCTTTCTGTAAGCACATTAAACTAAACTCGTTTTTGGATTCTGTGAATGCAGGCAAGGAATAAAGGGTATGAAAAACCTATCACATCTTCTTAAGTTTCTATTGTATTAAACTCAAAATTGCCGTGGCTCTTCAAGAGCTATGGTTTCTATGCTTTACTGATATCAGGGTAAAAGATATAAGCCTCAGATCAAATGCTAACCTATTTTTCTAGCTATTGAAGGTTTATAGATTCAGCTCATTAACTGATATGCTTTCAGTCTGGGTTAAAAATCCCTAGTTAGCATTATCCTCATTTTAGCGATTGAAAGGATTATTATGGAACTAATGCAGGATAATTATGTCTCCTCAGAATTAGATTTTTAAAGTTCACAGTTAATGTCATCTTCTGATGTTCTTAACTAAGTAGATAATCCAGATAAAGGAAACCTTGTTGTTAATTGCCATTAAGTTGTCATTGGTTTATGGTGACCCTATGAATGAAAGACTTCCAAGTCTCCCTGTTATCAACAGCCCTGCTTGGGTTTTGCCAGCTCAGGGCTGTGGTTTCCTTGATTGATTCAATCTGTTTGCAGTACATTCTCCCTCTTTTCATACTGCATTCCACTTTACCAAGATTATATACAATTCCAACTCCTAGCCTTCTTCTGATTTCTTGACTATGGTCTCTATTCTAACTTATGACTGAACCAAGAAATGGAAAATCTTTAACTATTTCTATGGAGCAAAACTTCCGGCCCAATTACCCTGGGAGAGTGGTGAACGCATGCTGCAGCTCTGAGGGTGCCTTCTGCCATGGTCCCAAATGGACTATGGAAGGAGCAGAAAACAGCTGCTCCTTTTGGGGCCACCATAGGCAGCCCAGGGGTGTCTCTTGGGCACTCAGAGGCACATGTTGTCTAAATGCCATGCTCCTGGAGCAGCCAGAAGCTGGCCCTATCTGTTTCAGGCCTATATCTTCATAATCTACTTTAAAGTTATGTAAATTATCTGTGGTCATTATTTTTACTATGCCATTGTATTTAATGTACTTGAGCATCCATGGAATATAGTATCTATGTGGAGTTCTTCAACCAAACCGCAGTGGATAGCAAGGGCCCACTTGTACAAGTTGATCAAATAGAGTGATAGAATGCAGTCTTGCCTTGACCTCTTTCTGTTTGGGAAACATTTTGTTTCTCCATAATCTGTTATAATGGTAGCCTCTTGTCTTGATGCATGTACAGATCATACATCAGAACAATCAAATACTGTGGCACACCCACAACTTTGAGCAATCCATAGTTTTTCATGATCTATGCAATCAAAGGTTTTGCTATAATCTATAAAGCACAGGCTGATTAACTTCTGAAATTCTTTGGTGTGCTCCATTGTCCAACATATGTTTGTAAACCCTAGTGCTTCTTACATTTCTCACTCCTGAAGGCCTATACTTTTCTGCAGTGCCCCCATTAAAAAAAATCTACTGAAAATCACATTCAAAAGTGGCAAAAACTTACTTCTAGTTTCAATATCCAGGATTTTAGGCTGGTTTGGGGAGTTGGGAGGTGTTTGTGGGAACGTGAAAGATAAAGCGCTGTTTATGGGAGCTCTGTGTGATTTTTTGGGCAATTATCATTTCATTTTTTGGGGCAGCAGCAGTGAAGTTGTGGGGGCCTGGGAAGGAATACAAAAGCTTCAGGTCACACTTTGTCTACCTTTGTTCTAGACGTCTTTTATAAGAATGAAACACATACCCTTCTAAACTCTAGGTTCGGGGGGGGGGGGGGGAACCAATTTCCAAAGTGCTGACTTTTTAAAGTAAGGGGTTGAAATACCATTTCCAGATTTGTATCTGGATGCAAAACATGGTACCAGTCTACTAGTATCATTTATAGAATGGTGCTAAACTAGAATGTCTGCAAAGAATTAATTGTATAATGAAATAGAATCCATAGAAGAAGCAGAGACTATATCCACAGGGATACAAGATTTGATTAGGCCTAAGCACTTATAGCAAACAGCAGGTCAGTAAATGTGCAAGACTGCAATGATTACAAAGTAGTTTGCATGGTCTGTGGAAAAATTAATAAGTATACCACATGTTTCCAAATTGATGAATTTTTAAAAAAGACTGGGGCTTGAATCCTGTTTATTATTCTCAATTACATTGGATCCATGAAATTAGTTGTTGGGTATTCTAAGTCAGCATGTAGGTAAACCATATTGATTCCCTGGGTCTACTGTAGTTGAGAGTAACGGTAGGATCTACCCCAGTTTTTGATATATATTAGTTACCATATATACTCATCTATAGGTCGAAAAAAATTAAGCCCAAAATGGGTTCCAAAATCCTAGGTCGACTTATATATGGGTCAATACAGTAATACTCCTCTCTGAGCCTTGGGAAAGCTGGTGAAGAAAGGAGGGAGGAGAGAGAGAAAGGGAGAGAAATCAGAGGTCTGTGTCCTCCTTTTTGCAATCCATGAGCCTTGGGAAAAGTTGTGGGGAAGGGAGGGAAAATGGAGATTTTTGTCCACATTTTGCATGTCCAGACTGTGACCCTTGGGAGACGTCCAGAGAAGGAGAAGGAGGGAGCGAAGTGGTGCCCCCCTCTGTTTAGATCCTTTGTTACATGCCCCTGAGTTTGACCCTCAGCATATCCACAGGTCATATCAAAATCCACGATTTTGCCCCCAAAACCTGCTCTCAACTTATACATAAGTCAATTTATACACAAGTATATATGGTACATGGATTCATATGCATGAAAAAGTATATGTGTATAAAAATAAGCTCTACATTCCACATATCTTTCCAGAAGTTATTGCTATGAGTCCCTTGCCTTACATTATACAGTTAGTCTGTGACATAGCCCTTCTCATTTCTTCTTCACCTAACAATTTTTGGATCTTTTGTTGGCTGGAAACATCAAGAACACTGATTTTTTCCCCCACTGGCCAAGTCCCAGCTATAGATCAAGTGAAAGTACTCTGTGTTCAGATAAAAGGATGAGAATTAAGTATACCATCTTTCACACCAAAGTGACTTAAGTAAAGGGAACATGTTTGATATCTTTTGTGCCAGTTTTTATAAAATATTTCCTTTAGCTATCTTTAGAAACTCTGCACATAGATTTTTAAAATGTACAGAAAATGGAAAATTTGACAGGACAAAAAGGCAGCAATAATAATTAAAATGCATAATAGATTGTTATTTTGTTAGTGCTGTGAATATGAAGCCAATTTTCTGCCTTGGGAGTTTTCTGAATAATTTTGATCAGAGAATGAATCCAAAGTTAAAGAAAAGTATTAAAAAAGAACTTTATAATCACAGGAAACCTGTGATATACCTTTTCATCTAATCATGCACATCACCTGGAAGTACTTTGCTGTGATGTGCAATTTGTGTCATTAGGATCTTAAACTTCAAGAAAGCAGAAATTAATTGGGAAAAACTTCCCTGGAAACAGAATTGAGACACTAGGCAAATTTTCTTTCTGCTGTTTTTTGATGTTCCAGTTATTTAAACCTAATGCCTTTTTTTCTGGCCTGCAAAAGGTTTTTTTTTGTTTTGTTTTGGCTGCTGCAAATTATACACTTTGATGTGTTGTGATGGATTCATAGAACAATCCTATGTGTGCCTACTTAGAAGTAAGACATATCAAAATAAGACTTTTTCTCAAGCAGATGTGTATGATTGCAAACTCAAGCAGATGGCCTTGCTTTTACTATGAAGATTATCACACGAGGATTTACCGTCCGGGAACCGCTGGTGAAAGCTTTGGCAAGCACACCCAAGTATTCCTTTAATTCATCCTCAGCATTAGGGAATTGTGAGCTCCCTCTAGCGTCCCTGAATCGTTCAGGGAGAGTGACTTTCCCACAAATGGAAAATTAGCGTTATACACACACAGGCTTGCCAAACCTTTCCCCAGCAGTTCCCTGACGGTAAATCCTTGTGTGATAATCTTCTATATTATCAGAAGTCTTTCAAAGAAAAAAAGAGAAAAGGCTTCAGATGTTGCTACCTTTTGATTAATTTTATGTTATTTGAATTTCATTTACTACTACTATTACTACTACTACTACTAATTTATTTATTTATATTCCACCTTTTCCCAGAATAAAACATCGTAAAATAAAAATTACATTTCTAGGAACAAACTCTTTCTTTGGTTTGTAGTCATTTCTTAATGACTACAAAAATTATTAGTGTGAAATGCTGACTCTCTCTCTCTCTCTCTCTGTTTACCATTAAGTCACTTGTTGACTTATGGCAGACCCATGACTTTCATAAAGTTTTCTTAGACGATGAATGTTCAGAGGTAGTTTTGCTAGTTTCTTCCTCTGAAATATAATGGAAAGTACATGTATTTGTTGGCAGTGTCCCATCCAAGTACTAAGCAAGTTTGAGTCTGCTTAGTGCCCAGTTACAATTGTCTTAGAAATGCTTTGAAAAACCTTGGATTTCTATATCTGCTTCTTAATCTTCCCCATCATGATGACATCTCCCCTGTCTAAGAATGTTCACTGAGTAATGCAACATTATCATATTATGTGTTTCCATTTCTCATAATGGTGGCTACAGATAGTTTATAAAACTACACTACTTCTTCTTCTTCTTCTTCTTCTTCTTCTTTTACTCTTGTTCCATTCTGATGGTCCACTCTTTTCATAGAGTGCGTTGGGGAGAAATGTATCAATTTCTGGGTACACATTGGGTACATTTCCAACACATGACAACCAGGTTTTGGGTGGTCCACACTGCTTGAATGATCCCATTTGATTCGCTTTTCTAGGAACAAACTCTTTATTTTTATTTTTTTTAAGAATAGAACAGGAGTGAAGTTGCTTCTGTTTAAGCAGAAGTGATTGGGCAGCACGGACTTGCTTGTTTGTGAGTAGCCAGAGTTCCTGTGGATTCTTGGTTTGTTGTGTTGTGCAAACACATGAACTATCTTTGTAATCCTCTGAATCCTAATTTTTCAAAGGGTGAAGATGTGGATTTGGCCTATTTGGGAGAACTTTGATTCAGACATTTGAATCTAACTGAACTAGCCAAACCATGTCAGGATTCAGATTCATCCAAATTCAAAACACACCAGTACTCTATACCATCCAGAGCTCTCAGAATGAAGACTTGGACAAGCAGTGATATCCCAGGTGGTGCCCATTTTACTTTGAAGGATGTACTGATCATAGTGTTGGAAGAGACCACATGGGCCACCCAGTCCAACCCCCTGCCATGTAGAAACTCACAATCAAAGTACCCCCAACAGATGGCCATCCAGCCTGTGCTTAAAGCCCTCCAAAGAGGGAGACTCCACCACTCTCCGAGGAAGTGTGTTCCACTGTTGAACAGCTCTTACTGTCAGGAAGTTCCTCCTCATGTGTAGATGAATTTCATTTCCTGTAGCTTGCATCCCTTGTTCCATGTCCTATTTTCTGGAGCAGCAGAAAACAAGCTTACTTCATTCTCAATATGACATTCCTTTCAGACCCTTCACCATTCTGTTGCTGGAGATGATTAGCCCAGAATATTCAAATAACATGTTAAGAGTTAGTATCATGTGTATTGGAAAAATATTAGTAACTTTTTGGGAAAGTACTATGTCTTTACAGTTATGTTACAATGGATCATTTGTTTCATTTGTAGCCAATTTAATTTGGGTTTGATACATCTATCATTCTTTTATTGTGCAAAAGAAAAATAGAATAGCTTTGCTCTCCCCCCCCCAGTTGCAACAAAGCTATGAATATGGAGATTACTTTGATATAATTTGTATCATAATTTGTTTCCAGTTGGTCTCTGTACATTTTCTAGCTGTCATTTTCTATCAACTGAATACTTCAATGACTAGGGATTGAAAATTAATTACCATAAACAACATATTATAGCATTTAAGCCTGTGGTGTATTTAGTCTCCACTGATGAAGTACTGAAATATCACAGGCGTTCAGCACTATTTAAACAGTCAGAACTCATGGGCTCTAAAAATGACAGTTTGTTGTGAATATGTTGCAGCAGAGGTTCCAAGCTGTCATTATAAGAATGCAGATGGAATGTGTATTTAATCCCAATTCTCTTTCATTATAGTTTTAGTATATGCAGCATGGGATGTTTTAAGAAGATTGCTCATGGTGTCTATGAGAGGAAGAAAGTTATATATACATTTTCAAATACACAGAATATTGAGCATCATTACCCATATGTGCCATTTGTTTGTTTTCTTTCATGACTGTGTAAACTGAAGCAGTTTATAGTATGACCCCCGTATCCATGGGAGTTATGTTCCACCACACATACACACACTGTGGATACCTGAAACCATGGGTAATAGGGAACCTTATAATTTTCAGTGAGATGAACATCTTCCAGACCAAGCATAACACAGAATCAAGCTGAATGACCTAGAAAGGTCTAGAGAGAGCACTTCTTTAGACATTTCTGGGTCCTCCAGGGCACTTCTATGATATGCTTGGGAAGCTGATAATAGAATCATACTGGAGGACCTGGATATGCCTAGAGAGAACTTTTTAGACATGGCTAAGCAAGACTGCAGATACTGCGTTCACAAATACAGTACATAAGGAATTAATACTTATTGGAATGTGCATATCTTTAAGTTCCTTTTAAGGTATATTTAAAAATGGTTGACTCTTTGGAGCCAGCATGGTGTAGTGGTTTGAGCATAGGACTAGGACTCTAGAGGTTCGAATTTGATTCTCCGCTTGGCCATGGAAACCCTCTGGGTGACCTTGGGGGAGTCACTCACTCTCAGCCCCAGAAAATTCTGTGATAGGCTTACCATAAATTTGAAATGACTGGAACGCACACAACAAAATAAATCTTATAAGAGATGCCAGTAAATATAATTGTGTCTCATTTTGGTACCATGACATAGTTTCATTCGCTCCATTATTCTCTTGTGTGAGTGAGAGACATGTTTTCTCAATTCCTCTTGAATCAAATGATTAGATAGCTACAATAGGAGGCAGTGGAGATGATCACACATGCTTTATCCTGTTGTTTTCCTGATGGAATACATGTGTGTTAACTTCAAACATGGGTCTTAGTGCATTCTCCCATCTGCAGCCCATATACATTTTGGGGTTATCCCATGGCTTTTCAAGGGCAGAATTTTCCTGTCCTTGAAAAATTGTGGGATAAGCCCAGGTCACAGACAGACTGCAGACGGGAGAATGTGGTAAAACCTGTCTTTGAAGTTAAACACGTGTGTATCCTGTTGGTAAAACAATGAAAATTATGTGGGTGCAACAGTCTCAGCGTCACTGAGGTTGTAGGAGTAATTCTGTTGTACATTTTTCTTATAGTGTGTCTTCACAGAGGGAAGGTAAAGTTTTTCATAATGAAAACCAAGTCCCATTATCAAATTCTATTATATGGGACTTGGGATCTGCAGGTTATAAGCTTGAGATTTGCTTGAAAAGCTAAAGTTGAATCACTCTTTAGCCTGATTAGATCTGCTTTATATATATCTCATAGTAGGGAGTATATTTTTATGTTGCAAATACCATATAGAAATAGAGTAATAGCTTCCTTAAAAACACAGGTGAAGAAGAATATTGCCAAAAGAATCTTCATTAAGAAAAAATGAAACTGTCCTGACTTCCTCTCCAAGGAAGGAACTTAGAAACAATGAACTAGAACAGCTGATTTAAATAGCTGTATGTTCTTTTGATATAAATGAAGATGATTCATAGAGATGGCTTCCTTTTTTCTGTAAATGTAGGTATGATAGATTTGAATCGAATCTTTTAGGACAACTGCAATAACTTGCAGCATAATTTATAAAGTCACCATTTAAGTAAAAAAGAATTGTGCCTTTTGTGGAAAAGTTCTCAGTCTTTCTAAAAGCTATGGTGACAAGTTTATGTTTTCTGACTGTTACCAAATGTTGTTTAACAGCAGCAGCAACCCTAAACTCTCTTAATATCTTACACGCTATTAGCTGTTGCTTTCAGAGAAACTCATACTTGAGCTGAGTGTTGCAAATTTTTATACGGAGCTGAGTGTTGGAATACTGGAGCTGGAGTAGGTCACTGACCTGTATAAAGTGTAATGTGAGCTTTCAGAAACATTACTCAAACCTTTTTGTGAGGAGGTCACAGAGGTTAGTGATTTCCCATATAATTGATTCCCCCCCCCTTTTTTTTTTGGCAGACATTTGATTGCTCAGAAGTAAATAGCCACAAGTTCATGCAAAGTTTATTAGGAAGGCATTAATCTGAGAAGCCCAACAATTTATCCCATCTCCAACAGCACTTTTTTCTGTTGTTGATGAATTTCCCTTTTATTCTTCAGCTAGTTCATTTATAGAAATTACATCATGTCATTTGAGCTACAATTGTTTCAGACTGCGGTGCTACTCTTTTGCCCGTGTGTGTATGTGCCTTCCAATTGCCAGTTGACTTCATGACCCCATAAATTTCATAGGGTTTTCTTTGGCAAGAAATACTCAGAGATGGTTTTGCCAGTTTGTCCATCTGTCCACATGTTTCCTCTGCATTTTCTCCTCCTCTCCTCCCCTTCCTCCTCCTCTCTTCTGGGCTTCTGAACAAGAACTAGATCTTGCAGTGATCTTCAAATGCAGGAGGCATTTAAAATTAGGCAGAGAGCTAGATGAGATCAGGCCAAGGGTCACATGTTAGTCTGCACATAGGTTGTCCAATCTTCCTTTTAATGTATTGCTTTGCCTCTGCAAGATTTGATGCTATCACCTACTGTGGGTGGAGAATTGTCCGAGTTCAATTCCATGTCTCTCCTAGTATTTAATCTAGTGTGGAAATCAGAATGACAGTACTCAGGCAAATTTGATTTTAGGCTTAAAGTGGGCTTTCGCTATCGACAGGCTTCTGATCTGCAAATTTGACCTGTGGATAGCCATGCCCCATATTATTTAGTGGTGGAGATGTGAACACTCATACAATAAAGAGTATGAGTTTGCTGCACCACTAGTGAATAAAATAGGTCACAACTGTCCACATTTTTTAGTATCCACAGTTGCCCCAGAAACAAACTCCACCAATATGGAGGGCCCAGTGTATATTTTTTACCCAGATATCAGTGAAGCACATAAACTTCACTGGATTAATGTGCTTATGGAAACAGAATACATGTATGTGCAAAGCAAAAGTGATGTCATTCCCTAAGAGCATAATTGCTAAAATAAATGAGCCATATTAAATACTATTCTCCTCTGTTCTTAGTGACCATTGAATGTACAGCTAGCTGGAACACAGTTATCAGATTCACCTATGAAGTCTTAGCATATGTTTTGGAAATAGTGTTTTACTGAACTTTGTGGAACTTCCTTTCTCAATTTTAGTTTCATCCTCAGATGATTTCCTGCTTGAGATCTCATTTCAAAATATGCTTTCAAAAAAGCATGCATAGGCTCCCAAGATTTGATTAAACAGGTCACCATAATGAATCATAGAGTTGAAAGAGACTGCATGGGCCATCCAGTCCAACCCCCTGCCATGCAGGATATCCAAATCAAAGCATCCTCGACAGATGGCCATCTAGCCTCTGCTTAAAGACCTCCAAGGAAGGAGACTCCACTACACTCCGAGGAAGGAGTGTGTTCCACTGTCAAACAGCCCTTACTGTCAGGAAGTTCTTCCTAATGTTGAGGTGGAATCTCTTTTCCTGTAGCTTGCATCCATTGTTCCGGGTCTTAGTCTCTGGAGCAGCAGAAAACAAGCTTGCTCCCTCCTCAATATGACATCCTTTCAAATATTTAAATAGAGCTATCATATCACCTCTTATCCTTCTCTTCTCCAGGCTAAACATCCCCAGCTCCCTGAGTCGTTCCTCATAGGGCATGGTTTCCAGACCTTTCACCATTTTAGTCGCCCTCCTTTGGACACGCTCCAGTTTCTCAATATGCTTTTAAAATTGTGGTGCCCAGAACTGGACACAATATTCCAGGTGGGGCCTGACCAAAGGAGAATACAGTGGCGCTATTACTTCTCTTGCTCTAGACACTATACTTTTATTGATGCAGCCTAAAATTGCATTGGCCTTTTTAGCTGCTGCATCGCACTGCTCACTCATGTTCAATTTGTGGTCTACTTGGACTCCCAGATCCCCTTCACGTGTAGTCTCATTCAGCCAGGTATCCCTCATCCTATATCTGTGCATTTTATTTTTCTGCCCTAAGTACAGTACCTTACATTTCTCCGTGTTGAATTTCATTTTGCACGGGCATCTTCTGTAAAGTGTAACACTCCCTATTAGTTATATCCCTTTTATGAATGCATTATTGCATTGAGTACACAGTAGCCCTTGATGATAAAATATTAATAAACAGAGAACATTTGCTACTCCAAGAGAACAGTTGATGTCTACTGTGTTACTTAAGGGACTTCTGCATGGTAATCTGTAGCATTAACACCACAGACTGGAATCTTAATTGCACAAATCCTTCTGAATTGGCATTCCAGACCACAAGATATGAATAAAATTTACTTTCCTTGCATAAGAGAGTTATGAAAGTATTGACAAACTGTTCATTTGAAATCTGGAGAAGGGATTAAATTGTTATGAAATAAGAATGATATAAAATCATAGAATCAAAGAGATGGAAGAGAGACCTCAAGGGCCATCCAGTGCAACCCCTTGTTCTTCAAAGACTTATTGCAAAGAAAGGAAAACACAGCATCTCCAAAATGCATATCACTAGCAATGGTAGCCGTCTTGGGAGGAGTAATTTGAATGCATGTGCAGTTGTCCTTCCTCATTTGTGTGTTAAGCAGTTGTGGATTGGATTGTGAAGTCGAAGGCTTTCATGGCCGGTATCCATAGTTTTTTGTGGGTTTTTCAGGCTATGTGGCCTTGTTTTATAAGAGTTTATTCCTGACATTTCTCTGGCATCTGTGGCTGGCATCTTCAGAGAATGCTGGCATGGAAGTGAGTGGGGTGTGTGTGTGTGTGTGTGTGTGTGTGTGTGTGTGTGTGTATACATACATACATACATACACACACACACACACTGTGTGACTCTAGGTTGGGAGGAGTGATTTACATGTTAATCTGTGTATTGTTCTGTTGTTGAATGGATTGGATTATTTGCAGATTACTGTATTTGCTGCAGCCTCCTCTGCTGCCCTATATATGACTGAAAAAATGAGTTGTCTCTAGGCATTTTAGTTCCACCCACATGATTTTATCATCAGTGTCTGGTGCAAGTTCACTACAGAGTCACACTGGATAACCTAGAAAGGCTTAGAAAAATAGTGAAAAGAATAAAGTCCTATGTTCATGTTTCCCCCCACTTTTATGGGGATGCTGCACCCCAACCCTCATGAAAGGTGGAGACTGACTGTATTTTCTGTTGATTAGTAAGAAGGCTCTATTACACACATTTCTGAAAACAAAATTGTTTGTCCAGCCTGGTATTTCATTAGATGGTCAACACTAGCATTGCCATAAGTGAAAACTAATTTAATGGCAAATAACAAGAGAGTGAGAGTGCATAGGAAGAAACACTGCATGGGTAATAAGGTATTTATGATGGGTAAGAAGGTTTCTAAGGAAATGCATCAGGTTTATATTGGGTGGCAGAACAAACTATCCTTGGCTACTTGCAGAAATTTTGCAATATCCAAGGAAAAGGTACATTACTTTAATAATTGAATGCAGCTCTTGTGAAGAAATGGAGACAGCAACTAGTATGGGCATAAATCATTTGTGTTGATTTAGAAATACATAGTATTTCACATTATATATTCTGACTTTTTTTCTTCTTTGATATATAAAATACAGCAAATTTGAAAAATGAAAATACATGCATAGGCATGGAGCAGAGTGGGAAGTTCACAGTCATGAAATATGAGCTATATGTGTCTAGGTTGGCTTGCTGAATCAGAAAGATACATAAATATATATAAAAGTGAGGCCCTAGAATTAAGAAGGATTGATATGATGGAGGTACTAGAGTAATGACAGAATCTACCAAAGACAATTTCTTTGCTGATGCATAGTGCAAGATTTTGGAAGGAACATTATATCTGGATAATTACCTTAGACAATAACTTATCTTTCTGTTCATCCATTAGGTTATTTTTACAGTATACACACACTTGAAATGTATTGAGTGCTTGCAAAGGTGCAATCAGTTGTGGATGATAGTTAAAAATATGCCTTATTAAGTATTTGTTTAAATATCATAGGCAACACAGTAAAAGACAAAATACACAATTTCAAAAAAAATATTATTCAGTATCTGCTAAACTAATTAAAATTTAATTTTAATTATTGTGCAAACATGGCAATCATACTTACTGTTTAATATGTACTTTTTGTCTTTTAGATTATAGGTGATATGCATTTCCTCTTTGCATTAGCTATTCATTCTTTTGGTTTCAGCAGTGGGGCTTTCACAGACAGTGTCCATAGTTTTCTGTGGGTTTTCTGGACTATGTGGCTGCATTGTGGAAGAATTTATTCCTGACATTTCACCTGACTCTGTGGGTGGCATCTGTGGCTTGCATCATAACCCTCTGAAGATGCCAGCTACAGATGCAAGTGTAAAAAACATCATGAATATTTTTTTTCCAGAGTGCAGCCACATAGCCTGGAAAACCCACAGAAAATTGAAGCGGTTTTCTTACCAAAATTTATTCAGAGAAGGTTTGCCATTATTTTTCCCCTGAGGCTGAGAAGATGTGATACTGAGAGTTATATCAATATGGGTAACATAGCCTTACAAAATTGACCATGTGTCATCCTTCATATCTAAAAAAAAAAGTAAGTTGGCAGAGTTAGAGCTGCCCTTGGAACCTTAAAATCTAATTTCATTAGTGGATGAATTTTGAAATCAATGGCACCTTTCTCTAGATATGCTTGGAAACTAACTGCAACCTATCTCTGGGCTTGTCTACATGGTCGATTACTATGATGTCCGCCCCAGCCTTGCTGTGTCCTGTTTACATGATGTCAGGCCAAAACCCCAAATTGTGTCTGAACTGTTTTCACAATGCCTACACTCAATGTGGGGTTTCTTTCCCCTATTTGTTTGATGTTGCTATGTGTCTTCAAGTCATTTCTCACTTATGGCAACCCTAAGGTAAACCTGTCATGGGACTTTCTTTGCAAGTTTTCTTCAGAGAGGATTTGGTATTGCCATCCTCTGAGGCTGCGGGAGTGTGACTTGCCCAAGGTCACTCAATGGGTTTTCATGGTCGAGCTGGGATTTGGACCGTGGTCTCCAGAGTCATATCACTAAACCACGCTGGCTTCCCCAACCAACATTTAAATAACTCAACTTCTATTGTAGGTTTGAGGCTCTCTATGCAGCCATGATTGTGGCTGCCTTTTCACTTGTGGCCCTCTTGAGCCTCCAGGTGTTGGAGCTGTGCAACTCACTCTCAGGTCAGGAAGAGGTGCCCAGCATTGATAGCATGTCTGAGTACCTTGTTTTGACCTCTGCAGTGGTACTAGGTAACAAAAGGATGCTGCGTGGGAAGGCAGCCACCCATCATTTGCTGCAAGAGCAGAAAACTTGCATCAAAAAAGACCAGGTAAGGGGAAATTGGGGAGGGGGGAGTTTGGAGCCAGAATATTCAGGGGTGGGCAGCCTGCAATATTCTGGAAAGTATAAACCTGCCCTTAGACAGAAACAATTTTGCAAAGGGAATACATTCCTTCCCTATTTAAATTGTTTTCACCACTTACCATTGAGCCAAATATTTCTCACTAATTTTTGGAATGTTATTTTTACAATTGTTTTTAAAAACATATCACAATACAGATAAACAAATGTATGTGTGTATCAGTTGTTGGAGTGGAAACTGTATAGATAAATGCATCCATAGCCAAACTAGCATCTGACTGCAGATTCTATTAGTCTTTACCTCATTGCTTTCACATTCAAATAGCACAACTAGTTGCACTTAAATAGCTTTTAAAGCATTCCAATAAATTCCAATAGCATCCTCATAAATCCTTCTTCATTTTATTTCCATATGAAGTGTCATAATAAATTTGCTTGTGTAGAAAGAGGAATGAACAATGCTTTGAAACCTTAGGCAATATTCACCGTGCTACATTCTGTAATAAAGTTTTGACAGTTCATTTTTGAAAGAAGGAAAATTAATGTCAGTCATACAAGCTTTGTCTGGCTTCAGTAATAGCACCTTGGACAAAACAAATTTCATCTTTGAAGAGAAATTTCAAATCTTCTATTAATAAAGTGGTGTAGGGTTTTTTGTTTTGTTTTGAAGATGAAGAATTGCAATAATCTTCCTATCCCTGGATAAGGTTGAGAACAGGATGATGAATCTGGGAGACCGTAGGACTGGAGTTAACTTGGATTTCATTGTCAGGTCAAGTCAGTTTCCTTCTATCATTTAACACATAAAAATAGATTTATTTAAAAGTCACAGATTAAATCTGTGAAGCCATAGTTTTGTCTTGGATCTGTGGAATTTACTGCCATGATCCTGATGGACAGTGTAACTGTGCAGGTGTCAGCTCTGTGGCAACCACAGAGTAAAATGGCTGTGGATGTTATACCCATGTTATACACTCAACTCATAAGGCACTGACAAGATTCTAACCAGAAGGGTTAGACTGCAGTCCAAAATAGACAGAGGTTTTAATAACAAATCGTTTTTATGGTATGGAGGTGATGTCTATTGCATTCACTAAAGTAGGGCTTGGAACTGGGCAAATGGATCACTTTTTGCCAGTCTTGAAACAAATATTTGGCTCTTGGTCCATTTCTGAGCACACCCAACGTACTGCTTTTGCCCTTTGAAGCCATAGTTCTTATGTGCCTAAAAGCTTACCACATGTTTAGGTTAGCTTCAGAAGTCTGTTTTCTCTTACCTTTGGAAGTAGTAGTAATGGTGATAGGGGCTTTTTGTTGTGGCACTCCAGAGATGCCCTCTTAGATTACCCCAGAGATGCCCTCTTAGATTGCCCCCGAGGTCTTTTTGATGCCACAAAAAGACCTTTTTATTTGAAAAGACCTTTTAGCATAGTTCTTTAGTACATCTCTTTATTTCATGTGTAAAAAATTCATGTGTAAAAATTAATGAGTCTCGCTTTTAAAAAAATATTGTATTTTTAGAACTATTTATGAATAAATTTTTTTAGCTACACAGACTGATAAACAAAAGCTAAAAATGGATACCTATGCATCTGTAGTCTTTTCTCTGTTTAAAGAATGGGAAGACATGGTGTCATACTGGGGAAAAAGATGGTTCAGTAGCTAATTTAAGACTCACTCTTTCACTCAGTCTCTGTGAATTCTTAGTCTTTCCCTGATGTCCTCTTGGGATTTGTGGCTGGTGAGGAAACTTCATAGGCACATGTCATAATCATCACTAGAAGTTACAGTTGTGCATGTAAACACTTTGGGCATTAATAATGAAGCATCTGGGCTGGCTATAATCCCACTTTTATGTACAGGAACATACAGTAGTCCACCTTAAACTAATGTAAGAAATTCAAGGCAGCAAGTAAGGCTTCTTTTAGGTACATTCATCATAGGTTAGGCAGGTTGGGAATTTGTTCAATGATTGTTCTGTTGAATAAAGCTCAAACTGTGATAATTTAATGTGGGAGGTGAGAGTGGTATGAATATATGGCTTTCCAGAATGTCTAATTGGTTACTGGAGTGAATATAGGCTGAGAAATCATGTAGTGCTAATTCATACTGTATATTGTTTATAAAATTCCTTCTCCATGCAATCTGAGGAAGTTGACTCTCATTTCTGAAATCTTATGCAAAAATAAATCACTCTTAACGGTACTACAGGACCTCACTCACCCTCTTCCTTTCTTTTTATAATAAAAAATTGATGCAGTGAGGTGAAGCTATTATCCTTATTCACGCATCTTGTGATATTTGCCATACTTCCTTCCTCATATTTTTCTCTCCTGCACTTCATCTATAGTCTACAGGCCTTTGTTCTAAAACTATAGTAACTTAATGACACCCAAATTGCATTATAGTTTTGTATGAAACTTCCCATCCCATTTTAATCTTTTAAACAGGTGGATTTACAAATATCAGGATATTGAATACCATATATACTTGACTATAAGTCAACTTCATTTATAAATCGAGGGCAGGTTTTGGGGGTCAAAATTATGGATTTTGAAATGACCCGTGGATAAACTGAGGGTAAAACTTAGGGGCATGTAAAAAGGATGTAAAGAACAAAGAAAAAGAATATGATGCCAAAGAACTTGAAAATTTCTGGCAAGGCTGGTGTTTCTTTTAGCTGCTCCCAGGACAGCATAAGCTGTTGCCTTTTGCTACTCTACTGTGAAGGAAATGGCTCCTTTTTTTCTTTTTCTTTTTGATAAGACTTAAAGTACAGTACTAAGTTGAACCTAGATCAACCCAGGTTTTGGGGTCAATTTTTTGACTAAAATTTCTAGACTTAGACATAAGTATATACAGTAATTCAAGATTCTCCTAGAATTTGTCTGTTCTATATGCATTAACAGTGCAACTGAAATTCAAGTGTCTCTGGCCATCTAAATCATATATGATCACATCATTTTAAATTTCTGAACCTTGAAGGGAATATATTGGGTTGGATCTAGCATGTGATGGTTAAAGGGTATGGAGAGCTTCCTTCTCCTCTCCAGTTCTTCCAGGGTTTGAGAACCCTCTTGAATGGGGTGGAGTTTGACACACCAAGAATAATCATAAAGAATGATCATGAGGGCAAGAAAAATAATAAAGTTCCTCTCCCAATTTTTAAAATAGTTCTCCATTTCCCATAAAGAAAACCATTGTAGTCTGGTGGTTTGAACATTGCACTACAACTCTGGAGACCAAGGACCTTATCGCACACAGAAACGTAAACGTTCTAGGGACGGGAGGAGGACTCTCGTGTGCGCGCGCGACCTCCCCAAAACGGATTTTATCGCACACGCAAAAGTCCTCCAAGAGGCCCGTTCCGTCCCCCGTCGCGCACCCGTTCGCGTCCAGTCCTGACAAGCGCCATTTTTGTCGACGGAAGGTAATCCGTCAGGCAAAAATCACGCCCGTCAGGACTGGACGCGAACGGGTGCGCGACGGGGGACGGAACGGGGCCTCTTGGAGGACTTTTGCGTGTGCGATAAAATCCGTTTTTGGAGGTCGCGCGCGCACCGAGAGTCCTCCTCCCGTCCCTAGAACGTTTACGTTTCTGTGTGCGATAAGGTCCCAAGTTTCGAATCTCTAGTGAGCCATAGAAACCCACAGGGTGAGTCACAGTCTCTCAGCCTCAGTGGAATGCAAAGGCAAATCTCTTTTGAAAAAAATCTTACAAAGAAAACATGGTGATAGGTTTGCCTTAGGGTCACCATAAGTTGGAAATGGTTTGAAGGCACACAACAAGATGTAAAGATACACTAGTTTTCCCCTACACACCCGATGACACAACTCACATCATCTGGTAGAGTTCTCACCCCTCAGAAGGGGTTTTTAGAGGCTTAGTGGGATATGGAGTTGCAGGATTTATGTTTATCTCTTCCTCTTTCACTATCCTATCTTTGGATCCAATCTACTAAGTTTTTGACATATCCTCAGAAATGTGCCATGGCATTTCACAGTGGAAACTGTATTAGATATACAACTTCTTTACAACATTGCTGCACACTTTTACCACAGTATCATATAGTGAAATAAAAATAATATATGCCAGCATCATATTAGTTAGATTTTTCTACTGGGTATATCTGCAGAGCCATTTGGAACCAACTTTTGTTCCAAACTCTTGAGGATAGTTGTAGCACATTGCAATTTAGAGGCTTTGTGTTTCCAAACCTAAGATGCCATAATATATAGTACCCTAGACATCTTTGTATCATCAATTTGCCTACAATAAAATGGCTATAAATCTTACAATTTTAACTAAGAAATATAAAGCAGAAATTTTAAAACACAGCTAACAGTTTCCTTAAATTACTTCTATGAAAGTGTCTAACGCTGACAATGTCAAATCCCATATTTTCCACTGTGGGAATAAGTACTTTGGCATCCAAATAAAAACTAATAATAAAGTATCTGCACACTTGGGATCATTGACAAGAAGACATGGAAAAAGATACAGAGCTGTGTAAGGTTAACCAGATACTGAGGACCCCCTCATAAGATCCTTTTCTAGTAGGGAGTTTTGCCCTTTACAGAAGATGCCAGCTGGTGATGTGTTAAGTCAAATCTTGGAAGCCTGTACATGATTTTCTGAAAGCCCTTTTCGAAACAAGATCTGAAACGGGATTATCTGATGTTGGAGAAATAATCTTGATAACCGGGATGGAGGGAGCTTTCCTTCTTGTACTACTAGGATACTCTGTTTGAACTTCTTTTGGGATTGGATGTGTATCCAGTCACAGTTGGCCATGAATTAATATTTAACAAATGAAGGGGAAACTTGGGTGAGTTACATACCACCGAGAAGTGGCGCTCTCCCGCCGCCGCCACTTGCAGCATCCAGGAGCTGCAGCTGCCACACCGCATGTCTCCCGGACGCTCCGAGGAAGGAGCACGGAAATCGCGCTCCTTCCGGGGCCGGAGAAAAGGCACATATGCACCGTGGCGCAGCCTCAATACGTCACAACCGCACCGCCTCGTGTGGAGGCGGCGTGGTCGTGACGTAATCATGGCGGCGGCCATGTGGAACGGCCGCTACCATTTTGTGCGCGCAGAGCGCATACTAGGGTTAGGGGGGTGCGGAAGCTCGTCGCGTACTTTCTGGTGGTCTGTTCTTAGGAGTGAAGAATTCCTGTGTATGTTAGGTTTTTGAATACCAAGTAAATATAAGGGTTGATCTCATACTAACTAAAGGAGTGTTCACATATTCCACTGTACTTGTATTCACATTGTATGGACAAATTTTCAAACATTTGTGATAATCTCTGTGCATGTGTTTATTCCTGAGTTGTACCCAGGGATAAATCTAGAGTACAGATCAAGTGGGCAGCTTTACCTGGGTAGAATTAATACATGTATATTTGTGTGAGCACATGTTCACTTTATAGAAGCTATAAAAATAGCCCCTAAAGCCTGCATGGGACACAAGCCTTCTTTGTTCTTAAGGAGCTGCCATAGGATATTTTGAGGATAATATTTTATATGTGAAAGAGGGAATTCTGAGAGAGAGTGAAAAATCTGAGAAAGTAAGACTGAGGAGAGGAGTAAATAAGACCAAAGAGAGCAAGAGTGTGTGGAGAAAAAGACAAAACTAAAGATGGTGGTGAGCTATCTTTAATACCCCCAACACAGCCTTCATGTAGCAGCAGTTTTGAGGCAATAGAATGGCAGGATGAGCCCTGGAGCAGCATTCACATTGCACAGTATTTGAATAAAACGGTTCCAGCTATGAATAACATGTATACAGACTGTTAACCACCTATTACACACACCTATTACACCTATTCCAAATACAGACTACATCTGCTGACCGCAATATGTGAACATCCTAGACTGGTACTTATCAAAATGGGGCTCTGTGGACTGGTGACAATCTGCAAGCCATTGGCTGCCAGTCAACAATGAACTTCCAGGGAGGAATGAAACAGTCACAGCACAAATATGGTACTGGTCCCAGTCATGTTGCAAGGAGAAATTTCTAACGCCTCACATCATATAACATGAGAAGCACCAACCTAGAGTATGCAGCCTCTAGTATGAATAATCTTTGTTCAGGAAAGTTCCTATCTAAAACTTTCTGAGTCTTCTTGCACTACAAGCATTAAAAGTCTGGGTAAGACTCTTATGCCATTAATGTTTTCTGCAGAGATTGGTATCAAAGTTTATTTGCTTTAACATGAACTTTAACTTTAGAAATACCAATGATATATTCTCACACATCATGTGGTCCAATTTTTAAAAGAGCTGTTACATAACTTCTAAACTAACTGTTTAAATGAATGTTTGCACTGGGTTTTATGATAATAGTTCATTTATAAAGGGTAAAAACTTATTTTCATGTATTTAAAAATACAACAGTATAATTTCCTAATACAGTTTCAGAAGCTATGGTCCGTCACATTAGCCCTTGTAAATCGCTATCGCAAGAATTTTTCAGGTTTCTTTACATTACCTTGCCTATTTAGACTGTTTACAACCACATTATACATTCATTATGAACACTTCTTATTTTCTTTCTCTTCCCCTTTTCTTCACTTCTCTTAGTACAAATCCACTTGGTGCCAGTAAAATCCAGCAATTTTTACATTTTGCTAGTATGAATAATCCTACTGAAATATTGATTAACTCATTTCCAAGAGTTTCCCTATTCTTTATAGAGAAGTATATATACCGTATATACTTGACTGTAAGTTGATAAATGTATGCCCCAAAATTGATCCTAAAACCCTGGGTCAACTTATATACAGGGTCAATACACCAATGCTGCTTAGAAAGGTCCTGAAACAAGCACAGTCTGATGCCCCACTTTTCATACCTTGAGGCAGGAGTTTTTTTGTGTGTGTGTGTGAGAAAGAGCTTCCCATTCTGATTTGAAAGCTTTCTCTTCCCATCAAAGAAATCCCTTTTAGCCTCTCTTCTTTCCCTTCCCAGATTGATTTGAAAGCCTTCTCTTTGCATCAAAGAAACACCCCATTTAATTCCACTTCCTTTCCTCCCTAACCCAATGTTAAAACCTCTCCTCCGGCACCTGGGAAGTGGTGTTGGGTGGTCAGGAGAGGTCCAGAGAAGGAGAAGGAGGAATGGAAGTGATGTTTTCCCCTTTACATCCTTTGTTATAGCCCGCTAAGTTTTACCCTCAATTTATCCACCGGTCATATCAAAATCCATGATTTTGACCCTTAAACCTTCCCTCAATGTTACATGAGGTCGACTTGTGCATGAGTCCTGTATATACAGTAATTTTAATTTATGCTTATTTTATCCTTATTTAGAATTTCTTTTAAAAACAAAAAAGATTTCTAAAGTTCTTTTCTCAGTCTGCAGAGTTCTGTGTATTTGTAAACAAACATCCCATTTCACTTTTTGTCATTTCCTCATTTAATTATGAGCATTTTGTGATCACACAACAGTGTGAATGCAGACCTATTAAATTTTGGTTAGTTTTTATAAGGAGCCTCAGTGTTATTAGTTAAGAGACACATTTAATAAATGCAGCATATTCGTTAATGTCTTGTGAGGAGACCCTGCTCTATCAAGTTTTATATCTTATAACTGCCACCAGTGTGTACTAGATATAGAAAATCATAGCTGACATATGTTTATATATCTTCAGTGCCAATTATGAATCCAGGTTATATACATGCAGCTGTTTGTCTCATATTTATCCTATTATATCCTGAAAAAATTATGTAACTCACAAGTAGCTATAAGCACAGTTGTTCAAATAAAATATGGTGTCTGAACTATTTTGAATTCTAACTGATTTCCTTTGGGGCCCAGCTTTCTTCTAACTTCTTTGCAGTCTGAATAATGCAGTCTCAAGAGAAGGCTTTACAAACCATACAAAGAAATGTTGCCTAATGTTGGACTGGAGATTTCAGTGTAGTATATCAGAAAAACTCAGGAATGGAAGAGTTCCTTTGGTTTCAAGGTTCGGGAAACGATTTGCTTTGCAGTCTGTAGGGCAGTTGAGGAGTGTACAGTTTTCTTTGAGCCTTAAGAAATCAGCTTTGGGAGGGCTTAAAGAATTTTAGTCTATACGACTTGACCAAAAAGCAGCAAAGTAATTTTGATTTTTAAAGATGATTTGCTTTGTTCATCGGTGGAGAAAGGCCCGGAACAGACTGGCATTTTGCACTGGCCTGCGGCCGATTTGAGGGCTCCATAGGGCTGGATGTCCATCTGCGCCCAGCCCTACTTCCAGCACCCGTGTGCCATTTTGCTACACCCCTGTCCACACGGGGTGTGTGATGATGACATGCAGACGTCTGAGTGCCCAAACGGCGCTTGCCGGAAGGGTTATTGTCATGGTGTGTGAGTGCCATTATGATGCCCTGAAAAGAAGATGCCTAGAGTGGCTCCTTTTTAGTGAGTGTACTGGTGCGGCGCCATGTAGCTGCCATGGCACAGACGAGGGGCAAAAAAAGGTGGCATGGAGCCACTTGTCTGTATCCACCCCAAAGTCCTTGTAAGTAAATTAGTCATTTATTTCTTTGGTGTAGCAACAACACCTAGTTGAATACAGTCACAATGCTATTCTTAATGTAGTATGAGGGATTTCTGAGTTCATTTTTTTTCTTGTAACTCAAGCTGCTACCACACTGCAGAAATAATGCAGTTTGACACCACTGCCATGGCTCAATGCCATGGAATCCTGCTACCTGTTGTTTGGTTGTACCAGAGCCCTGTCATAAGCACCTTGTTCCCACTATGGTTTAAACCAGATTGTGATTCCAAATGAATCAATTTAAACCACCATGGTTCCCACTTAATTTGAATTTCTAAAGTGATTTGGAAAGGGGGGGGGCATGGTTTTTACCCATTTAACCCGTGTCAAAAAGACACGGGTAAAATGGGGTGTTTTTTGGACTGAATTGATTTATTTAGAAATAAATCTATTCAGCCCAAGTGGGAATCAGGCAGATTCGAATTGGATTCGAATCCACCTTGGTTCTCACTGGCAGCGGCTTCCCCGGCCTCCCGGCCATACCTCCAAACCTGCTCCATCCTCAGTCCTCCGTCCACCCAGCCAGCCTCTCTCCTTCTACCTTGCCCTCTCCTCCACCCCTGGCCTACCGGTATGGCCAGGAGGATGGAAGGAGGCATAGCAGGGATGCTGCAGCTGTCGCTTCCTGCCCCGATTCTTGAAAATGGCGCAAACAAAGTTCTGTTTGCTGAACCGGTTCCAGGAATTGGTTCAAGATTCGAATCAAGAGGTAAGTGGGGATTGGGCCATGGAAGGCTAAATGTCTCACAAAACTGCAATTTCCAGAATTGTATAGCATTGAGTCATGGCAGTTACAGTGATGTCAAACTGCATTATTTCTGCAGTTCAGATGCAGCCACAGATATAATTTGGTGTGTATGATATGTTCATGTAATCAAATATGTAAGATTGTCCAAAAGTGTTTCTGAGAAAACAGTATTTTGAAGATACTTGAAATATTAAAGTTTTTGCTGTCCCACTGAAAGATAGATTCTGCTAAACAGATTAATTTAAAATATAGTTTAGGCCGCAATCTGTGGTCCTGGTACACAGTGTCAGTGGGGCCACAAGAAGGGCCAGAAATCTTTTTTGTGATAATTGAGGAAGATTCAGCCTTGATCTACTCTTGGAAAATCTTTCCTGACCCCATCTTCAATCAGAACTCTAACTCAAATAGGAAAGAAAAGAGACATGTTGGGTGGAAATTTATGGCAATAGCCATAGCAGCATGAATCTACAGGAGTCATAATGTCCTCAGTCTCCAAATATATATCCCCAGTTTGAGAGTTTCAATGGGAGCAGACTTTGTTTCAAAGTGGGAAAAATAGTTGTGTGAACCAGGAGTTAGAAGATGTTAAGAAAAAGATTTACAGATTGAAATTACCAAGATCAGAATACTCCATTAATAGAGCCTCTTCCTCTTGGGCGTTCAGCTGTAATCAGTTTAATTTCTGACCCCCCCCCCCCAACCCTTTAGTTAGCTATGTGAACATTGTAGGTCATGAGAATCCTATTACTGTGGAAGCTGCCTTAAAAAAGAGAGACATTGTGGATCCTTGAATGCCTAGATGCCTTTTCCTATATACTACATTAGATCAGATAATGTACTACTCAGGTAAAGCCTCTTGAAACAGCACATTTCCTCTTGAAATATGCTGTCTTCACAATATTAGCTTTTATCTGCAACCATGTGATGTATTTCTAGGGGAGACTGAATATACTTTATCGACCTGGAAAGGAATGGACTTTCAATAAGTGCCTTTCCAGAGGTATTTCTTCTTTTTAAAGTGGTTACTAATTACCCCTCTATTGCTAAGGTTAATAATGAATATGGGTAAACAAGTCTGAAAAAACAGAAACTAATTTCATCTTTCCATGATTTGTAAGCTATGACATTCCCACATATTTATGAATGTGATGCATTTTCAAGAATCTCCAGGGTGTGGTTAATACAGATTCCTTAATCCTTAACAACTGCTTTTGGTTTCTAAATGGTTCCTCCAAACACATACTTCTTGTTTTTTTCTTTAAATGTTGCCAATGTGCTGCTATTTTTCTTTTCTTGTAAATTTGCCTGTATGATATTTTCAGAGATCACAGAACCATTTTCTTATTCCGCAGAATCATCTAGCCCCAAAATGTCCTGTTGCCTTATTTTGTTCCAGATAGTTGCTTAATTTCATCCTTGCTGCCATGTCTACTGCGATCCCCAATGAATTTGATAACTGACACATGCAAAACTATTTCATGCCTTGCTGTCTGCCTTTGCCTCTAATTTCATTCCTTAACTCTTCATCACATGGATTCCTGAGCCAGCTAACAATAGCAATAAAATCACTGATACAAAATTAAACTGTGTGGTTCAACAAATTTGGCTCAAAAGTGTGCATCAGATGCCATTCAAAACCAGAGAAATTTCATCTCCACACAGAGATTTTCAGAAAATTATCTTCAGAAAATGGGAATGCTGTGGCTTGGTGTCACTAGAAGAAGATATCAATAGTTGATTGGGTTCAGTCCTTCAACATGCTGTTCAGAATTGTTCAGGATGCCTTGTATTCCTCTTCCTAATTTACAGTTTTCTTTCTACATTTTTAATACTTAGTTTAGCAAAAATCTATCAACCAGTGCAAATATTTTGTTTATTGGTAGTCAACTGTTTGGTACAGTGATTAACAATTTGATATGTCTTCTCAATAGATATCATTATCTGGTTTCTTTATGTGTTTTCTTTTAGGTTATACAACAAGTCCTCCTAAGTGGTGTGATAAAAGATGAAGCTTTCCAAAGAGTTCTTCCATCTCAGATTTTGCATTTTAAAGGAAACTGTTTAAAACTCAAAGGAATATATTCTCTGACCTACCTATTTTTTATTTTTATTTTTTTAAAAAATGAAATCCAAGGATGATGGACTTATTTTGCTTTTTGTTTATTTTCACTCAATACAGTAAAATCCCATTATCTTCATTTTGTTCAATGGGGAATACCTGAGTTAGCACTGTAGGTTTTTTGTTATTAACCTCTTCCCCAACTATTGATCCAATTTTTATGCATAACACATCTCTTGAAAGCTACCATATTTGGTTAAGTAGTCACCTATTTATTTTTTAAAAAACAACAACGTATAACTTTCAACAGCTTGTAAGAAGATTATACAAGAATGTTTGATTGTGGAAAATGACTCAAGTTCATTTGAGTTTTCTGCCTGACTGCTGTAAATGCCTCCTTACACCAGTGCTATAATGGTACTAATATGAGGCATTGCATTCATTGTTGTATAGCATTGTTACCAAATGACTTGCATAAACAGTGTTTCAGGTGTGAGGGACCAAGTCACAATATCCAGAAACATCCTCTATGCAGAGGAGAAAATAAAGTTCTGTTGCACGTGGATAGCAAACAGATGAACTTGCTTGCGGTTTTGGAAGTAAGGACTGTTCACAGTGAGAGCTGGGCTGGTCTGTTTTGCTTGAAGAAAGGAAAGCTATGCAGCTTAATGTTTGGATTATTAATAATGATGCTAGTGATGGCATCATATATACTGACGGGAGCTAAAGGTGGCATCTTACTGATACAGCCAGTGCTCCATTATGGAACTTTTACCAGCAGTTCAAATGTAATGGACAATGAGAGCCTTGGTGACATGAAAGACCATTACCACATGTCTAAAATGAATATTTCATATGCAAAGGATTATCCAAGCATTAAAATAATTATTGATACTATTAATTCAAACATTGAATTCATAACCAGACAACTTCCAGATGTGGAAGATCTGAAGAAACAAGAAATGCATGTGAGTATATATAAACGTGGGACACATTTTTGTTCTATTGAGGATTGCTGGACTCAACAATTGTGGTAGATAATCCCCAGTGCTATCATTTTAAATCAGCATGCTCTAGGTTATTGCCCAGGGATCATTTTCACTTTAAATGGTCATTGCTGTTTGACTGTCAGGTGGCCTTGATTTTTTATACTCTAGATACGGCATAGTGTGTACTGCTGAGGAAGAACAAGGAAGAAGAACATGTATACAATGCCTCACTAGGTTTTATACTAGTATAGTTTCAGGACACATTGGCGGGATACAAACCGCCATTTAGTACGTATACAATACGTACTAGGGTTAGGAAGGGGCGGTGCTTCCGCACCCCCCTAACCCTAGTACGTATTGTATACGTACAAGATGGCGGCGCCCCTTCTACATGGGCGCCGCCATCTTTACGTACTGGACGCACAGCGTCCAGACGTGTCGCGGCGCCTATGACGTAGCGAGTCCGCGCCAGGCGCCTCGCGACGTCATTGAGGCGCCGCAAAAAGAAGCTCCGAAATGGAGCTTCTTTTTTGCTCCGCGCGGGAGTCGCGCGGTTTGGCTGCTGCGGCTCCCGCGCGGAGCAAATGGCGGCGGCGGCGGACCGCCGCAAAGCGGCGGTCTGTACCCCGCCATTGCAGCCTATATAAGACTACCTTAATTTATTCTGCTTCTTTTCTTGGTATATGAGAGGATTGGAGTCCACGATTTAGATGGTTGGTTAGATAGATTAGAGCAGTGGGTTATGATTTTAGTAGATGTGATTGAACATATATATGAACAAGTGCCCCTTTGGTCTGACTATATGGGGAGGGTTTGGGTGGTTCTCCAGATATTTTTAGACTTTAGCATCTATCATCCCTTGCTGTTAGTTATTCTGCGTCAAGCTGAATTGCAGTCTAACAGCATCTGGAGAGCTAGATATTCTCTAACATGTGAGTTGTAGGAAGTTCATGATCACAAACACTTTAAGGTGTGGCAGTAAAAGAATGGCAACCCTCCATTGAACAAATCTTGCAGAGAAAACCCCATAATAGGTTTGCCATAAGTCAGAAATAATAATAATAATAATAATAATAATAATAATAATAATAATAATAATAAT